>NC_142593.1:39312457-39620513 GCF_965207765.1 Zootoca vivipara
CTTAGTTGGTCTTTAAGGTGCTGCTGGAAGGAATTTTTTAATTTTGTTTCCTGTCCCACAGTTAAGAAATGGGAAGCATCAGTTGCAGCCTGATCATAATCAGAAGTGGATTCTGCCGAGTTCAGTGGCAGGTGATTCCTGCATTACAGGGGGTGGACTAGATGATACTCGGGGTCCCTTCCAACTCTATGATTCTATTATTCTAGGTGCTCTCTGATATGTGTGCATAGGATGGGCAGTTTTTGCTGTTGCGTTTGGATGCAGAACAGAATAAAGATGACTTAGGGTGGCCAGCTATACTTCACCAGAAAAGAGGATGCTTGGGCTGTATACACACCATACAATGAACGCACACTTCTCTCACCCCCACCCCCCGAAAAGAATCTTGGGAACTGTAGTTTGCACGTCACATAGTTACAGCTCCCAGCATCCTCCTTAACAAACTATGATTCCCAGTATTCGTGAGCAGGTGGGTGAATGTGCTATGGGACTGAATTTTTGCTATGGGACTGAATGTCTTTGAAAGGTTAATGTGCTGATCCAACCTGTATTTTTTGTGGTTTGTGGTACATTCATATCAGGCAAACAGAGAGTCTCCTGTCTGCAGTGTAAACATTTATTCATTATTTCTCAATGAATGCATTTTGAATGCCCTCCCTTAATTGCCCTTATATCAGTTTTAGTTGTCACCGTTTGTGTATGTTAATTGCTGCTTTCCTTTTTTCCCCTCTCTTTTAATTGTTTTATCGGGGAGGGAATTGGTATGAAATCAAAAGATTAGGAATCAGAGATCAACCATGAATTTCTCCATCTCCTCAATGAGGGCAGAGAAACTGGGGCAATTAATAGGATATTCAAACCTACTTGCGCTCATCGGGAATAAATAAAATGGGCCGAACCTGCAAATAGGGAGGAATAATGCACCATTACTTCAAGGTATGGGAGCCTCAATAGTGAATGCTTTTGTAGGCTGGTGTTAGGGCTGGAGTCAGATGCAGGTCAGCACGAGGAGGCAAAGTCAGCTGTTTGTGAAGTTAACTCTTTATTCAAGGAAACAGCATGCAACTCAGCAATACTTCCCAGTAGGTCTTACCCCTATGGAGCAGTTGCCAGGACTGAAGGTCCCTGCCTTTCATACCTCCCTAAGGCTCCTACTCCTCTGGATGTCTCCCAAGCAGTCTCAAATGGCATCTGCGCACCTCCGGTCTCTGTTCTGCCCTCCTCATTATCCTGTGCGTTCATTGAGACCAAGGAGGAGGGGAACTTGTTGCAAAAGGAGAGGGAGAGTCCTTGGATTCTACAGCAGCCTCTTAACCCACCTCCTCTGCTTCAGCCTCGGAATCTGAACTGCTCCTTGTCACCAGCTCTCCCAGCTCACTAAACCCTGTTGCCCCTTCAGCACCCAGCCCCTCCTCCCAATCTTCTCCCTCTGACCTCTCCTCAGTGTCCTACCTCCGTTCCCCTGGCTCTGAGCCTTCCTCCTCTGGGGTTTCCTTTAGGAGTACTCCCACCACTCCTCTTCGTCCAGCCAGTCCCTGAGAGCTGACTGCTGCTGCAATTGCATTTTCTAATTAAGAAAGATCTGAAAAAGCACAGGTGGGCAGCATTAAAAAAAGAACGGAAATGCAGTGGGCCGATGACAAGTTCCTCTAGATCTTTTAAGTTCTGTTGGAAGCCGCCCAGAGTGGCTGGGGAAACCCAGCCGGATGGGCGGGGTACAAATAATAATAATAATTATTATTATTAACATGGAGTAACAAGGGTGGCAATTCAAGAGAAAGGGGCTAAGACGAAAACCACTTACGCCTGAAGGTAGTGCGATACGATAGGGAATATCCTTGCTGAGACTATATCCAAGCAACAGCCTCCATACAGCTGACTGAATGACTTACCGGTACTTCTAAACCACAAGGACAGGAAGCATTCTTTGGGGATGAAAAGAGAGGTACACAGTCTTGCAGCACTGTGTGGCGTAGTCCCAGGGTAGGCACTTCTCTGTACTTTTTCACATCTGCTGGCCTTGCTAATTCCCTGCTGTGCTCTTGAGCAACTGGAAATCAGTGCTAAGATCATCACAGCCCCTCTGGGACTGGCAGCGATGAAGCCACAAACATCCTCCATCTGGAAGCACCCTGACAGATTAAAGAGTTTATAGCAAACAACAAGCCAAACGCAGGTCTAGAGTGTGCTGTTGCGACATCCACAACTGGTTTGCATGAACCGGAAGAACGATCTGCAAATCGAGGGCAACATTCAACATTGCTACTGAGTTTACAGCTTCTCGTACCGCCTTGGAAGCACTGGCTTCAGAAGGATGTTGACAAAATATTAAGCAGCCTCCACCACTGTGGGCAGGAAGCATTGAGACAGAGTTGCTGCTATTGTTGCTTATTAAATTTGTATACCACCCTTCACCCAAAGATCTAAAGGTGCTACCCATTATAAAAATACAAGATCAAAACACAAAATACATAATAGAACAAGAACAAGACCAAAACAAGCAATCAAAAGTGCATGTGGAAAAAATAGATCTGTTCCAGTCCACATGCACATTAACACTCTGGTGTGTTCACAGGATGGCATGGTGGATGTAGCTTCTTTTGTTCAAGAGGTGAGGCAGAAGCTGCTTTTATTCTGATGAAGCAGATGCTTAATTTTGGAGATGAACTAAAACAGGCATTTGCTGGAGGTGTTTGGATCTTTTGAAGCTGCTGTTTGGGAGATTTTTTTTGGATCTCCCAGAGCTGCTATTAGACCCACAGTGGGAAAAATGACATACATGATACAAGTATCTCTATTTAGTGGGGTTGGGGTTGCCACCTTTGTTCTGGCAAAATACAGGACATGGCAAGATGGGGCAGTTAGGGGCTGGTTTTTGTTTTCATCTGGTGCTGAAGTGACTTCAGAGCAATCCATTATAATCTATTGCAGCCTAACAGGATGGCACCTCTGGAATTTGACACACACACACACACACACACACACACACACACACACACACACGTAAATCTTTCTGTGCTTGGCTACCCGGAGCTTAAATATATGACCTTTCACATACCCTTTCAAACACATGCATTGGGAAAAGATCCCTAATTTGGCAAAGAGAGAGAGAATGATGTAACATTTCACATTGAAATACAGGGCAATCCTGTATTATACAGGACAGGTGGCAACCCTCAGTGGGGTGGGGGATTTAGACTGAGGACATGGTGTTGGGAGAAAGGGTTAAATGCCTCATGGTCCCAGAGCTGCTCCTCCAGTGAAAAAATGTAGGCTACTACACCTGCTTTAAAAAGGTAAAAGGACCCCTGACCATTAGGTCCAGTTGCGGACGATTCTGGGGTTGCGTGCTCATCTCGCTCTATAGGCCAAGGGAGCCGGCGTTTGTCCACAGCCAGCTTCCAGTTCATGTGGCCAGCATGACTAAGCTGCTTCTGGCAAACCAGAGCAGCACACTGAAACGCCGTTTACCTTCCCGCCGGAGCGGTACCTATTTATCTACTTGCATTTTCACGTGCTATCAAACTGCTAGGTTGGCAGGAGCAGGGACCGAGCAACGGGAGCTCACCCCATTGTGGGGATTCGAACTGCCGACCTTCTGATAGGCAAGCTCTGTGCTTTAACCCACAGCGCCACCCGCATCCCAGCATCTGCTTTAGGCCCTGTCTAAACTATACATTTAAAGCAGAATCATACATGGCTTTCCCCAAAGTTTCCTGAGAGTTTTTAGGAGCCCCCCCCTGAGTGCTGAAGCAATCAAGGCCTCCTTTCTTGGAAACTTTGGGAATTGTCATGCTCTGAGGAGAATAAGGATCACCTAACAATTCTCAGCACTCTTAATGAACTACCGTTCCCAGCACTCTTTGGGAGAAGCCATGGCTGTCTGAAGGCGTAGGATGTGCATGGTGCAATGGGAACAAGTATGCTAGCTCCTACCTTCACCACTGTGAGATTGAGGGCAACTGTCTGAAGTAGGGAAGATTGTATTTGCTTAAGCAGGACTGCTGGGATGGGACTGTCATATGCTAACAGCTTGTGCCTCCCTTGTTGCATTATTCACACACAGCCCACCACCACACAAGATCACACTTTGGAGGGGTTGGGGAAGTGGTTCCTATGCTATAGGGGCCACAGTGGCAGGGGAGGACAAATCCAACCCTGATTTCTGACTTCAGAGCAATCTGATCTCTGAGAAAAGCTGAAAGCAGACACGACCTGATGCAGTATTAATGTCAGAACTTCCAATTATGGAAAATATGGATAATCTAACTAATGAAACACCAAGCCTTCAGCATTAGCAAAGACATCACCACATTTTCCATTTAGAATTGTTTTATTTAATACTCACAACTGCCCATTCTAATAAAGAAGATTAAAATTCAGATGAATGTTAAACATTTATTTCGCTTACAGAGTTGTATAATGTTATTAAGTATTGAGATCCCAGAGAGACACTGACGGTCAGAGTAGATAATACTTAACAATTCTGGGACAAATAGTTTAAGCTGGATGGGCAAGTAGTTTAACCTGGAATAACCCGGTATTGTCTTAGTGGACTATTCACACCTGTACTCTGTGAAGTGATGAATAATATATTGAAAGGAGGGAAGATCCCGAATACATTGAAAGAGGCATATATAACATTAATCCCTAAGCAAGATAAGCAAGATACAGATTGTTTGAATGTCAAGAATTTTAGGCCAATATCGTTGTTAAAGGTAAAGGTAAAGGACCCCTGACCATTAGGTCCAGTCGTGACCGACTCTGGGGTTGCGCGCTCATCTCGCATTATTGGCCGAGGGAGCCGGCGTATAGCTTCCAGGTCATGTGGTCAGCATGACAAAGCCGCTTCTGGCAAACCAGAGCAGCACATGGAAACGCCGTTTACCTTCCCGCTGTAGCGGTTCCTATTTATCTACTTGCATTTTGACGTGCTTTCGAACTGCTAGGTTGGCAGGAGCTGGGACCAAGCAACGGGAGCTCACCCCGTCACAGGGATTCGAACCGCCGACCTTCTGATCAGCAAGCCCTAGGCTCAGTGGTTTAACCACAGCGCCACCTGGGTCCCAATATCGTTGTTAAGCAATGATTATAAGCTTTTCGCAGATATTATGGCAACTAGATTAAAAGAAATTCTCAGTGAGACTAAGCAGGTTTTCTTCCTGGTCGACGATTAAAAGATAATGTAAGACATATAGTGGACATAATAGAATATTTGAGATCAGGAATGATAAACAAGCAGCATTAATAGATGCAGAAAAAGCTTTTGATAATATTTCTTGGCATTTTATGAAGAAAAGCTTAGAAATGATGGGAGTAGGAGGAACTTTCCTGAGAGGAAATGAGGCAATATACTCTGAACAGAAGGCAAAATTTATTGTAAATAATGTATTGACAGATTATTTTGACATATCAAAAGGTACTTGACAAGGATGTCCACTGTCCCCATTACTATTCATCGCGGTACTGGAGGTATTGACAAATAGGTTAAGAGAAACCTCTGAAGTGAAAGGTATAAAAATTGGTGTAAAGGAATTCAAGTTAAAAGCCTTTGCAGATGATTTGGTTTTAACATTAGAGGAACCTCAGTTCAGTGTACCAAAAGCACTGGAGGAAATTGAAGAATTTGGGCAATTAGCAGGATTTAAATTGAATAAAATTAAGTTGGATTTGAAGATAAAAAAATCTAGATTTCAAATCAAAATGTTGGAATGCAGAAGTAAATTATTATCTAAAATGTACAACTTTTTATTGGAATGGTTTACAAAGGATGAATTGACGAAAGAAGTCATGATAAAATGGGCAATAGATTTTGGGCACAACATTGACTATGATGCATGGTTAAGATAATGGAATGAAAGTTTATAATTCACAGCATGTGTTACTTTGAAAGAAAATGTAATGAAAATGATGTATAGATGGTACCTAACACTGGTCAAGTTGGCTAAAATGTATAGGATGAGCAATAGAACATGTTGGAAATATAAAGATAAGGATGGAGACTTTTACCATATGTGGTGGACATGTGATAAGGTTAAAGCATTCTGCAAATTGATTTATAATGAGTTGAAAAAGATGTTTAAATATACCTTTCCCAAAAAGCCGGAAGCTTTTTTGCTGGGCTTGATGGGAGAGGGAATAGCAAAGGAAGATCAAAGATTATTTATGTATGCAACAAAGGCAGCGAAAATATTATTATCCCCAAAGTGGAAAACACAGGAATTACCAACACTGAAGGAGTGGCAGACAAAGATGATGGATTATGCGGAACTGGCAAAACTGACCTGCAGAGTCCGAAACTAGGACAAATTAAAATTCCAAAGAGATTGGAGTAAATTCATTGACTATATTAATAACAACTGTAGAAGCTTGAAGACACTAGTGGGATTGAAATAAATCCTACGATGTGGACTTGATTCAATAAGATGAAACTGTGAGATATAGACTGGAAAAGGGAAAACCGGATGGCGGGAGGGAGGGAAGTCATAAGCTCGGCAGAGCGGAGGGGAATGAGATTGATTGTTATATGTTGGAATTTATTGGTTTTTGTTTAAAGTGAAAATTTAATAAAAATATATTTTTAAAAAAGAGAGAGACTAAGGAGGAGGAAGCGGATAGGCAGTGCTACTCCCTGGAGTGGCTGTAAGAAGGCAGGTGGGTGAGAGCAGACTGAGGTTGATAGGGCCATGCCCCATTTCCCTAAGGTACCACTAGCCTCCACCAGGGTGGCAGGAGTGCAGTTTATGTGTGTGGTGCTTTCCCCTTTGCCTCTGTCTGGCACTGTCTGTCCATGAGCATCCTGATCAGACTTGTTCAGGGATCTGTGTTACTGGAAGGATGTTACACACAGGAGCTGGGTTGGATAGTGTGATGAAATGAGAATGTTGCTTCTGGTGTATGATCTGCCATGGCTGTTCTTCCCCATTCATTGCTTCATGCTGCAGTGATCATAGAATCATAGAGTTGGAAGGGATCCCAGGGGTCATCTAGTCCAACCCCCCGCAATGCAGGAACCACGGCTAAAGAAACCTGTTTAAAAACCTCCAATGAAGGGGAGTCTGCTGCCTTTCAAGGCAGCCCATTCCAAGTGGAGCAGCATTTAACCATCAAGTGCCAGGCACGTGTGAACTCATCCTTGCGTGTTTGTATATTTACTGATATTTTTACACTCTCTGGCCGGTGGCTGCATGCTGTATTTCTTCATTACGCATACTGTTATTTGGGGCAGAATCTCCCTCTCTTGTACTGCGCCAAGAACCCAGACGGTTTTAGGCAATCCCAGCGTTTTAGTGAAAAAAAAAGGGAGGGAAAAAAGGAAGGGAAAAAAATAGTGTCGCATCCACGGCGTACAAGACATTCTACAGCAAGATGAGTCATAGCCTTTACCAACAGCTGGGAGAGAGAGAATGCAGGCTCTGAATGGAATTGGCCAAAGGCTGCGTTCGACTGAAATGGTGCTTTTCCATTTCCATTTCATTTTTCCATTCCGTGTTTTCTTTCAATGTACTTTGCAGCCTTCTCTGAGAGGTGTGTGTGTACAGTATTTAACCAACCAACCTGCAGCTCAAACGAGAAAGGAAACTGAATCGCAAGCGTCGACCCCCTGCTTTGATCACTACAGTATTCCTGCATGCTCATCCAATCTGGACCCCGCTTGACCCGTCATGTATTGGAAATGGAGCTGGGTGGGGAGCGGGGGAGAGAGAGACGGAAACTTGCAGCGGCGTGACTCGCCTGGCAATCGCCCCGTCGCCACACCCCCTTCTACCTTCCCGGCGCCCCGGTCTCAGCAGCCGGTGGGGGCGGGGAGTAGGAGAGCGCCCGGTCTGCCTACCAATCGGCAGCAGCAGATGCTTTGTTCCTAACAAAGGCACCTTCGGCCCCAAGATCCCCTTAGTCCCCAATAGTTTGCTGCCTGGTTCTCGCTCTCCGGTGACCACAGGGCCGCGGGCTCCTTGGGGCAAAGGAGAGGCGCGCAGCCCGACGCGCTGGCGTAGAGGAAACAGGCAGCGCCAAAAGAGCTCTCTCGCGGCGCCTCTTATCGCGGACACTCCTCGGCAAGGAGCCTTTTATGACCGGGCGAGCCGTTTATGGGATTGTTGTCCTTGTGTGTGACGCTCGTCGTACAGGATTTCCTCCCCAAATAGCTGAATGGGGAGCCTGATCCGTCACGACTGCTGCTTGGGCGATGCAAAGCCCGGGTGGACCTGGTGAGCGTCCCCGCCCCCTCCCGCCCCTTAGCGAGGAGGGGAAAAAAAGAAAGGAAACAAAAGAGGGAGGTTGAACATCATGTCATTCCAAAAGAAAAAAAGCAAACCTTGCAAAATAGGCTGGTGGAATATTTGGCGTGTTGGTTGCTTTTAAGGAGCAGGGCGCTTGGAAGGTAGGCAAGCCGGTTTTTGTGTATTTTTATTTTATTTTATTTAAAAGGCACACAGTAGCTCTATTTTCTGCCACCCACCTTTTGCTATAACGGAGCGGCGCCCCTCTCGGAGGCGTCGGTGAAAAGCGCCAGAGGAGCCGCGGTGGCAGGATGGAGAACCCACCTAGAGGGGCCCCTTGACGCGAGCACATCCTCCGTCGGGCAGCCGCGCTCGCTGCAGCCTGGAGCTAATTCTGCTGCACAATTCTCGTGGCACAGACTCGCCTGCAAGTGTCCTGAGCCCTTCCGTAAGAAAAGGAGACAAAGGGGGTCGAAGGGGGCGGTAGGAATTCGCAGGAGGAGGAGACGAGCAACATCCTGCTGCCTGCATCGTTTGGTCAGGAAGGTCTAAGGCTGGCTTTGCCTGAACTTCACCCCCTCTACCTATCCAATGATGTGGGCAGATATTCAGAATAACCGGTGTTGAGAAGCAGATTGCTGGTGGGGGGGGGACTGGAAAAAAAAAGAAGAGAAGAAACTCCAGCGAAGGGATTCTTTGATTACTTAGGACTTGAAACTCTCCCCGCCTTCTGCCAAGACGTGGAGGTGCACACGTAGTTTTAAATGCAAAGTAGAATATTTAGTTAGAAAACAAGGCTCTGCAGCAGAGAAATCGATCACTTCCATCACGATCCTTGGTGTGTTTACTCAGAAGTAAGCCTCAGTGGTTTTAATGGGACTTATTACCTCCTAAGTGTGTGTGGTGTTGCAGCATTAGTCATTTTTCCTTCCACGTAGAAGACAGCTTTATTATGGGGTTAAATGGCAACTTGGAGTGGGATCATGACAACAACTTCAGTGCATAATCTTATCTTATGGAGCAGGAAAATAGCATAACATACTTCCTTAAGGCTCCCTCCTATCAAGCGGAGAGTCGAGAGCCTACATTTCCAGATGAAAAGTTTGCTCTGTATTGGATCAACCTCCATTCTTCGGCTGGTTTTTCTTGCAAAGAGAGGAAACACAATTAAAGCAACCACTGATGAATATGTGTTTGAGAAGGAAGAAAAAGCAATACTTGTTTCTAAAGGACAGCATGGCAAAACCATGTGAAGTTTTGCATTTCCTCTTAAAAACTGATCTAGCACAGATGGCAAGAAACTCTCTTTTGACTAACCTTTTCTTAACGTGTAAAATGCTGCTGCACAAGAAGATGCTTTAATTTATACCTGGGATTTATCAAGGGGAACCGTTGCCTTCATTTAGGATAAGTTGTTAAACGTATATGATTCCTTTTGTGATTTTTAAAAAACGAAATACTAGTGAATTGCATTAATGGATGGACGCATAGCTAGAAAACCTTCTGGAAATTCTGCCCTTGAATCTTGGAGATTCTCACTTATGTGGAATACAATACTTTTTTTGCAATAGCCCATGACACTAACTGATGCTGCAGTTGTTGCGGAATGTATCTATGAATTCCGTAACAGATAAAGCTTTTGGACAAGGAAAAGACTGAGGCCGATAGAACCATGAACATGATGCATGTAAACAATTTTCCATTCAGGAGGCATTCGTGGATATGGTGAGTAAACTGCTGCACACTTCAATGTGGAGTTATCCCAATACTTGTTTGCTGTACACTGTGGCAATCGATTCCTTAGCACCAAGGGATGGCAATGCAAGTGAGGAACTGTAATCGAGAGATGCATTAAAAATAAATAAATCCCACACTGGGGATGTAATGCAAGTTTTACAACACAAGAGAAACCCAGCAGGGAAAATGTGTACATTTTATGATGTCATTCTTGTTTTTCCTTTAACCCAGCACCATGAAAACACATTCCCTCCCCTTTCTGTCGCCTTGTTGAATTTGATGACTTTGACAGAAAATAGAACTTCTGTTTTTGTTTTAACTCTTTCAAGTTAATTCTTAGGTTCAGTGTTTTTCCAGACAAGTCTTTTCCTGCTTCAGTGAAGGGGTATTTGGTGAAAAGGACTGTTTTTCCTCCCTTTTCCTTTCTGCTTTTCCTCCACCCCTCCTCCCTCTGCCCCACCCCCTTTTTGCTAGGGTATGCACCAGAATACGAATGATGCTTTCTCTAAGAAATGCATGCCAAGGGACTATTTTCCCCTCCCTTCTTTTGTGTGCAACGTCAAAGAAACATCAGGGATCAGTTGCATATTTCTATTATTTTTTGCTCCCTTATACAATCCAGGCAGTGTGACTTAATATAGCCCTTTCTATTTTGTTATATAATAAGATGGGTTTGCTTACACGGTTGTTAAACAGTATGCTCTAGAAAGTGGATACATCTGCTTATTCTAGAGCATACTGTTTAACAATGCCTGATAATGCATAGGTATGGGAAGATTTATAAAAGAATGACTAGGATTTTATTTATTTTTTAGTGGTGCGAAGAGGCTTGCTTTCAAAAAGGTCCTAGTACCTATGCATTGTCAAGCATGGCAAGATTCCATGTTATTTATTTAAAAGTGGTGCAGAGAGGGAGCCTCTTGGATTGCTGTAGCACATCCATTATGAAGATTATAATGGAGTAACAGGAAGAGGGGTTTTTCCAAGCAACCCAATTAATGTGGTGCTTGGTTAAAAGCTTTATTAATTGATGCTTCTTGTCTTGAATACTGCTCTCCTCAGCACTGAAGCAATACATTTAAAGGCATTGGGTGGCAGCATCAGCATCGCAGAAGCATCATACATAACTGTAGAAATCCAAAATTTCCTTTTCTTCTCCAGTGAACATTTCCACCCTCATCCTTATGTCAGTTTTCCTTACATATACCATTTTTTTTATCTGTCACATATAAAAGAGAGCATATGTGATCAGTAAATGAGTCATTAAAATATCAATATTTTAAACGTTATTCCCATCCCCCTGCATTTGAATTTCATTTTTCTTCTGCCAGCCTTCTAACTTTCCATCTGTGATAATAAAAGTTCTTTGTGTGTGAAACTGAAGCAGGTAGGAAATTTGATGCAGGGCCTCACCAACATCAGCTCAGTTCGGGATCATCCTGGGTCAATGTTGCAATTGTTGCTGTCTTGCCACATATTTATTTACACGTCGTGGAAAAGACCACTCACACCTGACATTGATCCAGTCAAAGGCTGGACAAAGCCCCTGAAGCTTTCTGACTGATGTGCTTTGGCCTGGTCCTACTACAAATAAGCAGCATACCCAAAGGGAAATTGGTAAACCATGGTTTGCCTTACCATGAAACATGGAGCTTCAGGCAACATATTCCAGAGAGAGTGCAGTTCCCCTCTCTCCATTTTCCACCTATGTGTGCCGTTAAAAAGAAGGAAAAGCTCTAGAACAGGCAGGGGTAGCATATTAGCATCCCCATTCATGTACAAAGACTGTCTAAAGCAGGCATCCTCAAACTTTGGCCCTCCAGATGTTTTGGACTACAATTCCCATCATCCCTGAACACTGGTCCTCTTAGCTAGGGATCATGGGAGTTGTAGGCCAAAACATCTGGAGGGCTGCAGTTTGGGGATGCCTGGTCTAAAGCAAGCATTGGGGAAAGAAAGAAAGAAAGAAAGAAAGAAAGAAAGAAGCTACACTCAAACCTTTGCAGGGGAAGGAAAGTCTTTGTGAATTGAAAAAATAAGACCCACAGTGGTCCTGTGAATTAGCCTTTAGGGATGGGGAGCTCTTATGATGGTAGTTGAACTACAGCTCCCATCAGCCCCAGCCAGCATGGTCAGTGGTCAGGGATGAAGGGAGCTGACAGCTGGAGGGTCACAGGTTCCACATCTCTGCTTTAGCTGAATGATCCCAAAGCCGCCGTCAGGCACTGAATGGAAAAGGGCTATGTGGCATTAGCTTGGAAGCATGACACCTCTGAAGAAGAGCCCTGGGCCAAAGGCTTGTCAAGTCTATCGTCCTATGGAAAAGCTCCCAAGCAGGATGTGAGCACAATAGCCCTCTCTCAATGTTGTTTTTCAAGTGATTGGTTTCCATAGGCATGAAGCCTCTGATCCTGGATTCAAGCCTGGGTTTGGGCTTGGATTGGCATCGATGGGTTCCCTTTATTGGAAGAGAGATAAGGAATGTGACCCTGTTTGTGCTTTTCATATTTGTGGCTTGGGGGTAGAGAGTGGGACACTTTGTTAAAGTGGTTTTGCTTGTATCTGCGGGTCAGTTTCACGTCACAATATTTGCTGACAGTACCGTAGCCGCTTGGCTATTAGGTGGTGAGATGCCACAAGGCTCCATCCTGTCCCCAGTGCTGTTTAACATGTATAGGAGCTTGTTGGGAGATTTGGGGCACAGTGGCATCAACAGGCAGGTAACAGAGAAATAGAGCCAGCTGGTCATGGACCAGTGGCTGGATGCAGTGTTGGACTGGATGATAGCCAGTAAGTTGAAACTGAATCCTGACCTGCAGAAGGTAGGTGTGGTTCCTGGTTCAGGAAATTAGGCTCCAGGCAGGGCTGGTTCTTGAGATGGTTAGACATGGCCCAGCCTGGCTCATTGGCCGCTCTGCTTTTTTCTAACATTGGCTAGGATGGCTTTCAAATATCTCTTTTCTGTCTGCTCTCTACGTATGCTCTCTTCATATGTGTATCAATGATATGGGATGCTCAGACTAGCTTCTAGCAGTATCCAAGTGTCATAGCTTAGCAGTAGAGAACATGTTTTTCATGCAAAAGGTCCCAGGTTCCATCTCCCAACATTTCCAGCTAGGACTAGGATGGGTTCCCCCCTGAAATTCTGGAGAGCTGCTGCCGGTCAACCGTGGGCAGTGCTGACCTAGGTGAATTAATGATCTGACTTGGTCTAAGGAAATATCCGATGTTTCTATGTTTCCAAGATAGTTCTTAGAATATGAGACCTAATGAGGACTGGACTCTATGGGTGGAAGGACAGAATTACTTTAGTACCGTGTTTTCCCCTTTTTAAGACACCGTCTTATAACTTTTTTTCCTCAAAAAAACACACAGTGTCTTATTTTCAGGGGATGTCTTTTTTTTAAAAAAAATTTATTACTGTTTTTATTACAGTACTCGTATAATACAGTATTACAACTTGTGGCGGGCTGGACCGTGTGTGTGCGCGCGCACACACACACACACACACATACACATACGCCCATGCCTTCCCTCCCTCCCCGCATTCAGATGGAGCAGGCTGGGCTGGGGAGGGGGCACCCCGTCGACACTGGGTCTCAGCTTGCGCTGAAAGAAACTGACTGGTTGACATGGGGCGCCTGTGATACCTCAGGGGCGCTGCCCATATTGAGGCCCCTGGTCTTGTAACCTGGTCAGTTGCCGTTTCTGAGTGATCTGGCAATGAGAGGAGCAGAAACCTTTACCTCTCCCTCTGGAAGGTTGTGCAGATTGAGTCCAAGAGCAAGAAGCAACTGTTGTGGTTGGGGGTGGGTTGCACAGGCAGGTAACAGAGAAATAGAGCAAGCTGGTCATAGACCATGTGGGTTGCAACCCCAGCAAAACCTGGAACTGGCACTGATGGTTTGGGATGACACCGTAAGGCAAGGATGGGGAGCCTCCGGCCCTCCAGATGTTGTTAGATTTCAGCTCCTGTCAGCTCCAGCCAGCATGGCCAATGGTCAGGGATTGATGGTACTTTAGTCTAGCAACATCTGGTTCCCTATCCCTTCCATAAAGAAAAAGCTGTGTTTCTTGGTGGATTTTTAGTAGTAAGGAAGAACACTGTTTTTACTGGGATAAAATCTGCCGAGCTTAGAATGCATTTGTGAAGGATGTTCTGTGTGTGTGTGTGTGTGTGTGTGTGTGTGTGTGTGTGTGTTCCTTATTTCCAACACCTTCAACAATAACAGCTTATTGACTGGATTTCCTCGTGCAGCAAATAAAATAAAAATAAGCATGCTGCTTAATTTCAGGATCTACCTTATAGCCAGACAAGGATTGTAGATCTTTTCCTGGTTCTTAATATAGAAGGTAGGTTGTAATACTTTGTGGTTTTGGATGTGATTGTTTGTTCTTCCCACAGGACAGTGAATAAAAAACATTCTATGTATCTTGTACAACTTTTAGAGGGGGAATGCAGTAAGAATGTGTAGTTCACAATTCACTGGGTTTACACATCTGGGACTCTGTGAGCTTTAAGTCGAAACCGCCTTGTCCGAGATGCAGCCTTGTGAGCTACACAAGTCCTTAGGCTCAGCAGCAGAGCATGTGCCTTGCATGTGTGAAAGGTCCTAGGTTTGATCCCTGGCATGTCCAATTGAAAAACGTTTACTGGAAGAAGCTATACTTGAGTAAGCTGTACTAGGTTAGACGGACAAACTAGTCCAATCTGGAGCAGGGCAACTTCCTATGTTCCTTTGTTTCTCCTTGAGGCATAACAGAAACTAAAAAATGTGCAGCATCATGCTGTACAATTGTTGGACAGTATGAAGCCTCTGAGTTGGCTAGGCATGGACTCTGGTCACCAGGACCCCTGACCACATGCCCTTGCCTTGCCAGGAGGTGTCTTTTGGCTGATTCACCTCCTAATCTGGGATGGGACAGACACACTCCAGCTATTCTTCTGAGCATGACCATCCTCTAGCGTGGACTTGATAAAGTGTTGGGGATGTGTAGCTTAAGATCATGGCCCACTTTGGTATGTTGGCCAGTTTAATACTATACCTGGGTTGTTGTTGTTGTTTTAAAAAAACTCAGAATAGGTTGGTTTGCTTATGCTCAAAGGATTGTTGGAAGATTCAAGATGGATCAAAGAAAGTACTTATTCACACAACAAATGGTGACACTATGAAACTTGTTCGGGGGGGGGGGGAGGAGAGACAGTTCAGACAATTTCATGGAAGAGAGGGCTATTGATGGCTACTAAACGCTACACAAATCCAGAGTGCAGTCCCTAAGACAGATGGATGACGCCATGTACGCTTCCTTCTGGCGACTCCTGCAGCCAAGCTGGTGCCAAATGTATCGCTCTGCTTTCCTTTGGACCACATCGGTGAGTCAGAGAGGAGGGTCTTGTCGTCTAGGCAACCCAGGATCTCCATACAGCTCCCAGGCTTGCACCCTGGATGCAGTTTGACTTCATCCCTGGAGGCACACTCCATTGTCTTTTGAGACAGATGGATGCCAACCACAGTTGGAGGCAGCAACGCATCCAAATGCCAGTTTCTGGAAACCACAGCAGGGGAGAGTGCTCTTGTTCTTGGGTCCTGCAATCAGGTTTCCAAGCATCAGCAGCAAGACAATGTGCAGGTGTGTTAGAGAATTGGTTTCATTCATATGAATAATACAATAGTTATCATGTATTGTTAGCAAGACGTTTGACAGTGTTTCACTTGGTATTCACATTGATGGGCATATTTGTAAAACACTCTCCTAAAAATGTTGGCTGAAAAGGCTGCTATAAGAAGAGATATAATGAAATATTAATAGGAAGCATAGTCCTTAATAGGAAATGTAGTCCTTAGGGCATTTTGTTATCCTAGTTTTAGTTCTGTTCTGTTTGGCACATTTCTTCATAACTTAGAAAACGTGTTCGTGAGATCTGTAGATGTCATGGCACTGAGAGGGATTGCATCTACCTCAGAGTCTCGAATTGTCATGTTAATGTGGACATTTAGCTTGTAAGTATGCCAAAACCTTATAACGATGAGTGCTAATCCTGGCACATTCTGGGACAAAACAAATGAATGTAAGTGAAAAATGGAAATTAATATTAAAGCCTAATGGGGAGAGACAGGCGGAGGACTTAAAATGGTCAGTCAATTGAATGGAACATGAGTCAGCTATGAGTCAGAAGAAGGGAGAAACCTTGTAATTAATGACAGAGAGACAGAGTAGTATCCAAGACATGAGGATTAGTAAAGGTCTACTTCTCACTGCCTTGGCCCCAGCTAAGTACTGTATTTTTTTTATTAAGGAAGAAAGCAGTGAAATTAGAGTGAATTGCTATAGACAATAGGACAAAAGGCGGGGGATTCAAAAAGCAGGAAAGTGTATTTTAAAGGAGTTGGGGGGAGGGGGACATAGTAATTGTGAGAATAATTGCCCAGTCAGCAGGTGATCAGTGGTGTACTGGTAAATGCTGAAGTGCAGGGACTCATTGTGATGGCCCCCATAGCTCTTCCCCAGAGGAAAGCCCAGAATCGAAGACTGCTGCATCCAACTTCTACTTACCGGTAATCATTATCTTCCTTCTCTGAGCTCACCTATGCTAGTTTGTTATAAACAACAACAGTGAATCTTGAAAGACTTTATAGAGCAAGGCGAATCTGTTGTTTACTCTGGTGGATGATTTATTTGTTTATTTATTAACCGCCCTTCACCCCAAGGTCCTAGTGCGGTTTACAACATTAAAACACAATATTAAAAACAGTTTAAAGCAACTTACAGTCACATAAAAACATGGTGGGTCCTAAAAACATACGCCTCAAGTGTCAAAAGCCGAGGGAAAGAGGTGCATACTGTATCTTAAGCATTCTCCGGAAGCTGTACAATAAAGGGGCCACGCGGACCTCTGTGGGGAGGGAGTTCCCCAGTTTGGGGGTCACCACAGAGAATGCCCTATCCTGGCCGTTACTCCTCCCTCCCCAAGGGTGGAGGAGGAACTAGGGTGGAGGAGGAACTGCCAATTCCAGCACCTAAGAGGGTCTGTAGGGAAGGAGAAGGTCCTTCAGACATTTATGGATTGAAACACCAACATGAGCACATTAAATTGGGCCTGGGAACGAAATGGCAAACAGTGCAGCTGTTTTAAAGCAGCCAGTAATCTGGCTGCTGCATTTCAGATCAGCTGAAGTTTCCAAGTTGTCTTCCAGTGCAGCCCCATGCAGATGATGTTGCTTCTCTTTCACCCCCATGTCCTCCCTCCACTGTACCACTGTGGGAGTAGCTCATTCATAAGGCAAGGTTGATTTACAACAGTGGTTCCCAGACCTTTTTCAGGCCGCCGCCCCCCACCCCACCCCGTTGGTTCCATAGACTCATCCTCGGTGCATCCCACCCTACTCTATAAAAGGCATTACTCAGAATAGCAGTTTGCACAACCCAGTAAGGAAAATAGTAACGGAATACATTTCAAAATAGCATCAATTAATTGCACATTTGTTCAGAATCCAGTTAAAACTATTCAGTTTAATTATTTCAGCAAAGTGAATGAACTTGATCCAGCTTTTCCAAGTCTGATAATCATTTGCTTACTTGGTAAGAGATCATAGAATTGAAGAGTTGGAAGAGTCCACGGGGGTCATCTAGTGGAATCTTTTGCCCAAAGTGAGGCCCCACCCCTGCCATTAAGTGTCTCATGCTCTACCAACTGAGCCATCACTTCTGTTTACACTTGCTGGTCTTTTGTACACTGTGTGTATAACCCTGGTCTCTCACCTCCTAGCCCAGCACTAAGCTTTATATGGAAGTAAGCAGTGTGTGTGATTGCTTTTTTTTCCTGGGCATTTGATGACCTGGCTAAAAGAGCCCTGGCCAAAGATTTCTGCCTTTTGGCTTGCAGGGCCCACAGTCCCCGCCCCCCCTCTAACCAGCTGTTCTTGTTATGCAGGAAACAAGGGTTTGGTGTCTGGCGCATGGCCTGAACCCTGTCTCTGGCAGACACAAGATATGGCGAAGGAGTTCCTTGTTTCAGGCTGGGAATTGGACCTTGCCCATCCATAAAAATAGCCGTTGAAGTCTTGATGAAACCAAATGCAGACTGGTTTAAAATGTTTGCATGCAGTGCTTTTCAGATGGGGCTGGTAAATGGGAAAGGTAATCCCGAGGCTCAATACAAATCTTAATATGGTTCACACACTGTTAAGGTCACTGCTCAAATGCAGTACAGCACCTTTTCTGTGTGCAACGGAGCACAATATAATAATAAGCATTCTGAGATAATACTGGTTCTTTTTTCTTTCGATTTTGCTCAAAGAACCTATCTTTTCAGCGACAGCTAAAGAACAATTTGCTTTCTAGCAGTAGCAGCAATGGACCAACAAGCAAACACTTCTTATAGGGTGCTTCCAAACTAACCCCCACCCAACTATTTTGCATGTGAGATTCAGGTGCATTTCAGCAAATTCAGGTTATGCAATGAGAATTAACAACATGAGTTTTGTGGTAAGGAAGAAGACGGGGCAATGCTTGAGAAGCTGTGGAGTAACACCTGCTTGAGGCAATGTTGTGTAACAGATCAGAATGAATGGTCCAGTGGCAGCCAACGTCATCTAACCTCCCTGCAAGCTTTGTGCCAACAAATCTGGATGAACACTCATGGAATGGGTTGTACTAGAAATACAACAGCAAAGGGTGCTCTTTTGGGGGGAATGGGGGTTCCTGAGAGTGGCAAAGGCCTTAGTTAACCTGTCCTGCTGTATCTCAGATGGTGCAGGGCTCCAAAACAGAGCGGTGATAATAGAACTGCAGTATTGACATCTTTTGCCATGTCAGCCTTGCAGCTAGAGCCTATTCCTGGAGTTCATTTGTGGGCATCATGTGTTGTTTCCTTGTGCTGCAGCCACCTATCGGTTTATTACCTGTAATAAACAAGCCACTTACGTTTGACTAATTAGATCTAAGCCAGTAAATTGCTTTGATGCAAGTATTCCCTTTTAATTGAATAAGTCTTCTAACAACACTCAAGTAGGGCATGACTTTCTAAGGACTTTTTTGACTACCATCGAACAGCTTGCAGTGCCAGGCTAGAATGCAAACAGAATAGCTGTGCAAAGTGATGGCTAATGGAAATTTCCTTTCATTTTAAACTTGACAATGCTCAGATTTTAATTCTCTTACAATGCAGTCATATCTATCTATCCATAAGTAAGTCACAGTGAGTTCAGCGGGGCTTATTCCCAAGTATAAGTGGGTACAGGATTTCAGCCTTAAGGGTGTTAATTAAATGCCACCTTTGCCAGTAAGTACCCTGTTTTCCCCCAAATAAGACATACCCATAAAATAAGCCACAGCAGGATTTCTAAGCATTTGCGCAATATAACCATACCCCGAAAATAAGACATGGCGATAGGCGCAGTTCTGGAGGGCACCAAGGAAGAGGTGAGGCTGAACGAGTAATAAAAATAAGACATCCCCTGAAAATAAGCCATAGTGTGTCTTCTTGAGGAAAAATAAATATAAGACAGTGTCTTATTTCCGGGGAAGCACGGTATATGCTCTTCTCTATCACTTTTGCTTTGCTTTTCCCATTCCCTGCGCACCCTCTCCCAAAAACCTGGCAATGATGCACTGCTGATCACATTCTTGACAATTCACCCTTCTTTGGGATCAAGAGAAGGAAAAAAGTGTAGTGCAACAAAAACTCAAGCCCTGATTGATTGCAGCTCCTCGCTGTTTTCACGACTGGCTGGCTCCATCCTGTTCTTACGTCACATTGTTCTGACAGCCAGAGTGATGTAGTGTTCGCTGCACTTGGAGCAGGGAGAGATCTGTGTTCAGGTCTTCACTTAACCAAGCAAAGCTTACTGAACACTGGGCCAGCTTCACACTCTCAGAGCAAGCTGCATCTCAGGATTGATAAAACAAGTAACCACCGGCTGCCTTGAATACTTTGCAGAAAGGTGGAATATAAATAAACAAATAATAATCAAAATAAAAAAATAACACCTGCAACAAAATCTTGCAGAGTGGAGTGCTGCTGTTCAGTTTTCTGGCTACTTCGTTCCATTAGACTCCATTCCTTCTCCCATCTTCTAGTTTTCCATCTCTCTCCTGCCTCCCAGTCCAGCAGTCAGCATTCCTTGGCCACTGAATAGGCTCAGTCCTCAATGAGCCGTTTTTGTGGAGGGTCTCTCCTCCCCCTTTTCTAAACGTTCTTTTGTACTTCTGTACTTCTGGAATTCTTCTAAATCCTGCTAATATCTCCTCCTGTGTGGGTGGTGCCGGTCTGGTCATTTAACCCATGGCACTCAAAACCTGCACATTGAAATTAGAGGGAATGAGGTGTGTTGTCCTAAATTTCTAGAAGGAATGTTGGAGCGATATAAATAAATGCATGGAGCCAATAATAATAATAATTCTCTAATGAGCATATCAATGAGTAAATATTCAGGTAGATATCCACAGCAGAGACCTACCTTAGAGTGTTTCAGCCAATACATCAGAGCTGAATTACCGTATTCTCTTCTTAATGCAGGCAAGTTAGGTTATTTCTTTTTCTTTTTTTCTTTTTTGTATAAAGGGATCCCTCAAGGTACAAGAAGCTTGTACCATCATTCTGTTTTGTTTTAAAATCTATATCCCATCCAAATGTTCTCTAAAGGCAGTCTACAAGACAATGTTTTAAAGCATACAATAAAAGAAACGATAAAATCCAAAGTCGGCCATCAGTTACCGTAGACATAGTCCCTGGCAGCAGCAAGAGCATTCTAAGGACTTCTGCAGATGACCTACATACTGAGCATTCAACCTGATTTGCTTACAGAAAGCATATGCAGAGCTTAAGATTACATCGGGTCTTTATTGAGCATTAGTTCCAATTTGCTTATGAAGTATTTCACCGCCCTGTTAATCACTTGTTCGTTCCACACCTTTTCACACATTTCTCCTGTCACTTTCCTAACCACCAAAAAAAGAGTACATTTCTTTCTTTAACGTGACATTTGTTGTGCCAGGGTGACAGAGCACTTTAATCCACTTTTATGTTTTCCAAACTGAAACTTCCCTCCTGCAAAATAACGACAGTTTGGAGGCACCCTTAGACTGCAGATGCCTGTTTAAGGAACATAAATGCTTTGGCCAACCTCCCGTATTCCAAGAGCAAACAAATGTTTTGGGAAGAACACACCTCAGAAATAGTGCTGCTATTGAGAAAGCCCTTTAACTGCTTAACTGCAAAACCTGAGCTATCTCTTAGAGGAGCATGGAGTGCATGTGGAAGGAGGCCATACAAAGGGTACTTTAATAGCATTCATCATGGCTGCAGCTGATATGACCTGGTTCGCACATGAAGCTTAGTCAAACAATTTTTTGTTGTTTAGTCGTGTCCAACTCTTCGTGACCCCATGGACCAGAGCATGCCAGGCACTCCTGTCTTGCACTGCCTCCCGCAGTTTGGTCAAACTCATGTTGGTCGCTTCGAGAACACTGTCCAACCATCTCATCCTCTGTCGTCCCCTTCTCCTTGTGCCCTCCATCTTTCCCAACATCAGGGTCTTTTCCAGGGAGTCTTCTCTTCTCATGAGGTGGCCAAAGTATTGGAGCCTCAGCTTCAGGATCTGTCCTTCCAGTGAGCACTCAGGGCTGATTTCCTTCAGAATGGATAGGTTTGATCTTCTTGCAGTCCATGGGACTCTCAAGAGTCTCCTCCAGCACCATAATTCAAAAGCATCAATTCTTTGGCGAGCAGTCTTCTTTATGGTCCAGCTCTCACTTCCATACATCACTACTGGGAAAACCATAGCTTTAACTATATGGACCTTTGTTGGCAAGGTGATGTCTCTGCTTTTAAAGATGCTGTCTAGGTTTGTCATTGCTTTTCTCCCAAGAAGCAGGCGTCTTTTAATTTCGTGACTGCTGTCACCATCTGCAGTCAAACAATGGCTTAGTGCAAATGTGTGGGTTCTTAGGGAAGAGATCACAGCTGCCTTGCTCTCCTCCAGTCCTGTTGCTGCTGTAGTGCTGTGAGCTAAGCAATGGTTTGGCATATCATGTCATTTGAAGCTCAGGGTCATGGTTTCCTCTCTCTAAGCAAACCGTGAACTGTAACCAAGGTTTGCTATTTGTTTATGCCTCATGGTTTGTCTGGAGGAGGAAAACTATGAGCTTGGGCTCAGATGACATGCAGCTAAACCAAACAGTGGCCTAGCTTGCAGCAGGACCGGGGAGGTGCAAAGCAGCCACGATCTTTTCTCTGGGAGCTCACACATTTGTGCTAAAACCATGGTTTGGCTTAGCATTACGCGTGGGCTGAGCCAAATCCCGCTAATAGTATGGCTTATTTCTGTACTTTCCAGGGTTCATTGTATTAAATGATGTTCCCTTTGCCCCTAGGATTAACAAATTTTAATATCCTGATCCCAAACGCAACAGGTGGAAGCAAATTCCATTGAAGCTGAGATTAGTATATACAAGACATATTCCTTTTTGAGGCAAAATGCAAAATGGTGCCCCCTCTCCTGACACCCATTCCGTGTACAAAAGCCAGGCACCCTGGTGATGGGGCAGCATCCTGAGAGCAGGAGGCTGATTTAGGGGGCTCAGGGTTAGCTGTGTTCTGTTCACTCCATGCCATTCAGTTTATGCCATCTGAGGGGAGCTTCTGCCCAATGGGAGGGCTGGCTTTTGATGCATTGTAAGGTTTGAGGTTGCCCATTAAACTGCACTGGAGATGGATAGAATTCCAGCTGAAAAACAAATATGAATTCTGTATACTCTGAATACTGCAAAAAATGTATATTGGAAAAGGAGGTGGGAAATATTTGCTGCTTTGCCTCAGGTAGCAAATTGTTTTGGACCGGCCCTATAGATACTCAAAATTGACTTGTGGGGGTTGTCAGCCAAATTGCTATCCCTGAGGGGCACACCTGAACACTTGTCCTCACCTTTAAATCAGAAATATGTGGTGTTACAAAACAGAGACTGGTTCTGGATATTGAGCACTTGCATTTTAATAACCACCTCGCAAAGAGTTTTGTGCTTTCGGAGGGCATGCACAAACATTAAAGGAAACTTTTGAGTTTACCTGTGTTTTCTTTACTTCCTCTCCAGAGGTTTGGTCTGCCCTCAGTATGCCCACAGGAGTATCCTTTGGTAGGTTGGAGGCTGAATACAAAAAGCACATTTCTCTGGGATTTAAATTTAAGGTACATTTCAACAATAGGTAGTTTCCAGGGAGCAATTTTGCAAGAGGTCTTATGGCAATTCTACACCGGTTAAAAAAATAAAAGGCTGACATTATTGACTGTGCTGGGCCACAGCTGTAGATCATTGTATGAAATCCCTTTCAGAACAGGAGTATGTTGGGCATGAGAGAAACAGAATGTGTGTTTTGTAATTTGCACCTCTCATGTGCTGCTCTGGTTTGCCAGAAGTGGCTTTGTCATGCTGGCCACATGACCTGGAAGCTATACGCCGGCTCCCTCGGCCAATAATGCGAGATGAGCGCGCAACCCCAGAGTCAGTCACGACTGGACCTAATGGTCAGGGGTCACTTTACCTTTTAAACCATAACTCCTGTTCAGGTTTCCTGCTAGCCTTCTATGTCCTCTTTCAGGATACTCTAAGGCAGGCATCCCCAAACTTCGGCCCTCCAGATGTTTTGGCCTACAATTCCCATAATCCCTGACCACTGGTCCTTTTAGCTAGGGATCATGGGAGTTGTAGGCCAAAACATCTGGAGGGCCACAGTTTGGGAATGCCTGCTCTAAGGTTTTCTCCCCAAAAGGCAGTTCCCACTGAGTGTACCCATTCTTCATTGGGCAGTTCCCTTCCCCACACTTAGATTCCCACCCACTCTTTTTGGGGGGTAATTCTACAAACCTTGAGATTCCCCAGAACCTACTGATATCTCCTCTTGTTCATGGGTGGTACGTAGAGAGCCACACTTGGAGAATGAGTTTGCTATTAGTATGTAGGAGTCTCTGAACACAAGAAGAGGCTGCTGGATCAAACCAAAGGGCCTAAGAGTCCAACATCCTGTTTTCACAGTAGCGGAAAGCCTGAAAGTAGGACCTGAGTGCCACAGCAACTGGTATTCAGCCTCTGGCAGTGGTGGTAGTACACTTGGATAGAGAATGGTATTCCAAGTAGCACATTTCCGGCTATACTCTGCTCAGGCAACTGTCAGGGCTGGAGTCAGATGCAGGTCAGCACGAAGAGGCAGAGGCAGTTGTCAGTGAAGTTAACTCTTTATTCAAGGAAATGGCATAAGAACAGCTTAGTTTATGAACAACTTGGATTAAGAACGCTGCAAACCCGGAACACAGGTGAACTCAAAAGTTTTGGTTTGTGAACTTTGCCTTGGAAGTAGAACATGTTCCGCTTCCTGATGAGTGTAAATTGAGTCCCCCGCTGCTATGGGAAAGCACGCCTTGTTTTAAGAACACTTTGGTTTAAGAACGGACTTCCGGAACGGATTAAGTTTGTTAACCAAGGTACAACTGTACAACTCCGCAATATTTCCTAGTAGGTCTTGTCTCTATAGAGCAGTTGCCAGGACTGAAGGTCCGTGCCTTCCTCCGCTTCTAAGGCTCCTCCTCTCCCAGATGTTCCCCAAGCAGTCTTAAACTGCACCTGTGCGCCTCTGGTCTCTGTGTTCTGCCCTCGTCGTGATTCTGCACATTCTTTGAGATCAAGGGGAGCTTGCCGCAACAGGAGAGGGAGAGTCCTTGGATTCTACAGCAGCCTCTTGACCCACCTCCTCTGCTTCAGCCTCGGAATCTGAACTGCTTCTTGTCACCAGCTCTCCCAGCTCACTAAGCCCTGTTGCCCCTTCAGCACCCAGCCCCTCCTCCCAATCTTCTCCCTCTGACCTCTCCTCAGTGTCCCACCACCGATCCCTTGGCTCTGAGCCTTCCTCCTCTGGGGTTTCCTTTGGGGGGGGGGTCCTTGGCTGGTGTCTCCCACCACTCAGAGTGGTGGGGTCTTGAGAAGGAAAAGCCTTCCAACTGTGTGGTAGCTTCCAGCTGCTTCCAGCTGAATGTGCTTAGAGGGCTTGGAAAGGGGGTAGTGACACTGGGGTCAGGGTTTGCCTGTGCGATTCTGTTGTCCTGTTCACACATTCACTTTAAAGACAGTAAAATAAAAAAATTCCTTCAGTAGCACCTTAAAGACCAACTAAGTTTTTATTTTGGTATGAGCTTTCGTGTGCATGCACACTTCATCAGATACACTGAAACATAGTCCCCAGGATTTTCTGGGGGAAGCCAAGGGCTTTATGCATAGAACGTGCTTTAAGTGCAGGATGAGGATCTGCCCTGTCAATCTGAAACACTGGGATGCAGGGCGTTTCAGGGGAGAAGTGAGTGGCAGGGCAAGGGTTAAGCATTCCTTTATCCACTGTCCTTGATGCTATTCTTCCCTCCCAAGACCACTTTGCATGGGAGAAGTTGCCTCCAGGACTTTGTTGGGCACAGCTGCAGCGCTGTGCACAGTTACTCATAATAAGTGGAGGAAATGTATTTGGACAAAAGCTGGATAAGGCAGCCTTTGCCAGACTACAACTCTGTGCTGCCTGATGCAAGTTGCAGGCTAAAGCATTGGTTGGGGGAAGGCACCAGGTTGGAAAAGGCTGAATTTCAACAAGTAGAATGGAAAAGAGTTGAGAGATGCAACAGGAGTTACATCATTATTTATTATTAGAATTTATATACCGCCCTATACCTGGGGGGTCTCGGGGTAGTTCACAGAACAAAATTAAAATATAAAACCAGAAAATACATAATCAAAATAAAAGCAACATAATAATAATAATAATAATAATAATAATAATAATATATTTATTATTTATATCCCACCCATCTGCCTAGGTTTCCCCAGCCACTCTGGGCGGCTTCCTACAAAATATTAAAAATACGATAAAACATCAGACATTAAAAACTTTCCTAAACAGGGTGCCTTCAGTTGTTTTCTAAAAGTCAGATTGTTGTTTATTTCCTTGACATCTGATGGGAAGGTGCCCCCCCCCCAAGAAACACATTTTAAAAGGGTATAGGATGTCAATCAGGTCAACCAAAGGCCTGGTTATAAAGAAACGTTTTTGCCAGACGCCGAAAAGTGTATAATGAAGGCGCCAGGTGAACTTCCCTGGTGAGAGCATTCCACAGGCGGGGAGCCACTGCAGAGAAGGCCCTTTCTTGGTGTGTGTGTGTGTGTGAAAATCTCATTTAACAATGAACACGGCTGGAATCCTATACCAAGCTTCATAGGATTGCACTGTAAAGTCTGAAAAGTCTGAAAAGCAATAGAGTAAAACAGTAAGGAGTATCACAGAGCTGAGAGGAGTAATCCCCCTTTTTGGGGGGTGGATGGAAAGCTTTGCTTTATGGCTGCTGTTCAGCACTAAGTACCCTGAGAATGCTGATCACTCAAGATGGAAGGAGTGCATGATCTTCACTGTCTGTTGCTCACACGTTGAGATCAGCAATGCTCTTGTCATTATAATTTGCGTTAGTGACACTGATATTTATTTTTCAAGAGCCATTCTTTATGCCAAAAGAGACCTTGATTATGTTACTATGCCTAATTCCATGGCAGGTTTGAGTCATCATCTGTCATTGGAGAAAGGCATCAGAGTTCTTTTTCACTTAAAGAGAGAATAAGAGGGGGAAATTTGTACACGATATCCCAATTCCTAAATACCCTGGTGAATAGAAAAATGTGCATCATGATCTTTTTAATGGATTTCTGCACAAATTCCCCCAGCTTTAAGATGAGTGATACAGTAACTCAGGTAAGATTATGACTAGGACTGTGACATTCACACTTTACCCTCATATGCATGTAAGGCATGTGGTGTGGTGTTATTTTAAAAAATGGCTGAGTTCATTCCTCTTCTGTTTTCATGAATTGTAGCATATAGAGCATATTACCATAATCAAGGACAAAAGTGGTAAGGACCTAACAGAAGCAGAAGACATCAAGAAGAGGTGGCAAGAATACACAGAGGAATTATACCAGAAAGATATGGAGGTCTCATACACCCCAGGTAGTGTGGTTGCTGACCTTGAGCCAGACATCTTGGAGAGTGAAGTCAAATGGGCCTTAGAAAGCATTGCTAATAACAAGGCCAGTGGAAGTGATGATATTCCAGCTGAACTATTTAAAATTTTAAAAGATGATGCTGTTAAGGTGCTACACCCAATATGCCAGCAAGTTTGGAAAACTCAGCAATGGCCAGAGGATTGGAAAAGATCAGTCTACATCCCAATTCCAAAGAAGGGCAGTGCCAAAGAATGCTCTAACTACCGCACAATTGCGCTCATTTCACACGCTAGCAAGGTTATGCTTAAAATTCTACAAGGCAGGCTTAGGCAGTATGTGGACCGAGAACTCCCAGAAGTGCAAGCTGGATTTCGAAAGGGCAGAGGAACCAGAGACCAAATA
The DNA here is from genome assembly GCF_965207765.1 of Zootoca vivipara. NCBI lineage: Eukaryota > Metazoa > Chordata > Lepidosauria > Squamata > Lacertidae > Zootoca > Zootoca vivipara. The sequence continues at coordinate 39,339,844 of NC_142593.1, forward strand.
GCAAACATGCGCTGGATTATGGAGAAAGCTAGAGAGTTCCAGAAAAACGTCTACTTCTGCTTCATTGACTATGCAAAAGCCTTTGACTGTGTCGACCACAGCAAACTATGGCAAGTTCTTAAAGAAATGGGAGTGCCTGATCACCTCATCTGTCTCCTGAGAAATCTCTATGTGGGACAAGAAGCTACAGTTAGAACTGGATATGGAACAACTGATTGGTTCAAAATTGGGAAAGGAGTACGACAAGGTTGTATATTGTCTCCCTGCTTATTTAACTTATATGCAGAATTCATCATGCGAAAGGCTGGACTAGATGAATCCCAAGCCGGAATTAAGATTGCCGGAAGAAATATCAACAACCTCAGATATGCAGATGACACAACCTTGATGGCAGAAAGCGAGGAGGAATTAAAGAACCTTTTAATGAGGGTGAAAGAGGAGAGCGCAAAATATGGTCTGAAGCTCAACATCAAAAAAACCAAGATCATGGCCACTGGTCCCATCACCTCCTGGCAAATAGAAGGGGAAGAAATGGAGGCAGTGAGAGATTTTACTTTCTTGGGCTCCTTGATCACTGCAGATGGTGACAGCAGTCACGAAATTAAAAGACGCCTGCTTCTTGGGAGAAAAGCAATGACAAACCTAGACAGCATCTTAAAAAGCAGAGACATCACTTTGCCGACAAAGGTCCGTATAGTTAAAGCTATGGTTTTCCCAGTAGTGATGTATGGAAGTGAGAGCTGGACCATAAAGAAGGCTGATCGTCGAAGAATTGATGCTTTTGAATTATGGTGCTGGAGGAGACTCTTGAGAGTCCCATGGACTGCTAGAAGATCAAACCTATCCATTCTTAAGGAAATCAGCCCTGAGTGCTCCCTGGAAGGACAGATCGTGAAGCTGAGGCTCCAATACTTTGGCCACCTCATGAGAAGAGAAGAATCCTTGGAAAAGACCCTGATGTTGGGAAAGATTGAGGGCACTAGGAGAAGGGGACGACAGAGGACAAGATGGTTGGACAGTGTTCTCGAAGCTACGAACATGAGTTTGACCAAACTGCGGGAGGCAGTGCAAGACAGGAGTGCCTGGCGTGCTATGGTCCATGGGGTCACGAAGAGTCGGACACGACTAAACGACTAAACAACAACAGCATATAGAGATCGTTGTCCCCTGTCTTGAATGTTGTCCCCAGGGAATCTAACCCGGCACCTACTTACACAATTTTAGGTGCCAGGAAAAGACTTTTCTCTCCCCTTCTGGCTTTTTAGTTGTTTTCAGAAGTTTAGTCGTTTAGGTAGTAGTATCAGTTTTAAATATTTTAAAGATTACTGTTTTTCAGGGGTGGCTTTAGTGTCTCGTGTTTCATATTTAATGTCATTGTTGGGGTTTTTTGTGGGGATTTTGTGACTTTCTTGCTTTCTGTTTAAAGTGGGATTTGTTGCTGTTGCTTTATGTGTGTCTGTTTGTTTAATTTACTTCTGTGTATTGTATATTTCGATTTACTTGTACGTCGCGTAGAGGCATTTTGCATTGGGGGCACTTACCTAAGCAACAGCAACAACTATATAGTACTCTTTTTTTGCCTAGTTTCGGTGTGGATATAAATTTTAACTTGCTGCAGTCAGTTGAAAGAGTTGTGATGCAAATAACAGAGGAGCTCTCTGGAAACAACACACCATGCTTAGAATAATGTATCTACCCCTAGTTGGGAAGGGAGCCAATCAGAATCTCACTTAAGTGCTAGGCTTGTTTGGTACCCTCCTTCATGCTGCCCTGATTCAGTTCCTATTTAAACATTTGTCTTCTGAGCTGTATCAATAGGTAAATAGGGAGCTCTGGGATGAGTATGCCCACCACATGTCCCCATGACCAACTTTCCTCTGGCAGAGGGTTTTATCTTCTCGTGTAGGTTTCCTGTGTGATGCAGAGCCCTAATTTTAGGTAATATGGTTAACGTTGCAGTAGATATTGCCTATACTTTGCTCTGAGCCCTTAAGATAATAGGCTATAAATCCCTGCCCTGTTTTCCCATCCAGCTGGATACTCGAGATATAATCTGTTATATACAAAGCCATTATATATTAATAACCCCAATGTGTTAAACTTGCTGCATCTGCCAGTTCTCTTCCTTTCTTTGAGACGTGAGCAGCTGCCATTTTCTTCCATGTCTGCCCTTAATGTCATCAGCAGGCTTTCATGTGATGGATCTTCTCTTATTTCCTCCGTATCTACTAGCATCATAAAGTCTGCAACCTGCCAGGCACCTGTTGGTTTGTGACTACTTTCACTGTGCCTCAGCCTCCATTGCCCTTGACATTTATGTAACTTTAAAAAGACTTGCACAAAGCTTCCGAGACCATGCTTTTTGGCATACAGTACCAGGATTTGACACCAATCAGATGAGGAGCACACAGAAAGTTTACAATGTTAATAACATGCTGTGTTAGGGCCTCCAACACATCGCAGTACAAACTAAGAAGGATCGTGAGGGGCTAGAGGGTTTTTTGTACAGCTAAAAAGTTTTAATATGGAAGAGTTTCATCTTGTTATTATTATTTACTTTGGATGAGGACAGTCTCTAACATTGCAGTCCCATCAAAATAAAAACAATTCCTTCCAGTAGCACCTTAGAGACCAACTAAGTTTGTCATTGGTCTGAGCTTTCGTGTGCATGCACACTTCTTCCGGTATCTGGAGAAGTGTGCATGCACACGAAAGCTCACACTAATGACAAACTTAGTTGGTCTCTAAGGTGCTACTGGAAGGATTTTTTTAATTTTGTTTCGACTACGGCAGACCATTACAGCTACCTGCCCGTAATTGCAGTCCCATGCAAGTCTACGCAGCAGGGCAATCAGCCTAAATCCATCTTGTGGCTATTTGCGTGTGAAGACCTTTAAACCTGCCCCTTAGATAAATTCAGACAAGACTCAAATTTTGGTTTGGTTTTTGGCAGAATTTAGGCCACAACTTTATTGATTACAGCAAGTGAGTGGTTGCATAGGCTCTGTTTCGGCTAGCCCCCTGCACCGTTGCAAGTAGCGCTGACCCAGGGTTCCAGCATAGGTCAGCCTAGGGTGAACACCCGGATAGGCGGAAAGCCAGGAATAGACTATGTCCACCACCCAGATGTCCCCCTGGACTCAGGCACAGGCACAACCCCCTCACAGGGTTGACCAAACCATTGAGTCCCTGGATTCCTTTAACGGAATACCCCTTCACATAGGAATGGCGAGAGCACTCCCCCATCCCTATCACCTGAACCAGAGCCTATCTGCAACCTTACAAGTTGTGATGATTTGCTACGTGGCAGGCGAAACCCAAATGGTACCAGCCAATCAGCCAAGAGGGGAAAATTCCTGACATGCCCCTGTCCCAACGACAGATGACACACAATGGCATAGCAAGGTCAAGCGCACAAGCACTAAAAGTAGAGAGAGGTGGGCAGGGGTTCCGATGCAAAATGCCAAAAGAGGAAGCTATGGGTCACATGCATATGTAGGTCCCTTGATCCGATTAGCCTGTGTCCCATTGGCCTGAATCCTGATTGAACCCTGCATCAAGGGACCTACCAATTGGGTGTTGTGGCTATCCAATCATACATCAAGGGTTTGGTTGCCAGGTCCTACCGCAACATGTGCCCTCTTTGAGGGAGGACACGATTTATCAGGAAAAGCCAAGGTGGTGCCTGCCAGATGTTTGTGGCTTTTTGAGCATCTTTATCCCCATCTAGCCAGTGTTTGGAATTCTCCAGGTGTCAAACACATTTTGCACCTGGCTATCAGTCAATTCCAACCAAGTGAAGATACCTGGGCACCAGGATAGCACCTGACATCTCCACCATCTGGAGGTGCATGCCTGGGGATCCTTGGTTCTTGCCTGTTTTCATACACTAACAACACATCCTGTAGAATTTTATCTGTGTTGTTTTATCTGCACAATCAAGACGAATTTGAGGAACCAAAAAGTTGTATTGAAAAATACAATTTTTGAGCCATGTGGCCCAAAAATGTCAACCAGATATTAATATCCTTTTTCTCCCCAGGTGAAGTCCTCTTTATTCCCCCCAAGCCTTTTAGAATGAATGGCTCTGTATTTTGGTCTCTGCAATAAATGAAGTGCTTCAGTGATGTTTGTGTTGGTTTTATGCAGATAGCTGCATTGATATTCTTATAATTTATTGGGCTGCTTGTTTTTATTTGATTTTTTAAAAAGAAAATATTGCGAGCTGCACAGGGGTTATTGTTGATGTAGGTGCTATGAATGCCCCAAACCGTTTTTAAAACAAGAGACGAATAGGGCATTGAAAGTGGACTTCACCCTCTCATCTATCAAGCACCACCTTTTGATTCCCAGGACTCTAGTGGTAGGAGTGGTTTAGCAAGGTGGGAAGGACTTATAGCTCTACCAACATTTTGGAAGTGCCAGCCCCCACTTTCTCTACACCATGAACAATTTAATACCTTATATGCACCTTTTCCCCAAACCAACAACCTTCTACCTTTTCAGCTTTCCTTGTAGTGGAGTCACTCCATCCAGCCCACCACTCATTTTGGGTTGCCCTGTTCTGCACTTCCCCCAAATTTTATAAACGTCTTTTTTGGGGATGCTTTAGAACACACTATAAGAACCACTGTATAGGTTCTCTTTCCACCCACCCAGCCAGCTTTTAGGTCTCCGTCATTGTTGTTGGAATGAATGGTGTAAGGATGTTTGCAATGAGCAGCTGCTGCTTGAAAATATCAAGCCGGTCATTCCTCTCGAGAGCTTGTTGATGAGTACTCAGGGGGAACAGCAGGTAATGATGGCAAGAGCTAAATGGTGGCATTGTCAAAAGACAGCACAAAGATGCCCTGCTCATGAGCTATTATCAGGATCCTTGCGTTGAGTTAGGGGAGGGGTCCATCCTGCCCGGTGATTGGCAGGGGCTGCCTTGGGTCTCGGGCAGAGAGGGCTTTTCCCAGCCTGCAAGCTTTTAATTGGATGTGTTAGGGATTGAACTTGAGACCTTGGGCATGGAAAGCATGTGCTCTGCTACTGAGTTCTGGCTCTTCTCTGAGCACAGGGCAATCACTGCGTCACCACTTAAGAAGGTGCTGCCAGTAGTTACGCCGCAGAACAGCTAAGTATATCCCTTTGCACTGTTGCTGGGGGAAGGAAGAGCTTCTTAGCCAGGGAAGGACGAGCATTTGAAATGTGCTTGGCTTTGGAGAAAAGGAGAGATTGGGGGGGGGGAGTCAACAGCAAAGAGAAAAGGGAAGGAAAGAGAGAGAAAAGAGGGGGAAAACAAAACAAAAACCAAGCTTGGCAGCAGCATGCCTTGTTTCTTTATGGAAACAGTACGGCTTTATTCAGTGTGCGAAAAGACCAAATGAAACTGTAACACTTCCCTCCACAAAAGGCACACTGTGGTGTGATCTCTTGGGATGAAGAAGGGAAAAGCTTTATATAAGGACGTTATTTGCGACCATCTCTTTCAAACGGATAACGTGCCACATGTTGTATTGCCATTATATTCTTTAGTTAAATAAATACGGTAGTTCTGAGAAAGACATGTAAGAGTGAAAGTAAAGGTTTAAAAAACAACAATTTGGAGGAAGAGTTATTCACGTGAGCTGTAAAAATACATATGGCCCGCTTTTCTGCACAGTTAAAGCAGTTTACAAGTTATCACAACCATAACACTTAAAATGAAAACACTAAGTGCATTTTAAAAATTCATGCCAGTTTGTTGCATTACCTACTCCCGGGGGCCTGGAAATTACTTATGCGGTTCTTTTTTTCAAGCACAAGAACTTCCACCAAACAGTTGGATTGCTGTACTTTTGCAGAAGAATACGAATTGCAGTTAGTGGTTCTGCTTTGGAGAGCTAGCAGAAACTATAGTTTGGCAGCCTGGGTGAAAGGGCAAACTATAGTTAGCTAGAGAAGTGAAAGCTTTCAGGAAGGCATGAAAGGAGGAGGGGTGGGGGAGAGAGGCTGCAAAGGACATTGTATGGGGGGGGGGAAGATGACTGCTCTGGAGGTACAGTAGTTCAGAAGGTAGGGAGTGAACATTATGACTTACGGCTTTTTCCTGGAGTATTTTAAGAGACATGAAGTTGCAAAGGAAGATAGAAAAGGGGCAGTCCTTAGACCACCTGTGAGAGCAGCAGAGTTCTTCTTACATCCTTTAGCAGCCACAGGTTTCGCATGGTTGTCCATAAAAACAGCTCCAATGCTTTTGCTCTCATGTGGGGACCCCATGCAATTGGGAAAACCAGTTGGCCATGTTTTGCAGTTGAATGGTGTGCCTACACATATACTGGAATTCTTCTACAGACAATGGCACACAGCCATGGGTTTTTTGAGGAAGAGAAGTGATGTTGGGAACATGGCTACAAGTGCAATCCCACTCCCAAATAAACGTGGGACTGCTCAACATGCAAGTAATGTATCAACAGGGCTTTATTTCTCATGATGGGGCTGTAGGCCATGAGTTTTGGGTCAGCGCTTCTGTGTGAATGACTGTAGCTGGGCAAATGGAGAGCAATAAGCATTGCACTTGCCTTCCGTTTTGAGATGAATGTCCTTGCAATGTTAGCTGAGTGTTAAATGTGACGCCTATAAAATGATAACGAGCTGAGAGATTTTGCGGTGGTGGTAAAAGGGGTCTGGGAAGCAATTGGCCAGGAGCATTTTGTGATGCTAAGGGAAGTGCACAAGCCTTGCAATGAGGGCGAGAGTGGAACTAGGAGCGATAAAATGTTGTAGGCAGGTTAGCTTCTGTGAAGGAAAGTGAAAGGTCTTTGGCAGAGAAAAACCCTCCCAGAAGGAGCAAAGACTGAGAAGTAGAATGGAAAGAGGAAAAGGAGGAGAGAGAGAAAAAAGGAGGGGGAAGGAACTCAGGGGAAGGGTGCAAAGTGAGCAGTAGGGTGAAAAACAGCAGCCTCGGTTGGGTTCTCGTGGGCTCTGCTTTACTAAAGGTAGTTAGTTCTCTGTTTGAAAAGATGCCAGAGGACCCACCTCTCTTGGATGGGTTTCCTGGTTCAAGTCTGGTTTAAAAATAAAGAACCATAGGAAGGGGTGGCAGGGGCCTCAAAGTTGCCAATCAATAAGCCTGGAGTCTTACACTTCAATGCTCCTGCCGTTTTAATGGGGGTCACTCACTGTGATGCTCGCATCTTTCTTTCTTTCTTTCTTTCTTTCTTTCTTTCTTTCTTTCTTTCTTTCTTTCTTTCTTTCTTTCTTTCTTTCCTCACTGAGAATTTCCTCTCCAGTATTTCGGCATATAAAGTCATGGCCAGAAGAATGGCAGAATGTGGAGGGAGAGTCACGCAATGAATCATTGGGGGGGGGGAGCACACAGCAGTGCACATGTGCATGCGGGATGGGCAGAACCAACATGGTGGTATGGTGGTCGCAATACAATGGGGCAGGTGAGAGCAGTTTGAAAGGGATGTCAGAAAACAGGACAGAAGTGCTAGCCTTATGGTGAGTTAAACTGGTGCAGGAAACTCCATGTGTGAATGCAGCCTCCGTCTCAGCATTGCCCTTCTAGAATTCAGCATGAAGATGGATGGGGATAAAAGTAGCATTAGCTGGTTCTGCCTGTTTTGGGCTCTGGTTTCACCAGCTACTGGGCTCCCTGCTTTTCGCCCTACCAGTCCCAGTGAGCACAGGCCACCCCTGGGCAGGAGTTCTGGGAAGGCAGGATAGGTACCTGAAAGGGGGTGAGTCAAGTGAAAAAGTGAGCTAGAAGAAGGGGACCCCAAGGGAACCAGAAACACGAAGCGGAAGAAAGCAGCAGTGGGGGAGGATGTAGGTCAGGGGCAATACCTGCCCGATGAGTAAGATAACCCACCTGTTTGGTCTCCCTTTCAGCCTTATCTGCAAACAGAAATGAATCAGCATCCATTTCAACGGATGAGTCATTCCTTTTAACTTGCTCCCAGTAACATTCATGCTAGTTTCCTTAAGCTCTCATAGTAGGTGAGCTGCTGTTAGCTTTTGAAAAACCAAATGCTGAATGAAAAAATGGTGTGGTGAAAGACTGCCATTTCCTAAGGTCAGAGATTACTAGAACTGCATGTGTAAGAGATATGATTATCAGGAGCAAAAAACAACAACACACCGACCCACCGCTGCAGTACATAACAGTACGTGGAGAAAAGCAAATTAAAGAACCCCTGTCTTTTAACGAGTTTACAAGACAATACCAGCAACAATGACAATTACGAAAACAGAGATTAGTGTATGAGGAGGGATGTAGAAGCTCGTTATTTCCCCTCCTTATTCAGTAGGTTTCTCCAACTCAGCTTTTTATAGATAAAGGTATGAAGTACGTATATGCTTTAGTGTAAATACAACAGGCAGCTTCTGGCTTCTTTAATTCTCCCTTGCTGGCAGTATGAGATGGTATTTCTGCCACTAGCTTGACTGTTACAGCAGTGTTTCTGTCTTGGTGCCTCAAAGATGTGTAGCATATATAATGCTTATAGACCATCATATTCTGAATATGTCACAGATGAGAGCTTTCTGAGTACACTATTGACTGACATGTATTCTGGTGTTGCCAGAATTAAACTACTACTACTACTACTAATTTATTATTTATACCCCGCCCATCTGGGGCTGCTGCAGAGTCTCGGGCCCCATCCACACTACACATTTAGAGCTGTATCATGCTACTTCAAATAGTTATAGCTTTCCCCAAAGAATCCTGGGGACTGTAGTTTGTTATGGGTGCTGAGAGTTGTTAGGAGACCCCTATTTCCCCCATTCAGCCTCAATACCCATAATTCTCTGGGAAGAGTGAGTAGACTACTCTGAGAATTGTAAATCCGTGATTTGTGGGGAATCCTAAAAACTTGCAGAACCCTAAACAAGCTGCAGTTCACAGGATTCTTTGGGGGAAGCCATGACTGGTACAATGCTGTTTTGCATGTCTAGTGCAGATGGTGCCTAAGTCTCTAAGGCCTGATGCTCTGGCATTGACTTCCAGACCTTCCAAGCGCCCCTATTTTCCAGGGACAGTCCCGAATTTACAGAAGCTGCCACGATTTCTGATTTGATCCCGGAATGTCCTGCTTTTCCTTAGCTTAGGACGTCCCTATTTCCATCAGAGAAATATTGGAGAGTATGGAGTTATGAGAACCAAGGAGATAAGTAACTATACAACTTTTAGAAGACATCTGACAGCTACTCTGTATAGGGAAGTTTTTTTAAAATGTTTAACGTATTATTATGTTTTTATATTTCTTAGAAGTCACCTGGAGTGGCTGGGGCAACCCAGTTGAATGGGTAGGGCATTGTTATTATTATTGAATAGGCTTCCCCTATTTTTCATTGGATAAATGTTGGAGGGTATGGACTTCACTGCTCTAAATCAAGGCTTAGAAGAGCTCTACCGTAATTGAGGTTCATTTCAAGACCAGAGCTGGACCTTTGAAAGTTTCGGGTCTAATTTGAAATGGATCTGCTTGGGCAATATAACTTTAATCTATAAGTGCCCTTGTTAAATGTCTTCTGGCAAATACCAGTTGTCTTTGGACAGAGGGTAGGGGAAACTCTGGCCCTCCAGTTACCATCCGCCCCAACCAGCATAGTCAATGGTCAGGAATCATGGGAGTTGTAGTGCAACCACATCTGAAGAGCTACAGGTTCCCCATTCCTGGGTTGGACCATGGCAGTATGTGTAGGAGATCTGCAGCATCATGCATCCATCTGAAGGTATTAAGGGCTTATTAACAGAATGGCAGACTGCCCAATACAAGTTGCTCTAATTTGCATAGCATTTCCCCCCAGAAAACATACACCACTGGCGTATTTATATCACCTCAGGGTTCTTTGATTTTTTGGGGGGGGGGGCGGGTTGTGTGTGTGTATCCTAATGAGCTATAGTGGGATAACCTTATCTAAAGTTAATATGTAAACCCTTGATCTCCTTAGATTTTCATTAAACTTGAAGCTCAGAGACTGTGATCATTAAACTGATACATAGGACACAAGCCAATGAGGGCCACAGAGACACATTCTACTTGGCTCCTCTCTTCCCTCTCAAAGAAGGCTTCGTATGCCACGACAAAACAAAAATGTGTTTGACCAATTGTGTTCTTTTTTAAAAATGATTGACAGATGTATAGTTTGATTGCCTGCATAAATATTACCTTAACTGAGAGGTACGTGAAGGTAGCTTATCACTGAAGGAGAGAGATTGATGGGTGGGTTTTGTCTACGACAAAGATTACTGTATCAACAGTTGACTGAAGTGCATGATTTTAAGTACCAGTTCATCTCACCTAATTCATTCCCTTGAAAATATGACAAGTGCCTGGCATATTATATGATACAGGATGCCTCATCTGGCATTGATTAAAAATGTGCCATTGAATATTAATTACTAAAAAGCCTGCTCATATTCAGGGATTCACTCAAGAATTGAGATCTGATTTGCTTTTATATTACTGTTAGGCTAAGAGGAAGGGAAAGAAGATATAAATAACTTCTGCTCAGTGTGATGAGTGTGCATTACACAAGCGGAGACAGGAGGTTTGGGGTGGGTGGAGAAGTGGGTTGAGATTCACCATTGCTCCTGTTGTTCTACATCTTGGAGGGTTGTTGCACAAACCTGGTGATGCTCCTGAAAATAAACTGATTTTAAAAGGGTTTATTTTGATCACTCAGAAATTCTGAGGGGGTTCTCAAGTGAGTGATGGTATGTACTCAAAAAGGCCAATTTTTGCCTAGATGCTGCCGCCGTCCCTTTCTCCAACTCTGGGAAAGGTGAGTGTGGTAAAACTAGCAGTGAAGGGTTTTCTTGACACAGGAATAATCCTCAACAGCAACTGCCGAGCAGTGATGTAGTGACAAACAAACAAGAAACCACCCCAACATTGGTGATGTTCCCTATAACGTCTTTGTCCTCACGATGGGGAATGAGATTGTACCTTCCTGTTCTGCCCAGTGGACACACCTATCCTGCTACATCCACACAGAGAGATGTTAAAATGCAGTATGTGTAAACTCAAATCATACTGTTGATTTCTTCCCCCACCCCCTTTTCATCTGGGTAGTGAGCATGTCATTTGAGTCTATCATGTTGGATTTGTCTCTCTGTAATATGCACCCTTCTGCATGTATGCATGTAATGCTCCTAGCATGTTCTAGGCTAGAATTGTCATTGTACAACACTTTCTCATATGCTGAAGATGCACCTCTTTACCCCGGCCTTCAAAAATTAAGATATTTAGTTTTGTGGGACCCACCTCTTCTATTGAATTTCTATCACTCTGTTTGATTCGGAATGATTTTACTGGTTTTATTATAGCAATGGCTTTATTTGCAACCTGCCCTGTGAGCTTATGGTGAAGGCTGGGCCAGAAAAAATAATTTTAATTAATTAATTGCTGACTTATGGGTGCTTGGGGGCCTCAGAGGTGGGACAGGGCATTTAAAATAGCAGGGTGGGAATGCTGACATTGTATAGGAGCAAACAAATGTATGTGCGTGCACACACTATGTGGAAGAGCCATAGCCTTCTGGTTCAGCCCCAGCCCATGTTTTACATGCCAAAGGTTCCAGGTTCATTGCCTAGAAACTCCCAAGTAGGTTTAGGAAAAACCTCTACCTGAAACCTTGGAGGGTTGCTGCCAGTCAGTGCCTGCAGTACCGAGCTACATGAACCAATGGTTTGCCTCAGTATCAGGTAGCCTCCTAGGTACCTCTAAAGCAGGCTTCCTCAACCTCGGCCCTCCAGATGTTTTGAGACTCCAATTCCCATCATCCCTGACCACTGGTCCTGCTAGCTAGGAATCATGGGAGTTGTAGGCCAAAAACATCTGGAGGGTCGAGGTTGAGGAAGCCTGCTCTAAGGAGAAAGCAAAGGGGGTCCTCATCCCAATTGGCCACTGCAGATATTACCTTGCAAAATAGCTGAAAGCCCTAAGCATTGGAACAATTATTGGCCTAATGGTTCTAATTTGTTAAAAGATTATTGGAATAAAAATGATTCATTATACAGTTGTTTAAGTGAGTGGATTACACATTCTAAAATGCTGAGTGAAGAAAATACATATTAAGCACAAACTTGGCAGCTCCTGATGAAGCATAATCATATTAAAAGGATCAATAGTGAATAGTATCTGCTGGTGCCAGCAGTATAATATATTTCATCATGCACCTTGTAGCCCATATTTGTATCGCTGAAAATGGCCTTTCAGCAGATTACACTGGATACCGAAGTGAATTTTCATGGGTTGTATTTAACTCTGCTACTTGCTCCACAAATTCCCTTTTTTTCTAACTTGGAATTGAATGATAAACCATGCTGAGGTCTACAAGAAAGTGCAGACCAATCAGGCACAAGGAATGAAGGAATGCAGAAATGAACGAGAAACTTCCATTCTAGGACAGACAGAGGATCCAGACACCTTGAAATCCAGGCAGGAACGTAATTTAGGAAAGGCTTCTAACCAAAATTCAAGCTCTTCTCGAGACTTCCTGTGGGCCAGGATGGGAAACAGGATACATACAGCAAGTGGGCCAGGAACTTAACTTGAAAGGAAGGAATTAAAAGTATGTTCCTAATTCAGGGGTACCCAAACTAAGGCCCAGGGGCCAGATATGGCCCAATTGCCTTCTAAATCCGGCCCGCGGACGGTCTGGGAATCAGCATGTTTTTACATGACTAGAATGTGTCTTTTTATTTAAAATGCATCTCTGGGTTATTTGTGGGGCATAGGAATTCGTTCATCCCCCCCCCCCCAAAAAATATAGTCCAGCCCCCCACAAGGTCTGAGGGACAGTAGACCGGCCCCCTGCTGAAAAAGTTTGCTGACCCCTGTCCTAATTCATTCCTTTCTTCCAATGTAGGAGCGGTTTGGATTCAGCTTTAATCATTTGCAAAGGGAAATCCCTGTTGAGTGGGGCTTGCCTTCAGAGCTGCATTTAAAGGCAAGCCCTGCCTGTAGCAGGAACTCTAACTGGGGGCTCCTGAGTGCCACATTTAAATGTTGCCAAATGCAGATCCTGCTTGCTGAGGAAGAACCAGGATGTCTTGAAGTGGCAGGATGACAGCGAGGAGGAAGGGGATCCTGGCGAGGGGTGTAGCAGGGACTGGGACACACTGGAGCAAGTTGGAGATGGGGAAGGAGAGGTTGCGGTAGGAAGTGGGGTGATGGAGGCTGGCGAGGGGATTGGGGTCAATGCACAGGAACCAGAGCAACCGGACCCATCCCCAGAGCCCGAGGGCCCCCTGTCTCCATGACCACAGCGGGCTCTGAGGTATAGGGAGCAGCAGGAGTGGTGCTCTAGGAGGCTGAGGCAGCCCAGCTCACTAGCTGGCCAGGTGCAGCTCGCTAGCTCTGGTAGGAGGGGTGTGATTCTTCAGATGGATTAGGCTTGGAACAGGTGAGGGTCACCTGCCTCATCAAGCCCAGATGCTGCAGTCAGCATGCAAGGCATAAAAAGGGAAGCAGATCTGAGGTGCTGGGTCTGCTCAGCTTCCCATGTTGGTTGGACCATGGCATGGATGTTCCAGGGTCTTCTTTGGGACTGTGTTGTTGGGGGGGGGGATGATCTTCAGTTGCCCTGACCCCTGGATCGGCTGAAGAGGTGCAAACTTGGCCTGACTGGACTTTGAACCTGCATGCTAGCATAGGATCATGCACTCCAGTGGGACTTGTTGCCAGTTTCCCTGTGGTTCAGGATGCAGTTGTTGTTTCCTTGTGGCCATGGTTTTACCTGCCCCACACGTGGTGTTTAGTGTGATGCAGGAGGGCACGGCTGGGGGAGAACAGCCTTGTGGACTGAATGATGACCACCGCTCAACAACCCCTGTGAGGTAGGTTAGAATGAGAGGTGCAATATGAGTGGGCTTCATGGCTGAACCTGATATTCCTAACCACACTGGTTCTTCAGGTTGTTGACTGCGTGGTTTAAGTTTTCATTCTAATTCTGACATGTGTCTGTATTTTGGGAGGACGTTTCATCCCAGAACATATGAACCACAGTTGAAAAAAATTAAAAGAAAAGAAATGGAACTTTATTTCACAAATTGAACTCGCACTTTCCAGACCTTTTAAAAAAATGTATTCAGATGCTTCTGGGAAGCCCACAAGCAGGACAGCATAGCAAAAGCCCTTTCCTGTTATTGTTCACCAGTGACTTGTACTTAGACTTGTACTGAAAGTGGGTGCAACATATAACCACGGTGATTACTAGCCACTGGTAGCCTTTTCCTCCATGATTTCATCCACCCCCCTCCATTAAACCTATCCAAGTTGGTTGTCATCACTACATTTTATGTCGGCGAGTTCCATTGTGTAACAATGCGCTGCATGAATACGTCCTTTTTGTCTGTTATGAATCATCCAACATTCAGCTGAATTGAGTGGTTCCTGGTTCCAAACGGAGCAAATCCTCTCTCTATCCACTTTCAACCAGGCATAATTTTATACGCCTGTGTCATTTTTCACCTAACTTACTCCCCCTTTTTTTTCTAAACTAAAGAATCCCCAAACATTGTTAAGTTCCTCATAAGGGAGATAGTTGGATAGCTCAGTTGATTAGAGCAGGCATAGGCAAACTCAGCCCTCCACATGTTTTGGGACTACAACTCCCATCATCCCTGACCACTGGTCCTGTTAGCTAGGGACGATGGGAGTTGTAGTCCCAAAACATCTGGAGGGCCAAGTCTGCCTATGCCTGGGTTAGAGTGTGGTGCTGACAGCGCCAAGGTTGCAGGTTCAATGGGACAGCTGCATATTCCTGCATTGCTGGGGACTGGACCTCAGGGTTCTACAACAGGCATAGGCAAACTCAGCCCTCCAGATTTTTGGGACTACAGTTCCCATCATCCCTGTTAGCTAGGGATCATGGGAGTTGTAGTCCCAAAACATCTGGAGGGCTGAGTTTGGGGGTATGCCTGTTCTACAAGATATTTTTCTATGAGTCACTCAAGGCTGCTGATAATTTTGGTTGCCCTGTTTCAGCTGTACAGCATCCCTTTCTCAAATATAGTCCTGTAGGTGTCTTATTATCTGGACTTTCAGTCTCGATGGGAATCTTTCATTCCCCTACAGAAATTTGAACAGTGCCCCTCTATCCACAATGACGGTCCCTTTCAGTCTGGTTGTGAACTTAGCTCCTGCCTAGTTAGCAAGTGGCAGTTGTTCCAAATCAGGGTGCCTGCCTGGCACTTGAAAGCCCCTCCACCTGGAAGGGCCCTTAGCTGATGAGAAGCCCTTGGTAAAGTATGATGATAAGATGGTTTGATTAGCAGGATCATCTGTTTCGACCTTAATACTTCGCTTTCATCATCTTTTCTTCAGTCATTAGTGCAATCCGGAGAAAGAAGGCGCAACTTGACCTCTAGGCATCAATCACCTGCTGATTGCCTTAAGAGGGAGCTGAAAGTAGGGATAAAGTAGGTGCCCTTAGTAGAAAGGGAGGGTTTAAACCGATTATGATAAATTTCATGTTTCCAGAAGATGCAAACATGCATGCGTATACCCTGCCCTGTTTTCAGTTTCTGTTTGGCTGGCAGCAATTGGAAGGGGGCATTGGTATTACTGCTCTGGAAGCAGAAATTCATCTGTTATGTCTGAGATCAGAACTACACATTGCAAAGCAACATGTGGAAGTAGTCTTACCCCCTTGTAGAATGAAAAGATAATTTGTGCAAAACAGGATTATTTGCAATCAATTAAAATGTTCATGTATCCATAAACGTGTCCCCGTGGAGGTTGTCTTGTGAAGAACATGAGCTCTAGACCTGTCCTCAGTTGGCTTTCTTCAGCACCTTTCCCCCACTCATTTCTTGAGTTTCTGGTACCTTCCAAGGTAACAGTATTCGAGGCATTATAGCATAATTGAAGAAAATTATGTATTAAATGGCTTCCTCTAAATTCTGAATACCTAGGCTAAGCAGTCACCTGGAAATCAGGGCTGGTACTCAGGAGGAACAATCTTCTTTTTAAGAAATTATAAGCCCAGTTTGGGGGTAGAAGCTGAAGGTGGCCAGTGGTGGACCATAGCCAAGCAGCAAGACACAGTGGAGACATGCTGTCTTTCAGCCTGGGAATAGCTGGCAGGAGCAGCTCAATTTGACTCGCTTTCTCATGATTTTGTGGTTAAACAGGCAACACACACACACACAACACACACACACAACACACACACTGTAATATGCTAATGTTTTATTTGGGTCATCGTAATGCTTGCAGCTCTTATTGACATTAGCAGCAGCTTCCAGCACACATAATCTGAGGGCAGAATGGACAAGTTTGACATTGCAAATTACCGGTACTAAAGAGATGCAGGGCCTTGATAAGTAAGTGACAGACAGTAAACAAACGATTCTTCAGTTTATTGTTACAAGTCTTGGCTGCCATCCTAAGCACATTGACATGGGAGCAGGTCCCATTCATTCCAGCGGGGACCTAGTGCCCAGTTAAGTGTGTTTAGGATTACGGCTGCTGTTTCCTTTTTAAACATCAAACATTTGTTTTGCAATAGGGCCAGATGTGCTGCGTTGAAATTTAACCTGCTATTGTGTGTTGTTTTTGCACTAAGACATAGGGATGCTTGAGGAATTTGGTGGGCTCGTTTTCTGAAGCAGGCTATCTTGATGTGAACCTTCCTGACTAAGTCCCCAACTGCGTTGTATGTTTAAAGCAGGGCCATGCCACTTTAAACAGCTATACCTTCCCCCAAAGAAACCTGGAAGCTGTAGTTTGCTGAGAGCCATTTCCCTACCAGAGCCATACTTCCCCAAGCGGTTTAACTATGAGAATTGTAGCTCTGTGAGGGGAATAGGGTAGATGAGTTGCTTTTTAGGGGTGCTTGCATGACATTAGCTCCTCCATTATCTTCTCAAGGAGGAACTTCAGAGGATGCCTAGAATGCAATATGAAAGAAAGCCATTGGCACAAGACACTGGACCTCTACTTACGAATTTAATGCGTTCCGAGCGCACATTCATAAGTCGAAACAAATTGTAAGTCGAATCCCATAGGAATGCATTGGGAGAAAAAATTCGTAAGTAGAAGCAACCCTATCTAAACCGCATCCAAGATGGCGGACGGAGCTCCATTCGTAAGTAGAAACATTCGTAAGTAGAGTTATTCGTAAGTAGAGGTACCACTGTACAAGTTTGGCATTCTTGCTAATGAAAGCATAAGCCAGAAGTTTCAACTCAACCATTTTTAGGGTCTCTTCTTCTATTCTGTTTACACAGATGCAGGGCCAGGTCACACACTGTTCCACCACCTCGAAAGAGGCCAGCGCAGAGATATTTTATACACAGGAAACCTGGCAGCAGAAGTGCATACAGTCCTTTACTTGTCCTGTGGGGATAATTGCTCACCTCAAAAGGGTGATGTGACGCTGAACTGCAAAGGACTTTGAACAATACAATGACGTCTTACGATTTGTGAATCATTTTATATGCATCGCTACATCACTAAATAGTTGATAGTAAAAATACTCCTAATAATTTTCCATTATTCCAGAGGCCCCCCCTCCTCCCCTTTTGGCTCTACTAGTTTCACAAACAGCTTGCTTATCAGAATGACCTTAGGCCTTCAGTTCTGCCTCTCTGTGTTTTTACTATTGTGTTTTCCCCCTATTTACAGTAGTGACTTACATAGCCAAATTCCTTTCCCTTTGTAAAAGAGTGCAGCTATGGAACAGCAGAAGGGGAGGATTGGGTTCATGGAACATGGAAGGGATAGCCAACCTCGTCCCTTCCAAACGTTGTTCAGCTCCCATCTGTCCCAGTCAGCATGGCCAACAGCCAGCGTAATGGAAACTGCAGTCCAGCAACATATTGAAGAATCCAGCTTGGCTATCCCTGATTTGCTGGGAGATGTGAGGATGCCGTTGAAAAGTAGGGACTGAAGTCTATAGGTGTAGATGGGACATTTTATAAAATAAAAGCTGAGATTTTCAGGAGGGATCTTTGCAGCAGAACACTCATCTTGCATACAATAGGTCCCAAGTTCAATCCTAAGCATCTCACAAGGATCAGCAGGTAAGAGGAAAGATCTCTGCCTGAGGCTTTGGCAGGGTAGACAATACTGTCCTAGACATAACACTGCTCGTGACTGCATCTTCCTGTGTTCTTGAGACGGATGTACGTAGTTTCACACTACCTCTCCTGGGTACTCCTTGGGAGTGGAAGGGTGGGCAACAGTGGGTGACAGATACTCAAATTTAAAGGGGTGCTCATAGGACTGGTAGAGGCCCCCGTAAGAAATCCTGGAGAGCTGCTGCCAGCCAGTGCGGACGATACTGAGCTAAATGCGCCAAAGGCCTGATTTCCAATGCTCTTACGTTGGAAAGTGTCGGGAGAAGGTCTCGATTTATTCCACAAGCTCCGCCCTTAACCTTCCCCAATTTTAGCTGCATTATGGCCTTTATCATAGCCAAGGGGACTGGCACAAAAGAAAAGGAAGCTGGGGACCCCTCCCAAATATTTGGGCACTCTGCTGCTCTGGGAAATGATACTTAGGAAAGGATGACTGCTATGCTAGAGCTGTTGCAAATGGCGGTGTTACGCAGACACCGCAGGACCATTACGGTCGCTCCAGGGCCTGCAGCCAACTACCTGGCTGTTTACGCAGACACCAGTTTTCTTCATGTCAGCAGCTGAGTCCTGGCCAAATGCACCAATCTCCCCATTCTAAACACTTCCAGATTTGAGTCATTAATAAATTTCCCTTAGTCTCTTGCCTCCTTAGGTCCCTTCCTTCCTTCCATCCCTCAGTTCCTAGCTGTCTGCTTTTTAAATCTCATTCCTTGACACCGACCTTTTGGGGCTTGGATGCATATTTGGAAATCATAATAAACTCCCACGGGCACCGCAAAAAATCCATTCTGCAGAATAAAAGAACCTCCCCCCCCCCCAATAAAAAGAGTAAATATACATTCAAATCCCGAAACAAATAAAACAGACCAAAAAAAGGCCTTGGGTTCCCTTTGGCCATCCTACCTCTTAGCCAATCTTTGTCAAAGGCTTCCTTACCACCATGAAACCCCAAAGTACGTTTGCAGTATAGATTGCAGGCAGAAATCCTGTCAGCTCCAGATGCCAAACAACAATCCAAAAGGCACTCGGATTGCTTGCTTTGAACTTGCCCTTCTGAAGCAAATGTGAAATGTAATTCAGAAGTAAGTGAAATGAACTGTGGACAGCAACATCGATGCAATTAGTTGTGCCTGTTGATTTCTTGCATCTTCTCTCGTTGGTCAGGAATTTTTTGTACTTGATTATTTTTTTCATTGAGGCTGGTTAGGCATTTAAAGCAAGCTGCCACCCACTTCTTTCTCAGATTTGATTTGGGATTTAGCTGTTCCATCAGCCATCCAGTCATAGCTGTCTATTTTAAATATTTTCAAAATGATTTAGATTTCTTCAAATGGTTGAGTATTAACTGTGACCTGGTTCACATGCCATTAAACTATGGCTTAAATGTGATTAAGCAGTGTGCTGCTGCATCCTTCTGAAATCACGGGTGCTTTGCAGCTGCGGAACAAACCATGGTCTGGGTCTGGCTTAGCATAATGTCCTGGACTTGTCCTGGACACTGCAGTAAACCAGACCATGGTTTGTTTCCTGGCAGGGGTGGGAGAGGTGCAAAGTCCCCATGATTTCAGCAGTGTGCACCAGCTTAGTTTTGTTAAATTATGGTTTAAACCAGGCATCCCCAAACTGCGGCCCTCCAGATGTTTTGACCTACAACTCCCATGATCCCTAGCTAACAGGACCAGTGGTCGGGGAAGATGGGAATTGTAGTCCAAAACATTTGGAGGGCCGAAGTTTGGGGATGCCTGGTTTAAACTGATGGGCCAACAAGGCCTGTGCATTCTCTTAAACGTTAATATCAGGATCTTTCTCTCTTCTTTTCCTGGAATGAGATTGTGCATCGCTGTTTGCTGAATGACACTGAAGAAAAAAGCCTTGGTTAGGTTGAAAGATAATTGCAGATTGTTCTTCAAGTGGATGGCAGGGTTTGGATAAGCAGGAGTGTTATTTCTGGGTTTTTTTCCTGCTGTGCTTTTTATTGTGCTGATTCGCCAATGAAATATAACTTTATGACAGTGGAATTACGCTCTGCTGATACTCTGTATGACACAGCTGGCATTACTGTTTGAAGAAGGTGACAGTTGTTCTTCTGCTGGCTGAATTAATCTCGACAGTAGTTTCTGATCATTTTCTTAGGGCTGTTTCCAAACTGGATAAATCAGTCTGTGCTTCAGAGGTCTCAATGTCACCAGCTTTGACTCTTTGGGGAATACCCTACTGGTTTTCTTTATTTCATTGCATTCATGCACCAGCACCCTCTCTTCTAATATACAGTATATGGATATGAATTTGCCTTCTTTATTCTGATGGACCTTTAGTCCAGCTAGAGTCTCTTCCAGGCTCATAAAGAGCAACCAGCATGTTATACTTCATCCCTGACCATTAGCCATGCTGACTTTGGCTGATGAGAGTTGCAGTTCAGGAACATCCAAAGGGCTTCACTTTATCTACCCTTGGTATACATGCACAGAAAGCTGCCTGTTGCAGTGCTTCAAAATGGTGTGCTTTTGTGGCTTAGGTAAAAATTGTACTGAGTTCTTCCTCTGTCTGGCTTCAGGTTGAATTTTATTATCTCAGCTATTGTCTGTGTGTCAGACTTTCCACTGTTACCTCGGTCAGCTTTTGACCCTGCTTATAAACGCCTTTATTGTTTCCAGCGCACTTCCATATTGTTTCTAGGTTTCCTGTTCTCCTTGTCTAAGCCTTGCCTGGCAACTCTCATAACTGAAGGTCAGCGTGGTTCTTCCCTTCGTTCAGGCCAGCTTGTCTTAGAGCTCCCCCTTCCGTTGGATGTTGAATAGCATAAGAGAGCCTTGCTTGGCTGAGGTCCATCCATGTTGACTCTGAAATTGATCAGTTCTGGATGCTGCGACTTGTGCTGATGGGAGTTGCAATCCATTAGGTTGGGAAAAGCTGGCCTGCTCTCATTCCAGGTTGGTGTGTTAAGGTTTGTGTCTTTCCCTCACAGTGTTGAATGAAGACTTAGCGTTCATTCTGGGCAATGTGGTGTTTAGGATATTCCACCTCCTTAAGAGTGGGAAATAGCTGGCATTCCCCAGTTTAAAGGCTGTCCAATTTGCAGACACAGTTGCCAATTAAAGTGGAGTCATACCTCAAAACAGGGGCAGGAAGCCTCAGTTCTTGGGCCAAATGCAGCCTTCCAATCCTCTGTTTGCCCCAAGGCTACATCCTCAGCCACACCTCTCATTACTCTCCTTGAGTGTTTTTGAGGGCTGGAATGTGCAGTTGATCTCTGACAATGCTTCTTGCTTGCCTGGATGGAGGATAGAGCTTGTGTAATTCTGAGCTTGTGTAAAGGTAGCCTACAGTACAAAGATTCACTTTTGCCTCTGGCCCTGCCTGCCATTGGCATACCTGCCACCCGGTCTGGAAGACTCCCCACCCCTGCCTTAGAAAAACACACCTCCCATTTTCCCTCATTTGCAAAACCATCCTGCTGTGGTTATGAAATATTTGGAGACATATATAAAAAACCCACTAATGGGTTTCGCTACAAATATTGTTAGTATCTGGTGCCCGCCTACATAAAATATGCTTTTAAGTGGCTAGTCAGGCAAGGGTAGGTGCAAGAGAGGCAATTTCCTGACCCTCTCTCAGAAACTAGTCCTAATAATGCTGCAGGAGCATATGGCAGGTGTCACCAAAACAAATTCAGGGTTAGGCAGGTGGACATTTATGAGTATCACTTTTGGACTCTGCAAATACTCTCTTCTCTTTTTCCCAAGCCTTGTTTTCCTTAATGCTCAGTTCATGTGAAACCTGATGCAAGTACTTGCCAAACTACCGTAGGAGAATGCTGGATGGAGGCCAAGAGTAAAACAGATACGCAAAAGCTGAGCACTGTTAGTAGCTGCAGCAGAGATAATTTTTACTTGCTGGGTATGGGTACTCTGGTTCTCAGTGCTGTGATCTAGTGTGTCATGTTTGGGGGAGTGCAAAACATCTGCCATTCAGTTAGGAGGTGAAAGTCAGAGTGGTTAAGGAAGCAGCATTGAGTAGACAAAGGGGGTGGAGGGCACAGAACCAGCAGGGATTTGCAGAATTAAAGGGAGGTCCTAAGGCAGGGATGGAGTATCGTGTGACCCCCAGAGATGCTTTTGAACTCCAGCTCTCATCAGCCATTTCCAGCATGGTCAGTGGTCATGGATAATGGGAGTTGTAGTCTAGCAACACCTGGAGGGCAACATACTCTCAATCCTTGGCCTAAGGACAAGGTGGGCCTAGAAGGAAAGTTAATTCAGAACCTAGCAACAGGAGGTGCTGTGCATTGTGGGCTGAAAGTTGTCTACCCCCATCGTTCTGCCCGGACACTGAGGTCCAGTACCGAGGGCCTTCTGGCGTTTCCCTCATTGCGAGAAGCCAAGTTGCAGGGAACCAGGCAGAGGGCCTTCTCGGTGGTGGCGCCCGCCCCGTGGAACGCCCTCCCATCAGATGTCAAAGAGAAAAACAGCTACCAGATTTTTAGAAGACATCTGAAGGCAGCCCTGTTTAGGGAGGCTTTTACTGTTTAATAGATTATTTTATTTTAAGTTTTCTGATGGAAGCCGCCCAGAGTGGCTGGGGAAACCCAGCCAGATGGGCGGGGTATAAATAATAAATTATTATTATTATTCTGGCCATAGACTTCTAGCCACTATTTTTGTTTGGCCCATCAGTGATGGATCATTTTTCAAACAGCCATCTACAACTTAGCCTACCCACCCCCTTCAACTTCATGTTAAATTACAGCTTTGTATTTTACACCTACATTTTTTCTATTTTGTTGCATTAAAAATAAATGCATTTCCTACCCTTGAAATTGCTGTTCATGAAGATTTCCCTTCAATACTGGCACACGCTTGAAAAGTATTTTCTATTTTTACTTGTGTTTGTGTCTTTTTCCTGTGCCTTTCCATGCCTTGAACAGCTTACTTCCCTCCATTTTCCAATCAATTGTCCTTTCTCAAAAAGTCTTTGCTCTAAGACAATTATTTGGCAACCATTTATCTTTCAGGCTCACCTTTCATTTAAAATCACCATATGCTTTGTATAATATTTTAAAGTTTAATATATGATCATGGAACTTGGGAATTATTTTCTGTGATAGTGTTTTATACCGGTAGCACAATCTTGTGGATGTTTACTCAGAAATAATTCCCCCCCTTTGTTCAGAGGAGCATACTCTCTGGTAAGCGTGCATCGGATCGCAACCTTTTTCTTTTCTTTCCTGTTTGCTTATCTTTATTTTATTTTTTATGGAACGAACTGGCTCACACGCCCACATTGGGGCTGCTGTTGTTGTTTTTCCAGCCGGAGCTCACTAGAACTCGGCTCTGGCACCTCTCAGGTGGGAGCCACTGTCATTCTAAGAGAACAAGGGGAAAGTTCTTGGTGATCTCTGCCACCTCTTTTTCTAGAAAAATAGCACTGGGTGTAGTGGAGAGGGACTGCAAAGAAGCACAACTGTGGGATTTATTCACAGCAATAGCAATGACCTCATCTGACAGGGTAACAGATGAACTTTCCTTGCTCTGGCAAGTTAATGAGGTGATAATAAGCCTTTCAGGAAAATAACAAAGCAGAGGCTGGACACTTCGTTCCTTTCCTTTGGTGTGATTCCTACTTCAAGCTAGGAGTCTAAATTGTAACATAGGTAAAGGGACCCCTGACCATTAGGTCCAGTTGTGACCGACTCTGGGGTTGCGGCGCTCATCTCACGTTATTGGCCGAGGGAGCCGGCGTACAGCTTCCGGGTCATGTGGCCAGCATGACAAAGCCGCTTCTGGCGAACCAGAGCAGCACACGGAAACACCGTTTACCTTCCCGCTGTAACGGTACCTATTTATCTACTTGCACTTTGACATGCTTTCGAACTGCTATGTTGGCAGGAGCTGGGACCGAGCAACGGGAGCTCACCCTGTTGTGGGGATTTTAAACTGCCGACCTTCTGATCGGCAAGCACTAGACTCAGTGGTTTAACCCACAGCGCCACCCGCAGCCTATTCCACCCGCATCCCATAGACTTGTGTAAAGTAGTTAGCATTCCTGTTTCAAAGCTAACTGGATTCATTTCAGCTGACTGAATACCTTTTGTTAAAGCCTGAATTTATGCAATGAGAAGTAAGCATCACTGTCCAATGAAGATTATTCCCTGGTAACTACTATGCAAAGGATCACCATAAGTTTTTGTGTCTGTGTATTTATATAGGTATTTATCTTTCACTTTTCAGGCAGACCTTACAAACCCATTTACGCAACCTTATTATAACAAGAAGCACCATGTTTTTTTAAAAAATAAAAATGATAATGATACAATAAAAGGGAAAGACAACTTGATTGTTTCAGAGGAAACTGGTACTGCTTCTTCTCACTTCTCTCTCCATAGGGGCCACTATGGGAGGTGGATAGTGGCAACTCTCCAAGCTCCTTTCTTCTCCCCTCCCCTCAGGACAAGATGGTCCTTCATACACTCCGTCAGCAGCAACTAGGGGAGAGAGGGGCCACTGTGGAAGGTGGATATGTGGTGTGTGTGTGTGTGTGTGTGTGTGTGTGTGTGTATATATATATGATCAGCATAGCTGCCTGCAGTTCTGGACTCTCCTTGGGGGTGCAGGCTTTTTAGAGGACATCTGAAGGCAGCCCTGTTTAGGGAAGCTTTTAATGTTTAATAAATTATTGTATTTTAATATTTCTGTTGGAAGCCACCCAGAGTGGCGGGGTCTAAATAATAAATTATTATTGTTGTTATTTATTTTTTCTTATTATTATTATTATTTTATTTTCCTTGGAAATGTAACTAAGGGAACTCTTGTTATGAGCTGCCACCAGGAGCCAAAACTGAAATAGGATTGTGGAAGAGCAGCAGCCTATTCAGATCACCTCATATGCGAGTTGTGGCCTCCACAGAAATATCCAATTGCCTGGGGTGGGGGTTCCTAGTCACAACAGTCTTCCCCCTTTAAAGGGAACAAATAGGACGCGTGATGGTTGCATGCGATCAGTCGTTTGTGCAAAGGCCCAGCTAACACAGGAGGTTATTAGCATGGTGGAAGAGCAAGGGGCTCACTGCTCCCCCACCAAGCTGTTTCAGCTCTGCTCTGGCTGCATGCATGAACCACAGTTAAATGATTATCTCAAATTTCCTGATGTCCATTGGTTACATGTGCGCTTCCAGACATGGCAAAATAAAAAAATTCCTTCAGTAGCACCTTAAAGACCAACTACATTTATATTTTGGTATGAGCTTTCGTGTGCATGCACACTTCTTCAGATACCTGAAGAAGTGTGGTATCTGAAGAAGTGTGCATGCACACGAAAGCTCATACCAAAATATAAACTTAGTTGGTCTTTAAGGTGCTACTGAAGGAATTTTTTTATTTTGCTTCGACTCAGACCAACACGGCTACCTACCTGTTTCCAGACATGGGTTTCCTTTGTCGGATCTCAGTGATTATTTTAGGATTTTCTCTCAGTCTAGTTCTTTTGCTCTTCCCAAAATGTTTCATCTCGTTACTGGCAGCACTTATAACAGTAAAAAAGAAAAAGAAAAAAGGTAGCGTTCAGATTCTTCTTTTATTTCTCTAACCAGCTGCAGGTGTAAGGTCTATAAAAATGCGTGCGTTCACATCTTTAAGAAGGAGCTGCTCTTTCAGGTGACTCGCCCATCTGCCCAAAGAGTTAGCATTAGGAGCACACAGTATGATTTTACAAACCAGTTTAAAGACTGAAATGTGGTGTTCATTTCACAGTAGCCAATTATGTCTAATAGCTACAGATTGCTGCTAATGCACATGCCACGGTTGATTGATAACAAAACACTATAATGAGCCAAGGTTTGTTCTTGGCTTCGCAATCATAGTTTGTTTGAGGGAAACAAACCACAACCCATGGGGACTGCGGGTTGTTTCCTCCATGCATTATAGGGAGGAGTTAAATGGGTGTGACTTATTCATTCATGTGACCACTGTGGTCCTGGTTAAATACAATTTTCATTCTTGTGTTCTGTAGCTGATGCAGTTTGAACTCAAGTAAAGGTGGTGTACTTTCAAGTTTATTTTTATTTTTTAAATGCACACACACTCTACTGGTTTCCCCCTTGGCAAACACATTTAATTCATTACATAACAGGACACTCCGGTATCTCATCCTTAAGCTCAGTTGTCTGCATTTCATCAATCACACTGAAATATTTTGCTGTCAGTGTGTATAAACAGAAGGCTGAAAATGCCTGTTGCCTAATCAGCGAGCTTTGCGATGACGCAGGAAAGTGACGTCCATTCATTGTGAGATATATATTTATATATATATGGAGAGAGAGAGAGAGAGGTCTTATTTATTGTTTTAGAATGAAACTTCGCTGCAATTGGCAAAGGCTGAAACATAATGGAAATTGAACTTGCCCAACTTTTCAAAACAAGTCTTTCCGGATAAATGTTACTCCATTCTGTGTTTACTTTCACTTCAGGACATGTATTATATAGTGGCGCTGCAGAGCCACACTGTAACAAGAGTGTGAATGACAGTATGGAATTGGGTTTGTTTTTTTGAAATGAGATGCAAAGGGGAAATACAAACTGGATAGAGAGGCTGAGTTTTGCATTGCTGCACAGATATACCACATGCTTCTAAGTTCCAACCCATGGATAACATAGTGGTTAGACCAGGCATCCCCAAACTGCAGCCCTCCAGATGTTTTGGCCTACAACTCCCATGATCCCTAGCTAACAGGACCAGTGGTCGAGGATGATGGGAACTGTAGTCAAAAACATCTGGAGGGCCGAAGTTTGGGGATGCCTGGGTTAGATCCAGCAGAAAAGTAATCCATCCTACATGCACAAATATCTGTGTTAAATGCATACATTAGTAATAGGTTTTTTTTAAAAAAGATTTAGTAATCACAGATCACCTTGCCTGCTGCCTGGAATGATGCTACCTTCCAACTTCTTTCTAAACATATTTTGAATGAACTTTGAGCACCGAATGCAGTTTCTGGGTTATATGGCTCAGAATATCCTAAAATTAGAAGTGTGTGCATGTATGTCACGAGAGAAAGTATACATACATCTTTTAGGTAATATCACAACTGGTGGCTTCTCTGTTCCGATAATCATTTCAATCAACATCTTCCAATATTTTATCTCACAAAAGCAAGCTCTGGTGCATTACGGCCACTAGGTTATCTGTAGGCAACAGCTGGCATGAACCACAAATGTGAGAGCCATGAGGAAATAATTCTGCTTTCAGCCACGTCTCGGCTTGCTACCGTGTTTCTCCGAAAATAATACACCGTCTAATATTTATTTTTCCTAAAAACAACAACACAGTGGCTTATTTTCAGGGGATGTCTTATTTTTTTTATTACGTGTCCAGCCTAGCCTCTTCCTTGGCGCCCTCCAGAACTGCGCCTATCACTATGTCTTATTTTTTGGGTATGGCTTATATTGCACAAATGCTTAGAAATCCTGCTACGGCTTATTTTATGGGTATGTCTTATTTTTTGGAGAAACAGGGTACTTCAGGAAAATTGAGCAAGGTCTAGTTTACATGGCTCTCGTGGACTTGGGTGTGTTGTAACCTGTGTGCCCTCGAAGCACAGAAAGAAATATGGTGAATGGAGCAGGGAATTGAAGAAGGGTTGGATCAGGTTTTATACACAAGTGAATTCAGCAGCAGTTTCTATGATCAGCTTTCTACACTGAAGCATTTTTGGAGCTTCTCCAGTTATTAAAACTGCTGCTGAGTGTATTGCACATTCACCTCTTCCATGTATGCCCAAAGATAACCATGCAGAGGGCTTTGTTTGTTTTTAAATGGTAGAGAAATGATATTGCAAACTGTTCCTTAATAGATCCATCCACACTGCTGTGCTGTAATATGGAGAGTGAAAGGACAGCCTTTTCATTGGGTTTCAGAAGAGTAAACCTCCTCCTGTTCTTAGTGGTTTTCAGCTGCAGTCCCAAGCCTGGCTTTTTAGGCCAGGGGAGAGGCAGCTGCAAAAGGAGGGAGGTTCCTTTTGATCAGCCCCACCCCTGCCCTGAAGTTAATAGTGGGTGGGTGTATGTTTGTGTGGAGTGTTTTTTTGTTGGGCTCAGAACAGAAAGACGGGAGATATTTGCTAATATAGATGCCTTCTTTTGGTTTTATGGAGATGCAATGGTTAGGATCCAAGGAACCATGCAGTGAGTTCTTTGTGTTTGAGTAGCCCTCTATGCCAAATAAGCACATCTATATTCAAACTGAATATGATTTGAAAAGCAGTTTACAATATAGCCTGAGAATGTGCTGCATGCCCAATACCTTTGGCTAAGATACCTACCATATTTGGAGACCTCAGCCTATCACTTAAGTATTATTATTATTATTATTATTATTATTATTATTATTATTATTAAATTATTAAACTAAAGTTGAATATCAGGACATTAGAAACTGTTGAAATGTCAAAATATGATCGACAAAAAGAAACATTTGCTCCTGTCAGGATTTGGATACTGTATAGCAATGTCGAAATCTAGTTATTTTTTAAAAGTTGCTGGACAGAAAGCCCCTGTATGATAGTGCCAACATTCCTGAAAGGCCGTCTGCTCAGCAAAAATCAAAACAATAGGAAGTAAGGTACTAAAATGCCCTTGAATAGCTTGGTCCTTCCCTTGCCACTATGATTAATGCTTAACATTAGCAAGCTATGCTTTGCAAATGAATGTGTTGTATTAGCCAATCCATCACTAGAGGAGCATAAAATATGTTTCTGGGTGATATGAATGAGCGCGGATGATATAACAGATAGTAATGAAGACCCACAGGGCTCTTTTCAGATACTGTGTGTCTAAGGCATTGGAGGGGAACTGGATATGACTGGTGGGCCAGATCCCCCCCCCATATGCACATTTTGCCCATGCAGTTTGAAACCCAAGTTTGTGGGCAGAAAAATAAAAGTTGGTGAAGTGCTATTCAACTGTGGACTGTTGCTAGTTCTGAAGCACTGCCTGCAAAGCCCCTTTTGTCCAAGGCTCACCTTTAACTTCCTCACATCTGACGACATGTAGGACAACAGGAATAGGGTAGGTGGGGGTGCTTGGCTGAAACAGATTTGCAGGCCAAACGGGGAGGTCTAGTGATGCTAATTAGGCCATGGCCCAGAGGTTTCCTATCCTGGTCTGAGGCAATCTGTTGACAAATGAGTAGGAACAGTTAAAAACATTGGATAATTTATTTGGCTTTATTAAGTTAATGGTTACAACAGATAACCATTATTATGCCTATACCTGTTTAGCTACTGTATTTTCATTTCCTGATGATACCAGAACAGCTGGGGCTACCCTGCATTCTGTCTGGCCGCAATTCCTCATCTGACCTCTGAGTCTAGAAATAGATGGCTCTCACATCCAGCCATGGTTAGTCCCTATTCCTCCAGGCACTGAGTCATCACGCAGTCTATTTTTTAAGATATTAAGCTGCAGTATGGTGTTTCTTGTAATCATTGCGGAGTCAAACTCAGCTTGGTTTTAATGGTGTGTTGTTTTTTATAAAAAAGATTATCATCGGCATGAATTTTGATTCACAAAATACCGTGTTAAGTGCTACAGAGTGCTACCTCAGTTTAAGTCTCAATTAACAATGTAATCCTAAGAACACTTACTAGGGAATAAACTACATGGAGCTCAGTGCTTAAAATTGCACTGTGGGGAATCTGGAATCCTTCATGCTTTGTTCCACAAATGAAAGATTTATAGGTTATGTATGTGCAAAACTGTCCCTGTTTACCAAGGATATTGGTTTACCATCTCATATTTTCTGATTCCCATCTCTGCTTCTGTTGCCTTTCGCATTTGTCCTGCCTCTTCCTATTTTGCTTTTCGTGTGATTCTTAAAAAAGAAAAGAAGATGGATTGGGAACTTAGTGTGGCATGAGGGGAGCTTTAATGCTTTCTCCTTCCATGCTCTAAAATCTAAATTGAGGAATACTGCCACTCGTACCAATATTTTTTTTTTGTTCTTTGGCAAATAGAAGGTGTGGAAGGAGGGCCAAAATCAGGTTGAGACCACGAAAGGGGGAAAGGGTTGAAGCCCCCACTTCCATAGTCTCCAATGGCCACAAAACTTCCGGGACCTTCATGAAAACCCTTAAGCCATCATGGCTTCTCACTTTGTCATGCAGTCCCGCACATTCCTAAGTGCAAGCTTTTAGTCCCCCTGCCTAAAAAACAACAACCCCTCAACTATTTCATTGGCCCTCCCATCTCCTGGCCAATGAAAGAGAAGCAGCAACCTACCGGTACTTTGGGTTCTCATTTGCGTGCTCTTATGAGCTGCTCAGCAACATCACGCACAATGGTGAGAGTCTGAGCTATGTCCAGTCCTGTTGGGTCCCTGCCCAGTTTCTTTGCATTGCTGTCTCGTCTTTCATTGCCAGTTTTGTTTAGAAACCTGAAGTGTCGTTGAACCACTGCCACCAGTGTGTGTAGTGGTCATTTCTTCTCTGACTTTCAGAGAGATGCGATGATACAGCTTTGCTTTCTCTGTGGCTTAAAATTAACAAGACTAAATTCCTCGAAAGGAAGGTAGACTGGGGAGATGAGGAGGGGTCCCCCGGAACAAAAATGCATCCCTCCAAAGCCCCTTCCTGCCTGGTTTCTCACATAGACAGGAAAAAGGCATTGATCTGTCCTATGAGCTGAACTGGTTTTGCATTCTGAAATCTGATGAATCTCCCCATTTTCTGCATTTGGGTCAAGGGGAGTCCAAGGGCAGCTGGGGAAGGGGATGCCCAGGTGTGTGTGTCTGTGCAGCTGATATCACAGCACTAGGATGCCGCAGTTGCTTACACATTCCTAATTTGCTAAAATACGAGAAGTTTATGCATCCCCAAACTCAAAGTTTATACGTCCCTGGGCCCCCAAATAAGCATTGGGATACCCAGTATCATAAGGTAAAGGTAAATGGACCCCTGACTGTTAGATCCAGTCATGGACGACTCTGGGGTTGCGGCACTCATCTCACTTTACTGGCCGAGGGAGCTGGCGTACAGCTTCCGGGTCATGTGACTGTGACTTGTTCTTCATTTTGTGGGACTGACTTCTGACTGTGGCTTGTGGCTTCGTTTCTGTGACCTGTTTTTGTGACTCTGTGGAACCCAGTTCAGCTACTGGTTGATTGTGTGACTGCAGAAATGGATAAAAGCCCCCCATCTAAACTGACTATCATCAGTGCACATAAGAAAAAAATAAATGTTAATTTTTTTCATCTACAATACTGTCTTATTTATTTTATAGTACAGTACAGTACATTGATTATTGCCTTCGTTTTATGGACCAATGGCCTCGTTAGACAGTAAAATTCGTGTTAAATTGATCTTTTAGAGGGTGTTTTTCATCGTCTGGAACGGATTAATCCACTTTCCATTACTTTCAATGGGAAAGTTTGCTTCAGGTTAAGTACGCTTCTTCCGGACCCCTGTACAGGTTAAGTATGGACTTCTGGAACCAATTGTGTACTTAACCGGAGGTACCACTGCACTCAAGTAAACTCACACAAATGGATCAAAAAAGGCCAGTGCATTAGCTTGCCATCCAACTGCCTACCATAAAAGTTTATCCAGACAGTAAACATTGCTGAATAACAGCCATTGTATAATAAAAATAACCATTGTTCTTAAACTTTAACATAGTTGTGCTATTTGTTATACAGTTTTCCTAAGCTCAAAGAGCTTGGCATCCCAAAACCAGTATCTAAAGGTGCATGGAATTTAAACACAAAGTAATTTGCAATGGGCAATATGAGTTTCTTGGCCTAAGCTTCTCCTCTCTTGACTTTTGTTCAGATCAGTGATACACCCTATGTTGAAATCAAGCATTTTGGGGGTAGAAAATGAGAGGGTTCCAACCGTTATTTCAGGGGGAAATTCAGGGTTGGAGTGACAAAAGTCACTGGACCAACACAGAGCTCTCTCCAAATTCTTAAATTTTAAACCAAAAATTCAGTTGGAGCAATTCACCATGTTATAGGGTGAGGCAGACAGGTAATTAATGAATAAATGCCCAACTGTACCAGCTGACTTTCTAATTTTGACCCCCCCCCTCCTATAAAGATCCCTGGTTTGTTCCCATCCTGGTACATCTGTGCTTTAAAAATAAATTAATTCTGAATTCCCATCCCTTCAGATCACGAGCAGTTAATGATAGTTCTCATAAATCCACAATTTATTTTGAACGCTGCTTTGCATCTAAATAGAAACATCATGCACTGAAACCCTGAATGGCAACTCAGTGCTAACCAGTAATCCATTATCTCTTACTGAGGTTTTGGTGTATGCCTTCTTCACTGCACAATATGGCCTTAATGAAAAGGGACAAAGTATGATTCCCAGGCTCCCTGATGACAAGAAGTTTTTTTATTTAATATATATAATTTGTTATATTATTGGAATGCTGCAATACTGAGTATAATTTTGAAGGCACCGTGTTTTTCCGATCTGTCAGCAGCCATGGAAACCTCCCCTCCCCTTTCCTGTTTCCTGCAAGCTGGAAAGGATGCTGAGATAGTGAAAAGAAAATCAGGAGGGCCGAGGAAGAGAACAGGAGAATATGGTTTCCTTGGCAACAGTTGCCGTGAAGCAGTCAGAGGTGGCATCTGTCTCATCGTTTGTTAAACCAAACTGGGCTCCCACCATATCAAACAAATCTCACAGTGGTGGGGAAATACTGCCAGCGATACGCACACAGAGAGAGACACCACTAAGAAAGTTAGGTGGTGTTTTCATAAATGGCTTCCTTACTTTTTAAAAAAAATAAAATACAGATTTTTTTAAATTCTTCTGATACAAAGCAATAAGTTACAAATGTAATACATTAGGGACAGAGGAAATCTGTGCCCTAACCAAAGATAATGATTAAGTAATATTAATAGCACTTGTAATAACTACAGCATAATATGCATATTTCTTTACTAATTTGGGAAGCATTTATAGCCTGCCCATCCATCAATTCCTCTGGGCAGCTCACAAAAAAATGTAAAGCAACAAAACAGAAAAGGATAAAAATAGGTTAAAAAGAAAATATCAGTACAGTGGGCACCTCTACTTACGAATTTAATGCGTTCCGAACGCACATTCGTAAGTCGAATTTTTTTTAAGTTGAATCCCATAGGAATGCATTGGGAGAAAAAATTCGTAAGTAGAAGCAACCCTATCTAAAAATTCGTAAGTAGAAAAAATCCTATCTGAACCGCATCCAAGATGGCGGACGGAGCTCCATTCGTAAGTAGAGTTATTCGTAAGTAGAGGTACCACTGTACAGATATCGAGACAGAAATACAGTGAGCACATCTTATAAACAAAATATGGAAGCTGTAGGTTGAAAAGTGAAATACCATTGCTGAAAAAACCCTTTGACATTTTTTAAAAAATAAAATGAACAATAATAGTTATTTCCCCCCTCTTTTGTAACATTCATATCTTGTATTTCCACCAAGATGCTCAAGGCAGCATACATGGTTCCCTCGACATCCCATTTCATCTGCACAACAACCCTGTGAAATAGGTGAAGCTGAGGGGGAGAGTCTGACCTAGATTAGGGTTTTTGAACGGGCTATTACTGCAAGAAAACCCTCTGCACAATCAACATCATATGTAGATCGGCCCTGCATGAATAGAATTGTAACTGTAAAGGGTTTTTCTTCTTACCTGCCTTGGTTTTCTGGGAGTCTCAACTGGTATGCCATCCCCCCCCCCAAAAAAACCCCATTAGGTAACATATGGTAGAAGTAAGAAAAAACAGAAGAATTTTACACAGTGTTATGGAATATGGAGGTTTATAGATTAATAAGTGTATGTAATATCCATTATTGTGAGTGTTTTGAAGTTACTTTTATGGTATTTAGGTTAGAGTGAGTTTTTAACTCGACAATCCTTGCGGAGCTCAAGAGAATCAAACAGCTGACATCCCTTGTTATCAACATTTGATATAAATTGACGTCAGAGCTCTGGGAATGCCTGAGGCAACTCCAGAGCCAGCTTCCTCGCGCATTCTCTTGACAATGAATGCGTCTGTGCTTTTAATTGGTTAATGTCAGGGCGAGTTCAGGCTTGGAGTAACATGAAAACATGACTATATTTTATTCTTTCCAAAAGCGCATTTACGGAGTTGTTGAATCCACTTAATGACCTTTTGAGAGAATATGCCTTTTATGAGAAGAAACTGTTGTTGTTTCTTCAGGAAACAGTGCTTG
Organism: Zootoca vivipara; assembly: GCF_965207765.1. Classification (NCBI taxonomy): domain Eukaryota; kingdom Metazoa; phylum Chordata; class Lepidosauria; order Squamata; family Lacertidae; genus Zootoca; species Zootoca vivipara. The sequence continues at coordinate 39,374,132 of NC_142593.1, forward strand.
ATTAGCACTTCACAACAAGCTCAGCCATATTTTGAAACAGGCGTCCAGCATGGAATGACTAATACTCTCCGTGTGCGATGGCCCCCAAGGTTGTAGGCATTTGCTTTGGGCCACTTAACCTAATGTCAAGAAGTTCATTGTTGTGTATACCCCAAACTCCAGGGGTTCCCAGGCTTTCCCAGGCTTTGGTTTCCTTGGAATGAAGGTCAACAGAAACCCTGGTGCCTTGCGGATAAATAGCTTTATTTACACAACCCATCATTAATGCTTCAATATATCCTCCTCCTCCTTTAGGTTTCTAGGGGACCCCCAAAGTCCAGATTTGTGTGCCTAGTTTCTAGCATCACTCCATCAACTCTCTCCCATGCAGCAGCGCGCACGCACACAACACACAGCCTGTTGTTCTCCATCCTAAGATGATGAGACTTCGCACCAGGTGAGGTGGGGAAAGGCCCACTCACTTGTCTCTATCACAACCCCTTGGGGCATGAAAATACCGTAGCAGTACTTAACTGGTCAGCCAACACCATTAACTTAAGATAGGAAGGGACCCAGGTGGTGCTGTGGGTTAAACCACTGAGCCTAGGGCTTGCTGATCAGAAGGTCGGCGGTTCGAATCCCTGTGATGGGGTGAGCTCCCGTTGCTTGGTCCCAGCTCCTGCCAACCTAGCAGTTCGAAAGCACTTCAAAGTGCAAGTAGATAAATAGGTACCGCTACAGCGGGAAGGTAAACGGTGTTTCCATGCGTTGCTCTGGTTTGCCAGAAGCGGCTTAGTCATGCTGGCCACATGACCTGGAAGCTATACACCGGCTCCCTCGGCCAATAATGCGAGATGAGCGCGCAGCCCCAGAGTCGGTCACGACTGGACCTAATGGTCAGGGGTCCCTTTACCTTTACCTTTTTAGCTGGTCAGCCAACACCATTAACTTAAGATAGGAACTGGTCTTACTGGTTTACCAGGTTTCCTCTTGTAGGTGTTGTGGGGGGGGGGCTGCAGAGGGTGGAAGATGAGTAAGGGGAGGTCGCATTACACAAGCAAACAATTTGTTCCAGTCACACAACGTAGCCCTGTTTGTTCACTCTCCCAAAGCTCAAATAATGTATGGTAGTTCCATATGCACTGCAAAGTATGGTATATCTTGGAGTGCAGCATATAAAACAATATTCATAATACCAGGGCTGCTATTTCTACTGTATTGGTTGAAGGAAAGAGAATTGTGTATACCCAGAAGTCTATTTTTTGCAGATAAACTAGGTGAAATATCTCTAGGTTCTTTCTCTAATATTACTTACTTGTCATAAATCTGCTATGTTACTATAATATTTTGGTCCTGCCTTTCTGCCACTTTGGGCCTCCAAGGCAGTTAATGCTTTGATTTAAAAGCAATATAAAATGCCACAAGAAATTCTAATACACTGCAGCCTCCCAAACCTCCCATATTTGGTGGCTGAAATATACTGTTCCTGCCAAGCTTGACATTATTTTGCGGTGTGAAAATATATATTATGATAACCATCAGTACCTGCAGACTTCTGTTTAGCCTTTGCTTCAAATTATGCACTTAAATTTTTGTGTGGGTGCATGGGAAGGTGGGGTATGCAAATACCAGGGGTTTTGCTTAAACAACAAAAAGGCTGCTTTTATAAGAAAGAACTCCACAGTGTTCTTGGTTTGGGGACCGCGTCTGGCCAAATAATTAAAATTAATTCAGGTGTAACCCTGAAACATGCCGGTAGACTTTGAAGGGCTTCAACAATTGTTTGCCAACAAAGAGGAATGCCATTGGTGGGGCAGCACTTACACCACTGAAGGAGTCCCTGGTATTCTTATGAATATGCCACTGGTCATGTGCAACTGTACCAGGCCTTGAAAGGGGGCATGTTGGGGGCAGAATGGACACTTGGTTTCCTGTTGCATCTGAACCAAACAAATGTGTCATGTGGAGTCAGTTACCACGCTGACTGGCAGGGATGCTCATTAAAGGCAGTGGAAGAAGATGAGTCAAAAAATTGAAAGACCACCTGTTCTTTCCATTATTGTTACTAACGACAGGGCACATGCAAAGGCTGTGTCGTTCCCAACTGGATTTACAGAAGCTTCTCTTGTTTCTTTTTTAAAACAATCGCTTAGTATTATTTTCAGTGGCACAGCAATAACCAAACACACACACCCCACAATATGCAGTTCTCCAAGATACAAAGATCTATTACAAACAGGTTGCTCATAGACAGCCTGTTCATTGAGCATTCATCTTGATTCATTGGCACAGTTTGTGGGGAAGTTGTACGATGCTTCTTATTTTTTGAACATTCATTCTCTTTTGTTTGCCAGGAGGCTATATGACATTATGTTAAGCACTTGTTATCTCAAACTACCCACTGCATTTTCCTGTCATTTTCCTTGCCACAACACCCCCCTTTCCCCTTCTTTTTTGAAACAGGAATCTTTGCACAACAGCATCAAAACCACTTATAGCAGAACCTGAATTTGCCATTATGCAGTAGAATCTCACTTGCAATATAGTAACACTCTGGAAGTGACCACAGATTCTTTCAACTATTCATAAGGATAGCTTTTTTAGTTCATCAGACCAGGCTGGCAAACAGGAAGAGAATGGCACAGGGAGCAGAAGATAGCTGATAGTTGGGGTTTGTTGATTTAGGAGTCCCCTAGATTTTCAGATGAAGATGTTAAAGCAATATTTCCTCTTCCTTCGTATTCGTTTTCTTTTGGCGTTTAATGGGCATAAATACAGGATGAGCGGAGTGGGAAGCAAGATTGTTTTATCCAATTAGTGTGTTGTTGCTATCTTAATCATGAGACTCAGAGTTGATATTTTCCTTGACATGCTAGCTCTTGGGACGATGACTCTCATCTTAATTTGATTAGCACCGCTTAGATCTGTCTAGGTCTGATAAGGTGAAATTTGGTGAATATCCAGAATCTGCCTGAATGAAGTTCTATCCTTGGATTTCCCCATGTTCTATTGTGATAGGCAACAATTTTTTGGGTCAGGGGGCTTAAGCGGACAGGGAATTATTACAGAATAGTCATAACATAATGTAGCTTTCTTGAAGCTGATGCCTTTCAGATGTTTTCAACTACAATTCCAGACCCTCCAAGACATTTTCCAAAGACAGTCCCGGATTTACAGAAGCTGTCCTGGTTTCTGATTTGATCCTGGAATGTCCTGCTTTTCCTTTGGACATGTTGAAGGGTATGGAGTTATACAAACCCCAAGCCAAGGAGATAAGTAACTATACAACCTTTGGAAGACATCTGAAGGCAGCCTTGTATACAGAAGGGTTTGTTTTTTTAATGTTTAGTGCTTGTGTGTGTGTGTTTGTGTGTTTGTCTGTGTGTGTGTGTGTGTGTGTGTGTGTGTGTTTGAAGCTGCCCTGAGTGGCTAGAGAAACCCAGTCAGATGGGTGGGATATAAATAATAAAATTATCATCACCATCATAATAGACTAAGACGTCCCTATTTTCATTGGAGAAATATTGGAGAGTATGCAATTCCACCTAAGCTAGCAAGGTCCAAGGTCAGGGATGATGTGAGATGTAGTCCAAAACATCTGGCAGGTACCAGGTTGTGGAAGGCCAGCCTAGTATGTCTAACATCATCTCCAGAGCAAAGCTACACATTTGCTCAGAAGCAAGTCCCACTGAGTTCAATGGTCCTTACTCCCAAATAAAGGAACATAGACTGCAGTCGTAATCATGTTTCCCCTCTTATTATCTGTAGACGCATAAAAGGGACTGCCTTGTAGTTACAGCCGTGTGAGGAGAGCCTTACAATTCTAATTTAGGTTGTGGAGGAAAGTTTGCCAGTGTTCAATATAAATTAAGCTGTATGGTTTGGGCTGTATGGGAAATGAGTCAGGAAAAGAGTAAAATATCATTGTTCACAAAACACCTTTCAAATAAATCGGTGCTAACTATTTTCAAATGTGGGTCCAGTCCTCCAGCACTGTAGAGGGGAGATAAAAAGGGCATTGTATGCTACACTTATAAAAGCCAGTGTTTCAAGTGCTTTCCAAGATTTCAAGCAATTTCCAAGTCCTCAAGTAATCTTCTGCACAAGAGGCACCTTCTAGAGAAAAGTCTTCTATATTTTCCAGACTGCCAGGACACAATTGGGGTTTATTAATACATTGTGTTGATTTCTAGAGTCTTCCTAAGTCTAATTTTTTTCTGCGCCACCAGTTTTTGTTTTGTTTTTTGTATTAAGTAATTTTACAATTGTAATATTCCCTGGGAGCATCCTGTTGATTTTTTGTTGCTGTTCCTACTGTGTGATTTCTCACTCTCATGTATTCCAGTCAGTAAATGGGTCTTCGTCACTTGTCTGCCCTCCTCTGTCTTGTGCAAACCTTTACTCATTACTAATGAGGGAGTAATCACAGAATTCTATTGGGGTATTAATGCGGTGAGCCTGTCTGTCTCATGCTCAGGTTGTATATGTGTGTAAATAAAACTACATATCACAAATGCACATTTCCAGTGACCTCCGTTCCAAAGAAACTGAAACCCACCTATGCACTGGAACCCCTGAATTCTCTTGTTGCTTGGAGATTGCCATGTATGTAACAATATAACATTCCTCTTGATATTCTTTCTTATAGTCCTCCTTCAGTTACACTTTGGAGTAGTCCTGCATTTCTTACAATGTGCTACCTTGTGCTTGCTCTCATCTTCTGACTTTGCGTCAGCCATCATCCCTCTGTGATCCTATCCAGAATCACCCCCCACAACTTTTCAACAAAAGGGGACTGCCCCTTTGCCAATGAAAGGATGCCCAGGAGTGTAGGAATTGAGCTCTGACTACATGGTTCCTCTGAGAGCCCATTCCCACCATGAGTTTTTGCAGATCCCTGCTTTCTTTTAACAACAGGAATAGGATGCATATAGAATCTTTCATAAAAGTGGGTGGTGCAGTTGTTTCGAAACAGTGTTCTTCAGCTATGTGATCCTTCAGATCATTGTGCATCTTGCTGCTGCTGTGATTTTGTGTGTGTGTGTGTGTTTATGCCACACCATTTCTCCGCCGTTCCCAGCTGAATTCCTTTCTGTTTTGTTGTGGCATTCAAGAAGTGACACAAATTTCAATACTTGTCTCATCTCATAATGCAGAAATTGGAGAGACAGAGGAGCTGCCCTGTGTGTCGTGACCATAACAAGCACATCCTTGACTGCTGCAGAAAGCTAAGAGAGGTTGACTGAGTATTTCAGGAACTGATGCTCCTTTTGAAAACTGGTTTTAGTTTAGTGTATATATATATATGTTCTGGAATGCCAGCATTAACCCAATCCACCCCCACTTTGCATGAAATATAATTGACAGGGGGTATGGAGTGATACCACTTTCACTCCACTAGTGTGGAGTTCCCTGTTCTGGCCCTTGAATAGATGCATCACTGGCAGGATTCGTGCACTGGTGGAGGAAGCCGCTTGGGCGCCTGGAGTGGTGCGGCCAGGGGCGGGGCACACCGCAGGGCCTCCGGACTCTGCCTGCCTCCTCCCACTCAGCTGCCCTACAGCTTGGGGAGAGGGAGCAGGCGGACCATTTGGGAGACGGGCCCAGAAGAGATGCGTGGCTCGGGCGCTGCAGGCCCCGCAGTGAGTGCTGCCCGGCATTTGACACCCCCCTCAGTGGTGACACCCAGGGCGGACCGCACCCACTGCACCCCCTTCCTCCACCTCTGGATTCATGTTAGCAGCTATCCATCAGAAGACCCAAAATGGAGTTAACGTGAAAGCACATATATACGAAACGCCGCTGAAAAATCCTGCAAACACCCTCTAAACCCCTGAAAACCCCTTTGAAAAACCAGCAACACTTACCGAATGCCAAACCCCACTACAATTGATCCCTCCAATCCTCCTTGCTCAAAATCCAACTCTCCACAGGCCACAATGGTCGGTGCAAGGGCTCCTGGGATTGCACTGGCAAAAGTTTGCAGGATTGCTAGGCACTGTTTGTGAGCAACATGGAAACCAAAACAATTAATAGTGTTAAATATACCTCTGTTTTCAGAAGCTTGGGTCCTGCTGGGTTTACCTGGCTGTGGTAGCAGCACTGTGAGCAATCGTGGGGTTCAGGTGCCCCTTTTTCTTGCTTGCTGTGCCCCAAACTGACACCTGTTCAGGGGCATTGAGGGGAAAGAAGTAGGTCTAGTCACCGAATGCTGTTCAGATTGCCAGGCCAGAAAAATCCTAATGAGGAGGAGGAAAAGGCGCAATGGATCCTGTTAGGTGCTGAGCACCTGGCAGTTGCCCAAGAATGCCAGTTGCTCACACCATCAGTGCATCCACTTATTTACATATTTATTCCAGCTAGAAGTCCGCAGAGTATTCAGAGTGCCGTTCCGTTTTTTATGTGGTGCCTTTCCCAGATCCCAAATAATGCAGAAGGGGGATGCAGACCCACCCGTCCCTGCAGGATGATGCTCACAAGTCATGTTACTTTGAGATGTAATGTGCAGTAAATTCCATAACCCCATTAATCCATGGCAATTGGGTCAGCCAGTTACAGCAAGAGGGGATGTCTGTGTGCTTTGGTACCTGAAGATGTCCGGTTTTGCTTTTTAAAATGGTCAGCACACCCTTGTTTTTCTCATCACCTGCCTTGAAACATTGTCATTGTTTTTCTCTGAGCCCTGAGGGGTTTATGTTATATAGACACGAGAAATTTATTACAAAGCAAGTTACCTACGTCATTGAGAAAAAGCCCAAACATGGTTCCATTAACTTCCTTGTAAGTGCTTCTCCTTAATAATTCTGGTGATGTGCAGACTGTATCCTCTTCTCTTTCATGCCAAACCAGGCAGGAGAGATAACTAACAGTTAGAAACCCAGAAAACACATTTGAGCTCTCTGTCCTCCAAAAGGAGCCACTTGACCGAGCTGAGGCAGGCCTTTCAATCTCACAGTAGGTGGCAGTAAACCATTTGATTGTACTGTATCTCAGATTTCCAGAACGCCTGGTTTGTAGGGGAGGCTGCTTGAAGCATTGATGGTGATGAAAGAGAAGCTTATTTGGCCTGCGACTGTGTGAGAGGTCTTGTGCGACACAACAGTATGTTGATGTGTACAGCTGCTGTAGCAATGATGTAGCCATAGGCATATGTAAAACCCAGATTTTATAGCAAGGGGAAAAAATCTGACCTTAACTATTTTACAGGCCACAGCTGACATGCTGAGAAATTTGTTCATTCGCTTCTTTTATTTTATCCAGGGTATCATCAAAATGCAAGTAGGGTAACGAGATCAGATTGTTAAAAAGAAAGGACTTTGCCTTTCGATCTGCTCCGTTGAACTGGAGAATTTGTAGAATGAGAAATTCTAGAGAGATTAGGCTGCATTAAGGGGCAATGCTAAATATGCTTATTAGGGAGTAAGCCCCATTAAAATGGTGGGTCCTACTTCTGAGTAAGCATACACAGAATTGCATACACAGAAGGGAGCGGGTGGCACTGTGGTCTAAACCACTGAGCCTCTTGGGCTTCCCGATTGGAAGGTCGGCGGTTCGAATCCCCACAACAGGGTGAGCTCCCGTTGCTCTGTCCCAGCTTCTGCCAACCTAGCAGTTTGAAAGCATACCAGTGCAAATACTGTAGATAAATAGGTACCACTGCAGCAGGAAGGCGAACAGCATTTCTGTGCAATCTGGCTTCCATCAGTAATAATAATGTATAATAATAATTTATTATTCATACCCTGCCAATCTGGCTGGGTTTCCCCAGCCACTCTGGGTGGCTTTCAACAAAACATTAAAAAGAGAATAAAACTTTAAACATTAAAAATGTCCCTAAACAGGGTGTTTTCAGGTGTCCTCTAAAAAAGTCTTTCAGGTGTCCTCTAAAAGTCGGATAGTTATTTCCTTGACATCTGATGGGAGGGTGTTCCACAGGGTGTTCCACCACTACCAAGAAGGCCCTCTGCCTGGTTCCCTGTAACCTCACTTCTTGCAGTGAGGGAACCGCCAGAAGGCCCTCAGCACTGGACCTCAATGTCTGGGATGAACAATGAGGGTGGAGACTCTCCTTCAGGTATACTGGGCCGAGGCCACTTTGGGCTTTAAAGGTCAACACCAACACTTTGAATTGTGCTTGGAAACGTACTGGGAGCCAATGTAGGTCTTTCAAGACCAGTGTTATATGTTCTCAGCGACCACTTCTAGTCTAGCTGTCACATTCTTGATTAGTTGCAGTTTCCAGGACACCTTCAAAGGTAGCCCCATGTAAAGCACGTTGCAGTAGTCCAAACATACACCACTCTGGTGAGACAGTCCGCAGGCAGGTAAGGTCTCAGTCTGCATAACAGATGGAGCTGGTAGACAGCTGCCCTAGGCACAGAATTGACCTGCATCTCCATGGACAACTGTGAGTCCAAAATGACTCCCAGGCTGCACGGGACCAGGGAGTCTCCCACACCAGCCCGTGCCCTGTCCCCCAAAAACAGTACTTCTGTCTTGTCAGGATTCAACCTCAATCTGTTAGCTGCCATCCATCCTCCAACCGCCTCCAGACACTCACACAGGACCTTCACCACCTTCACTGGTTCTGATTTAAAAGAGAGGTAGAGCTGGGTATCATCTGCATACTGATGAACACCCCCAGCCCAAACCCCCAGTGTCCCGTTGTGCCAGAAGCGGTTTAGTTATGCTGGCCACATGACCCAGAAAGCTGTCTGTGGACAAATGCCAGCTCCCTTGGCCTGAAAGCGAGATGAGCGCCACAACCCCATAGTCGCCTTTGACTGGACTTAACCAGGGATCCTTTACCTTTTAAAAACAGAATTGCATTGTTAGTCTGTTAGAGCACAAAACAAGGGGTCTTGGGGCACTGTCATGATTTATTGTGACATAAACATTTGTGGACTAGAATCTGCTGTGTCAGATGTTGATTTATGCCACAAAAATACGTTTAAGGTGCTACAACAATGTTTTTTATGAAATGAGAGACCTCTCACATTCATATGAAGTCTTTGGTGGTCAGAAGTGGAGAATGCATGACAAAAAATATTGATAAATGGGTCTCATTATATATTTCTTCCCCCATGAACACAGCCCCTTATTCTGCAAATTCACACCAGCTTGCTCCCCCCCTTTAATAGCAAATTCCTATTCCTCAAGGCTTTCTGCTCCTGCAATATGACTGTTGCTAGAGATAGACAAGCCTGTGTTCTTTTGAACAGCTGAAGGTGGTATGATTGGGGTATTGCGGCAGCGGCTGAGCAAACCTGTTTCTTTGTTCCGGCATCACCTCTGATCAGAGAGGTTTGACAGGTTTTTGAGGCACTAGAAAAACCCTTAGCTGAAAAGCTTTGTTGAATTTCTGTGCTTTGCAATTGGGTACCAAGTAACTCTATTGCTATTCAATCAACCTTTCTACTATACAGTTGAGAGCAGGGGTAAGGAGTCTGTGGCACTGAGGCATGGTGTCAGAATTGTAGAGTTGGAAGGGTCCACAAGGTCATCTAGTCCAACCCCCTGCAATGCAGGAATATTTCACCCTACGTGGGACTCGAACCCATGACCCTAAGATTCATAGCTGCCACGTTTTCCCTTTTCTCGCGAGGAAGCCTATTCAGCATAATGGAATTTCCCTTTAAAAAAGGGAGAACTTGGCAGCTATGCTAAGATCAAGAATTTCATGCTCTGATTCACATCTGCCACAGCCAGTGTAGCCAATGGCCAGGGATAATGGGTTTGTGTACTCAAACACAATGGGTAGGGGGTGAGACACAGTTTGCACGCCCCTGATGCAGAGCTATGTAGAGGCTAGGAGTCTCAGGAAAAGAATGTAACTCTCATGAGCCACATCTTTAAGGTAAAACAGATAATGAGACATGACAAATTAGTATGCACACAAATTGATTATAGAACACAATCTCATATAATAGATATGTGTGGGTTTTATAGCTTCTTTCATTTCAGCTTGCAATTCAGCTCCTAGATGAATTGTTTTAAGCTTTACCTTATATGAATACCCATGGGGTGGGGAATTAAGCTTAATTCTACCCCACTTGAGCGCTTGTTAATATGTTCCAGATAGCATCTATCACTGTAATAGTATATTCTCTCTGTTAATTATGAATCAACTCATTATAAGAACAATGCCATTTTATGTATCCATGTAATGAATGTGTAACAGAACTCAAAGAAGACAATTGTAAGCTACTTAGACAAGCAACTATATAAGGCAAAGTGCTGTGATGAATTTTGCTCTGTTTTGAGTTAGCATCTTATAAAAACTTGTTCGTTGTGCTTATAAGCAATGTTGAACTCTGATACATATGAAAAAGGCATATGTAGCTTGATATAGAGCTACACTGTTGCATTACATCATTTCCAAATAATAATCTAAAACTATACTAAAGCTCCTACATTGTCAGAGACATGCTCTCAATCGGCAAAGCCATCCTTTAATGCACACACATAGGTAAGGTAAAGGGACCCCTGACCATTAGGTCCAGTCGTGACCGGCTGTGTGGCCAGCATGACAAAGCCGCTTCTGGCGAACCAGAGCAGCACACGGAAACGCTGTTTACCTTCCCACTGTAGCGGTACCTATTTGCACTTTGATGTGATTTCGAACTGCTAGGTGGGCAGGAGCTGGGACCGAGCAACGGGAGCTCACCCCATCACAGGGATTCGAACTGCCGACCTTCTGATCAGCAAGCCCTAGGCTCTGTTGTTTAACCCACAGCGCCACCCATGTCCCTCAATGCACACACATAGTGCATAGCAAATTCCCTCCTCTGTAAATTCTTCTATTATGGTATCATAAATGGTTGAGACTTTGAGTGTTATCTGCACAGCTGAGATTCTTTGTTTGGTGCTGATCTCAGTCTGGGCATGATGATGGAAGCTGTCTTGACCCCACAGTCACTATATTTAACAGCATCAGCAACAGCAACAACAGCTTCAAAGAGAATTGGTGAACTAGAATTTATCAGAAAACAATGGTTTTGCTCATTTAGACCTTAAGACCATGGGTTAAAGCCAGTGTTAGTTCTGCTCAGAACAGACTTCTTGAAGTTGATGGACATGACTAACACAGGCCCATACATTTCAGTGGAGAGCAGAACTTAGTTGTATACAACCACATGAATTTCTTTCCCACTGCAAATGTTAAATTAACAAAAACAAAAGGAGGTAAGTTGTGTTGCCATTCTAAACCATTGCTGGTTTTAGCTGTGTACCACCTCCAGTTTTGCCAGTTTCCTTTGCCTCTGACCTCTGTCACACAAGCAACATAGCTGCCAAGTATCCCGTATCCGCCGGGAAAACCCCTTTTTTCTTACCGTTTCCCGGCGGTCTCCCATTTGGTGGAAAATCCCAGTATTTTCCCTTTAATTGGCTTCTGCCCGGCGGCCATTTTTCTGGTGCCGCTTTGCCCTTCTATGGGCACCAGAAAATGGCGGCGCCGGCGCCGGAAGTCGCTTCCGCGCATGACCGGAAGTTGCGTGACGCGACTTCCGGTGGCGCTTTGCCCTTCTATGGGCATCAGAAAATGGTGGCGCCGGCACCGGAAGTCGCTTTTACGTGTTTCCAGTCATGCGCGGAAGCGATTTCCGGCACCGGCGCCGCCATTTTCTGGTGCCCATAGAAGGGCAAAGCGCCACCGGAAGTTGCGTCACGCAACTTCCAGTCATGCGCGCGCTGCCGATCCCGGATCTTTACGACCCGGACTTGGCAGCTATGACAAGCAATCAGATCAGCCCTCAACTGAATGGCTTTGTTTTGTAGCAGAATAGCACAACTCCCAACTCTGGAATCTATTATGATTCAGTTTGTAAAACCACCACAACTGGGATAGGGTTCGTGTCATTGAACTCCATATGCTGAGTTCCTTGGAAGAAAGGGTAGATATTAATGTGACAGGCAAATCAATAAATATTATGTAAAGAACCATGACATTCAAAAAAAGAGTCACGAATATAAAATATGCAGGTAGAGTCCAGTGTTTCACATATTAATACACCTTCTCTCTTTTTTCTTTTTACAGGTAAGTACTCCATTCTTCTTCTTTAAGCTGACAGAAAATATATTACTTGCCTGAATTGTAACAAATGGTACAAAAGAAAGCAAGCTTTTGTGAACAGGAAGATGGCGTTGCCTCCTCACGTAAGGATTTCAGAACAGCTTCAGGATGCCCTTGTTTATTTTTGAAGGTTGGTAACAGAAAGGGACCCCTATTTTGACAGGATTTGTTAAATATAAATATAACATATAGTTGACGTTTGTGAAAGATTAACTTGTGCCTGTTGACTGCCTGTATGGAAAAGTACTGTTGCTGAGTCCTCTGTAAAAAGACCAGCCAGGTTATTAGTTATAATTGTAGACACGCCAGGGGTGGTGTGGTGTTCTATTGTTCAAATGGGATGAAGGAGAAAAATGGTTTGGGGACGTAGTGTTAACTGCATAGTGAAGAAGACCCTGGCCTTGGAAACTTTTTAACACTTATTTTGTTGGTGATCTTACCCCATAAATGCACATGTGCGTGCACATGTACACCCCCACCCACCCCCAATAATTCCAAACATTGGATTGGCTCTAGAATCCATTTTCCTGCAGTGGAACTCTGCTAACTGGACATTTCCATGGGCTGAGGAAGATTTTGGTGATTTCTCCTTCCCCTTGCAGCCCCTTAACCACCAACCCCTCAAAATATGCACCAAATGATTGGTGACATGCACCCCAGGACAGTGTGGGAGGTGGTGTCTTCAGAGGGCAGAGGAAATGGATAAAAATCACTTTCCCCCTCCCTCTATTGGAAAGCTCCATTTGGTCCATCCCCCCCCCCCCGGGAAAGGAATAAGCCTTTCCAAGAACAGTCTTTCCATTTGTGGAAAAGTCTACTGAATACGACTTGTAGAAGCTGTCTTGCACACATTTAACTTGCATGATTTCAACTATTGGCTGGTTTAAATCTCTTAAGTTAAATGTGGAACCAGTGCACAGAGAGGACCTTGCTTGGGACGCAAGGCAGGGAGCTTAAAAGCTCTTTTTTTGCTGGATTTTCCTGGAACAAAAAAGGTTTTAAGCTTTCTGCCTTGCTTCCCAAGCTAGGCCCTCGCCTCTCGCCGGGGTGTGAGATGCTCCTGCAAGAACTCGAACTAGAGTATTCGTGTTTTTATGTATACGCAGAGCCCCTGGAACCGAATCCCCACGTAAGTTGTGATTGTACTGTATTTTACTGCCACAGCACATTGAGTTGATGCTGTCAGTCAAACGAAAGACCTCTCTCTCCTCCAGAGTCAGGAGGCAATTCATTCTCTACCTAATAATAAAAATAATGATGGTAATACTATAAAAGACCTAACATAAAAAGACCTAGCTGTGCGTGTGCATGCAAATATTGATGTCTGTCACTGTGTGAGTATCTCTCTCTTTTTTTACCCTTGGCTCATTATGAGTCTTGATTGGCAAGTGTTATGTGACTAAGGACTTTGTGCCTGCTGGGATAAATTTTAAGGAGCTGCGTGATGCTGATCAAAACAGAGAAAAGCGGGTTTGCTACAAGGGGAAGGATTATAAAGATTGTGCACTGTTCCAGCACAAAGTTTCAAACAATTGTAACTAGATGTTAATAGAGGATTCGGCACTGCCAATGAAGAGAGCAGCCAGCTCCCTAGTGTCTCCTCTGTACTCCACCATCAATCCCTCTGATAACATAATCAAGCAGTGAGCGCCACAAGAATTGTAGCCAAAACACGGCCACTGAGAAGCAGGAGCACATCAGCATGCTTGTGGCTGGGGGGAGGGGGGGGCTTCATTTAATCTAACTACAATATTTATAGCCCATCCTGTATTCAAAGATCTCAGGGAAAGGGACAATGAAGCTCCTTAAGCATCACATTCCATGTTCATAAAAAAAGCAGATTAAAATCAATTTCAGGCCATCATTGAACTGCAGCGGTGACCTAATCCAGCTGAATATTATTCACTCCCCAAAGGCTCAGCTAAATAGCCAGGTTTTTATCTGGTTCTAAAGATGGAGCATTGTAAGTGCCGGCCAAATTTCTAGGAGGGGGGGAGTTGCATAGGTGGGGTGCTCTCAGGGAGAAAGCCAAAACATCTGGAAGGCTGATTTAGTGATATGACTTACGGTACCTGTTGTACTAAGACAGGTACCCCCAATCTCGGCCCTCCAGATGTTTTGGGACTACAACTCCCATCATCCCTGACCACTGGTCCTGTTAGCCAGGGATGATGGGAGTTGTAGTCCCAAAACATCTGGAGGGCTGAGATTGGGGATACCTGTACTAAGAGCTAGTTGAGACTGTAGATTGTAATGTTAAGGGCTGATTTTTCAGGTCAGCAATCTGGTTCCCTATATACTTTTATGCTTGTAAGAGATAAAAGGAAAACATTGGTTCTTGGGTGTGATGTGCAGAATGAGCCTACAGAGGGCATTGCAATCCTTTTGATGTTGTGTAATCCAGCATTCTATAGTGAAGTGGGCAGTATTTTTCCATATGTTTCACAGAATAATTAAGTTTGCTATACCCTGTTAATACGCATAAGCAATAGAAGTACACATTATGTATCAGTGAGGCAGCTGAGAATTGGCTTGTGTTTATGGGGACGAGACATGCTGCAGATCCAGGTCTTGTTCGTGTAGTCTGGAACACAATTCATAGGAGTCATATTTGCTCCCTATTAAGATCTAAATGTCCTCAGGGTCTTTAGTGGGGGTGAGGGTATCTCCCAACCTAGGTTTTTCTAGATCAGGCATCCCCAAACTGCAGCCCTCCAGGTGTTTTGGCCTACAACTCCCAGGATCCCTAGCTAACAGGACCAGTAGTTGGGGAAGATGGGAATTGTAGTCCAAAACATCTGGAGGGCCGAAGTTTGGGGATGCGTGTTCTAGATCAGTGTTTCTCAACCTTTTTTGGGCCACGGCACACTTGTTCCGTGAAAAAAATCACAAGGCACACCACCATTAAAAAAGTTACAAAATTTAACTCTGTGCCGCCCTATATTATAATTATGACTGTAAGAAACACTTGCCAAATATTGCTTTCCGGTGTGTTAGTGCTGTGCATTGGCGGGCGCCAGGCTCGTTTGCACTGAGCTTTGGGAAAGAGGAGGAGAAATATTGCTTTCCGGCGGGTCAGTGCCAATGCAAAATCGCCCTTCTCGTCGCCGCACGTCGCGGCACACCAGCCAGCGTCTCGCGGCACACTAGTGTACCGCGGAACAGTGGTTGAGAAACGCTGTTCTAGATGGTATTACACACACACACACACACACACACACACACACACACACACACGTAGTAAAAGAATATTCCAAGGCAAAAACTGTAAAATAAAATGTTACTTGCTAAATATTACATTCCATTCAGTACCATAGCAGGCTGCCAAACTGATTTAAGTGTATATTTACATATAATTGAATATCCTGAACAATCTTGTAAAAATAGAATTATGAATTGGAATTTTTGGAAGTGTCTTCAATTAAGAAGATGGGGAAAGAACATTGAAAATTAGAGATTTAAAGCAGACCTTAATACCTGAAAACCCAAGACGATACTAATAAAATTAGTGGACAAAAAGCAGAGCCAAGAATAAATCACAAAAACCTTGGCTATTGTGGAGTCACAGTATACACCAAATACATTGCAATCAGAAATGTCAGAAGTTGACTTTGTTGATGTAATATACAAAGCCACATCTAATGACACTTCTAATTCAACTTCCCATCATAAAGAAAACCAAAATGAAGATACTGATCTAATAAGTTCTATTACAAAAACTTTTTCTAGAAAAACAAAAAACCTCAGAAGAAAGAAACAAAAGTTTTCTGACAATACTGATTTTATTCTATGAACTGCCCTGAGACCCCCAGGTATAGGGCAGTATATAAATTCTAATAATAGTAATAATAGTAATAATAAATATTGCAGGAAAAAAGACATAGATTTTTAAAAACATTGTGAAGAAAGAGATAAGCCCATGAGTTCCTTCCTCCTTTGCACATTAATTATTTGTTTCCAGGGTTTCTAAAACTATAGTTTCCCATTGTGATGAAAATAAGAAATGGTGGCTTACGCTCTCATTACAGTTTTAGCTTGTAAACCAGAATCAAGCTATGGTTTGCAATCCTGTTTTTTTAGTCAAAGCACGGTTTCCCCGTTTGGTCATAATGGACAGCTGTTGTTTAAGGGACTATGCAAATCGTTGAATTAAGTTACAAGGAAGGAGAGGAAAGGGGAATGTATAAGAACAGTGCTTATTCTAAGTCTGATAAATCATGGTTTATTAGGCTACAATCACTGCATTCAAACTGGGCCTTTATCTAGACTTTTTACCTGTAACTTTTTAAAGGCATTTATTTATTTATTTATTTTATTCTCTCCCACCCACCACAAAAATTCAGTAGCTTGTATTATCATTTCGATTTGTTTGCTGCCAGCAGAGAATTTTGTCCCAAGAAGGCAGTGGTTGGACCAATATTGCCAGTAAGCAAGGGTGTGCAACAAACAAGTAATGAGTAAGATTAACCACAGTTTGTCATACCATTTGACATTCTACAGTTGATTAAGCATAGCTTCTTTTGTGGCCGCACCAGATGCAGAGGGAGAAGCTTGCGGGCTCAGGAGAAAGCTAGGCTTGCCCCCATCACGATACACCAGAGTTTATTGTGATGTCAGAATGCAGCAAATGTGTCCATTGAAGGTTGTTCAAGATTAAGAAGGGTCCTCTTGGCTGATGTGACTGACTTCCAGGGAAGGTACCACTCTGAATATCACTTGATGTGTAGGGCTGGTGGAGATGCAGCTGGATTGGCTGCTCACATACCCACCCATACCGTGCAGAAATCCAGGTTGAACTTCCTGCACATTAGGTGATATGCTAATGCTCAGTCCTGCTTGGTCACTATCTCCCCTCCACCCCCATGGGTCAACATTGATGGGTAGGAGGGACTGTGCAACTGTCAAGCTCCTGACATAATTATGACATCAGATGATTCACAGGTATGTGGCCCATCTGTCAAAGTTGGCCCATGACATGCAGGGAAATCTGGCCTCCTTGGCAGAAAAGGTTCCCTAACTGTTTTATCAGCCCTGAGTGCTCACTGGAAGGACAGATCGTGAAGCTGAGGCTCCAATACTTTGGCCACCTCATGAGAAGAGAAGACTCCCTGGAAAAGACCCTGATGTTGGGAAAGATGGAGGGCACAAAGAGAAGGGGACGACAGAGGACAAGATGGTTGGACAGTGTTCTCGAAGCTACGAACATGAGTTTGACCAAACTGTGGGAGGCAGTGGAAGACAGGAGTGCCTGGCGTGCTCTGGTCCATGGGGTCACGAAGAGTCGGACACGACTAAATGACTAAACAACAACAACAACAACAAAAACAAACTGTTTTATAGATCCTTAGAAGCATTAGGAGTTTAGTGGGGGAAGAGTGAATGACTTGGTTTTTTTATGAAACTAAGCATTATCCTGTTCACACGAAGTAAGTCCACTGCATTCATTGAGATTTACTCCCAGGCATTAGTGCTTCATTGCAACTTATTCTGACTCCCACCTTGAATCATTGTTTTTTTTCCAAACAATTACCATTTTAAGTCTCCCGTAGAATAGGCAAAGAAGACATCTTCTGCAATGCTAAAATGGGAAAAAAAGTCAAAGCTTAGTGAGATTCTTTGGGATAGATTTTTTTTAAAAAAAAAATTGATCCTTGAGGTGTAACTACCGTGTTTCCCCTTTTTTAAGACACCGTCTTATAACTTTTTTTCCTCAAAAAAACACACGGTGGCTTATTTTCAGGGGGTGTCTTTTTTTTTAAGTGCTGGTACAACTGGGTCCCACTGGCTCAGGACACTCGGTGCTCTCTTCCGCGCACATTATAAACACCACACTCTAGCCTACTGTGCTATCCAGGTTTTACTGTCAACCAGGCTGGCAGCAGCTCTCCAGAATTTCAAAGTTGGGGGTACCTGGGGGTTAAACCTGGGATCCTTCTGCTCCCCGGGCTCTCTCACGCCGGCCGAGGAATAAGGAGGGAGGCCGTGACCCGTCCCGCTCTGAGATGCTTGTGAGGGAAGCGCGAGGGGGACGAGGCTTGGGCCCATGCCCCTGGCGCGCGCGCGCGGCTGAATGACGAGCCGAAGCGGAACCTTTTCTCTGTGGGGGGGGGAGACGCGCGCGCGCAAACACACACACACACACACACACACACACAGAGAGACACGCACAGGGAGAGAAAGAAAGAGACGCGCGCACACACACACACACACAGAGACGCACGGGGGAGAGAGAGAAAGAGACGCGCGCGCACACACACAGAGAGAGACGGACGCACGGGGAGAGAAAGAAAGAGACGCGCACAAACACACACAGAGAGAGACGCACGGGGGGGAGAGAGAGAGAGACGCGCGCGCGCGCGCACACACACACACACACACACAGAGAGACGGACGCACAGGAAGAGAAAGAAAGAGACGCGCGCACACACAGAGAGAGACGCACGGGGGAGAGAGAGAAAGAGACGCGCGCACACACACACACAGAGAGAGACGGACGCACAGGGAGAGAAAGAAAGAGACGCGCGCGCACACACACACACACAGAGACGCACGGGGGAGAGAGAGAAAGAGACGCGCGCGCACACACACACACACACAGAGACGGATGCACGGGGAGAGAAAGAAAGAGACGCGCACAAACACACACACAGAGAGAGAGACGCACGGGGGAGAGAGAGACGCGCGCGCACACGCACACACAGAGAGAGACGGACGCACAGGGAGAGAAAGAAAGAGACGCGCGCACACACAGAGAGCGTGCGGCTGCAGCACACACAGAGAGCGTGCGGCTGCAGCGCTCACGAAGCAGCGCTGCACTTAGGGGAAGATGGCCAGGGAGGGGGGCTGCGGGGTCAAGGCAACGCGTGAAAGGGAGGGATGGCGAGGAAGAAGTGGGGAGTGAAGTGATCGGGGCTTTAACATGCCCGCACGCGCAAAAGGGAGGCTCGGAATGTGGAGATCGGTTCTGGCTGCTTCTCTTAAAGTGCCGCAAGTAACGAGCCTCTCTCTCTTTTCTCCTGCCGCTCGTGCCCTTGGTGCTTCGTGCGGTGCTGCTTCACGCTTTGTCAGCGCTGCAGCCGCCACCGCTTCTGGGCACCCACCCGACCCCGCAGGCTTCCTCCTCCTGCCGCGGCCGGCATTGCAGGAGCTGGGTCCTGCTGGCTGGTGCTCCGTGCGGCACTGCTGCACGCTTTATTGGCACTAAAGCAGCCACCGCCGCTTCCGGGCACTGACCCGACCCGGCAGGCTTCCTCCTCCTGTCGCGGCCGGCATGCTGGGTCCTGCTAGCTGGTGCGGAAGTATGGCTTATTTTCGGGGTATGTCTTATAGCTCTCAAATGGTTAAAAACCCTGCCATGGCTTACTTTCTGACTACGTATTAAAAAAGGGGAAACACGGTACACAACAACAGAAATCCACATGATGGCTTTGTGTACGTTTAACTGCAGTGTGATTTGCATTATGCTGTGGATTGGCTACGCATCATCAGGACAAAAAACAACATATACAACAGTACATTAAATCAGGGCTGAGGAACTTGAACTACAACATCCACCATGATAGGATCTGAACATCTGGGGGACCACAGGTTCTCTGACCTAATGGGCACTGGTTCCTCATCCCCAGACTAGCTCCTTATAAGTCAACTTTGTACTGCTAACAGCAGTGCAAAGAGAAGTGAAGTACAATACAGTGGAATAAATTGCTGCTGCTTGGAAAAGGCAAGGGGCTTCTAAAGTAGCTGGTCTATAGATCAGATTAATCTTTCCACGCTTAGAATTATGAAAGTCCAGTTTGCTCATTCCTCACAATACCTTCCCAAACATTTGCATGGCCAGATAATGTACAAATGTTTGTATAGCATTTAGGCAAGTACTCTCCCTCTTTATCAGCTATATTTCTGGACAACGTAAATTATTGATAGGCAAGCATCATCAACAGGTCCTTTATATGTAGTCATCTTCATCATTTTCTTGGGGTACAAAAACATCACATGTTGAAAGGCAGAGTAGAAGATGTACTAACTGAAGCTGTTAACAAAGAATTCACTTCTGATGAGGTTGCAGGCAATGTGATGCCATGTTGGTAGATCAGAACATTGGGTAAAGTTAGATTGAAGCACTGGAAATGTCTCTATAGTGACAGAAGTCTAGCTAACAAAATTGTACTAGTAGTTTTATTGGTACAGGGCGAAAGACTCAGATCCCAACATCCAGTCCTTGAGAGGCACTTTGGTTCTGGCATTCGTTCAAGTGTGATGGGGAAACTGTTGTTTTGGAATTAGTTATTATCTGTTGTTGTCTTGAATGGTCTGCTTTTTTATGACGATGTTTATTTTAGTTGCAGCATTTTATTGTTTTTAGTCTTGGAAGCCGCTTAGCATTTCCACAGGGAGAAAAATTGTGGAGTAAAAAAATGACATATCTGGTCAAAGCATTTCTATAATTCTTGTCATAGATTTAGGCTGCCATCGTATAGACACTTGGGAGTATGTCTCCCTGAACCGAGTAGACAGCACTTTTAGACATTTGCCTCAAAATTATCTGTCTTCTGGGGAATTGTTCACCTGGGCTATATTCAAAATTAACAATTTAACAATCCTTTTTTCCTGTCACTAACCTTCCTGTTAACTAGATAGTGGATGGAGGATTAGTAATAGGAGAAAAGGATGTCAAGCCATCATTTGTTAATTCTGAACACAGCCCAGATGAGTAATGTGTAAAAACATGCATACATATTTTGTTTCCATCCATATCCATGGTATCCTAAATTAAGAAGTAAAACCATGGAAGCTGATATTGCATGAAGGAAAGAAAGGGACAGCGTGTATACTTTAAAATGAGACAGCCAGTCTCCACAGAGAATGCAAATTAAATTTTCAACAGTTGATACACCATGTGCCACAAAAACTATATACATTAACAATAGGTGGTGCTGGCCTAGCATTTCTAAAATGTCTTTATTTTGCCTATTCAGTGAGAAGCATTTGTGCTACAATCCAGATATTATTCTAAACTTAGCAGCAACAGCTGATATTCACACATTATATTCACCTAGGAAAATGAATAAACACAATTGTTCTGCTATGGAGCTCCAGCAATATGCTGCCCATGTATTTTAATGGGTAACATTATATACAATGGCAGCAATGGGTTGAAATCGTTTTAACTTTTTCTCTTTGAAATGGCTCTGTTGTACAAGTCTGGTAGTTTTATGTGTGATACATACATCCATATCCCCCCCTTTTAAATGTAGTTACATTTTAAAATGATTTTTGTAATTTAAGAAAGAGTCCATAATACTTGCTAGATAATTAAAAATCATAATCATTAAAGCAACTTCTCCACTAAAGAAATGAAGAAGAAACCGTGGGCACCAACAATCTTAAAACAGTCCTATTTACAATCCAGAAAATGCAAAATGCATGCACAAAACACCCAAGACCAAAACGATTCCTCCTCAGGTCACATAATTCAATGAAAACCTTGATTTCTTACATAAAATCGCTGTCCAGAGGGACCATAGCAAAGCGAAAGGGGGAGAAAAAGAAACCGCACATTTGCAGTATAAAAAGTTACAGAATAGCAGCAAGACGTTATGAGATATTCTCAGACTGGAAACGAAGCAGATGTGAATAGTGCAGAAAGTGGGATTGTGTGTGACTGCTCCAATAGCATCAGCAGTTCAAATCATCATGAATAGGCAGTGAAAAGGGTGTCTGGGTGGGCCCCTTCCCGTTTACTGTTAAGTGTAGAAGGCAAAATGGCAAATGCATGGAATCAAGCATATTCATTGCAGGACTAGATTGGCCCTTTTTGCTATTCAGAGCATGCAGATCATTTGCTCAGCCAGGTCACCAAGGTCTCTGCATGACTGTATTTAAGCCTATTTTGGCACAAGCAATATGCTTCTCTTCTGTGGAAGTGAGGCCCTCCTAGTCGCCTGCCTTTTTTGATGGGGGAGGGGGTCGACCAGCAGGAATGGGTGTGTAGCAACAGGGATAGTATTAATCTCGCATGGGACACGGGTGGCACTGTGGTCTAAACCACTGAACCTCTTGGGCCTGCTGACTGGAAGGTCAGTGGTTCGAATCCCTGCAATGGAGTGAGCTCCCGTTGCTCGGTCCCAGCTCCTGCCAACCTAGCAGTTTGAAAGCATGCCAGTGCAAGTAGATAAATAGGGACTGCTGTGGCAGGAAGGTAAACGGTATTTCTGTGCACTCTGGTTTCCATCACGGTGTTCCATTGTGCCAGAAGCAGCTTAGTCGTGCTGGCCACATGACCCAGAAAACTGCCTGTGGACAAACGCCAGCTCCCTCAGCCTGAAAGGGAGATGAGCGCTGCAACCCCATAGTTGCCTTTGACTGGAAATAACTGTCCAGGGGTCCTTTAGCTTTAGGTAAGGGTAAAGATACCCCTGACCGCTAGGTCCAGTTGTGGACAACTCTGGGGTTGCACACTCATCTCGCTCTATAGGCCGAGGGAGCCGGTGTTTGTCCGTAGACAGCTTCCGGGTCATGTGGCCAGCACGACTAAGCTGCTTCTGGCAAACCAGAGCAGCGCACGGAAACGCTGCTTACCTTCCCGCCGGAGCGGTATCTATTTATCTACTTGACGTGCTTTCGAACTGCTAGGTGGGCAGGAGCAGGGACCAAGCAACGGGAGCTCACCCCGTCGCGGGGATTCGAACTGCCGACCTTCTGATCGGCAAGACCTAGGCCCTGTGGTTTAGACCAGAGCGCCACCCGCATCCCTCCTTTACCTTTACCTTTAGTATTTACCACCTCAGAGTTGAGTTGTGGTCACCTCAGAAGGGATTGGATCGATTTTTAACAAGACCACTCTTCTCGACGCTCAAATTTCAAGGTAATTTGGCACCATCTCTACTTGCTTTACTTGGGAACTTGTAGTTATGGGACTGGCCTGGCAAGAAGAGCTCTGCTGGATTAGTCCAAAAGCCCATCTAGTCCAGCACCCTGTTTCTCACAGCGGCCAGCTGGATGCACATGGGAAGCCCACTAGCAGGACAGAAGCACAACAGCACTGCCCCACTGCTGCCCCCCAGCAATTGGCATGTTGTCTTTGGTCATGGAGGTCACATTTTGCCATCATGGCTAATAGACATGGACAGCTTTATCCTCCATGGATTTGTCAAATTCCTTTTTAACGTTACCTAGGTTAATGGCCATCAACACATCATGTGGAAGCCTCCATGTTAAAGTAAGCAAAAGCAAGCAGCTTGATGCAGATTTAAAATAGTTCAATTGCTTGAACATCTCTTCAGAAGATGCCTCAGAGGCACAGCCATTGTTCCCTTTTGCCAGACAGTGTTACCCAGTTGGGGACTTAATTCAATAAAAGCCCTGAAGACCCAAGTTCACATTCTCTGTACAGATGTTCCATCACAAAGAGCCCCGTATCCTGTTGCTATTAGGCTTAACAGTTCTTTGCTAACCAAACAGGAACATTGGCTCATGATCCTGCTCAGATACCCATTGGCATTGCTAAGCAGTGGTGAATCTGTATGTCCACTTTCTCTCGAGGTGACTTTGAGCATCTGTGTCTATTATCACGAGCAAATGCTGAGCATTACTATGTAGGCGACCCTGAAATTGTGTGCTGAAATGATTGTGGAGAAAGACACACACGTTATATATTGTTTGGGGAATAATATGACAAATGCATCGGAGCCATGTACAGCTATGAGGAAGCAAGCTGCAAGTAAAAACGTATTTTATTTTTTCCACTGTTGAGTGAATACTTAGGATTGATTTATAGTAATAATAATAATTAATAATAATAATAATAATTTATTATTTATACCCCGCCCATCTGGCTGGATTTATAAGACCTTTTTTTTTAAGAAGAAGCAGCTGAAGAAGAAGCTAACTTCAAGTCAGATTAGCTTTTTTATTTTCCTTTATCTTTGGGGCAATGTGGTTAGTTTTCCTAAAATAAAGGCTGGTCACATCCATGTTAATTTTCCAGCCTGACGTATGTGCAGCTGGAGAGGATCTTTTTTATTATTATTCTTCCAGTTTTTGGACAACTGACACAAACGTTTGGCACCTCTCTTGTCCTGTTAGTTCAGTGCTGTCGCCTCCTGCCCCCAACAACTTTCCAAAGCAGCTCCCATTGGAACATAAGCAGACTGTTGAATCAGACTAGCTAAAGGTCAACCTAGCCTGTTTCCCGCAGTGACCAATCAGATGCTTATGGGTAGCCCACAGGCAGGGCAGGGAGACAATAGCTCTCCACCACTCTTGCTTTCCAGCAACTGGTATATAAAGTGATATGTTGCCTCTGAACCTGGAGGTTCTGCTGAGCCTTTATTCATTTATTTCTAAGGGGCATGCATAAATATTAAAACGCGTACAGTGGATACGATAAAATCAATAATAAAAACAGCTTCCTTTAAAATGTCTGGTGAAATGGAAGAGTCTTGAGCCTCTGAAATTCAACAGGGACACATTATTTCCCACCAGCCTGCTGGGACTAAGGTTCTAATAATTCAGGCCTGCAGGGCTTGCTCTTGTGTATGGGAAAGCTCCTTATATTCACTATAGCTGTCAAAATTGAGAAGAGGCTCCACGCAGCAGGTGCCTGTAGCAGCTTTTCCAGCCACTGGCTGGGATAGACTTTGTACAATGTGGAGCCTTATTCACAGGCTCCAGTGTCCACTACCGGTAGGCATTTGCTATAGTCTTGCATTTTAAAATCTATCTAGGCATCTTTCTTTTAGTTTTCTGGCTGCTGAGTTGTACCCATGCAATGCCTTGTTGTTGTTGTTTTACTATAAATATTAACTTCTGAGTTTACGTATAATGTGAGATAACTGTATCATTTGTTTTCAGCATATGTAGACATGTTGCAGAGAGCTACAGTTGGCCCCAACTCCCTGCCCAGTTTGTGTTGCGTGCATGTCACAGGGGAAATATATGCCACCCTTTCACACATTAATATGGTGAAGCCAGAAGCCAGATAGATGAGCTTACTTCTCCAGAAATGTGAAGCAGCCCTAATATATCATCTGCAGTTTTACTGGTCCCCATAGCTTTCACATGTAGATGGACTGAGCTGAATTTTCAAAAGGGATCTGAAGAAGAGATTTGCAAGAAAAAGCACCAATGAATTTGAATAAGTGATTTCTCTTTCACTGGGGGTGGGGGGGAAGAGGAGGTAGAGCGTCATCTGAGTATAAATAGTCCATCTTGGCCACCTATTGCTGCACTGTAATTGCAGGGAGCGAGTTTCTAGAGGCTGCATTTGCAGCAGAGCAAGCTGTTCTCAATGTCTGTTGGAAGTGGGGGTGTGGAACTAAGCTCCCGGGAAGCTTTCCATTTTTATCGGTTCAACCCGATTGCAACTCGACTCTGAATAAATGCAAGCCCCTGCCTGTCCATCGGGGTGAACGCAGCAGCTGGAGAGACCAGGACCTTTTACCTTCCAGGCAGCCAGAGCACAAAGCTACACCTGAGCTGCCCACTGGAGTTGAATCCATTTCCCCCGATTTCCCAGGAATGTGTCCATTTTGCCTTTAGCTTTCCTCTACAGCTTGTACCTGGATAAAATGAGTTTGCCATCCAGCTGTGAGCACCTGACTCTGGAGAAGGTGGCCAGGTTTCGAAGTGCCTTCATTCACGGATCACCCTATGCTATTAACAAGCCAATTGATATTAAACAGCAAAGGAGACGGTAACTTGGAGTTTTTTCCTGTTATTTTTTTTTAAGCAAAATGACACACACCCCTTCCTCCTTTTCAGATTACTGCTTTTGTGATCTTTAGTTCCAGGGGGAAGGGGGGGGGTGTGTATTTGTGAAGAGAGGCATTGTAGCTGCCTCTACCGCATATATTCCTTGATTACTTTTAAAAGCTGGAATTGAAAGTGTTATGTGGTTTGAGAAAACAGCAAAAAAATAATAATGCAGTTCTGCTCAAAGTAAATAAAAGGATAGGTGCAATCTGGCCATCAGGTATGTGTTACTGCTTTGAATGGGGTTTATGCATCAGTAATAGGAAAAGAGTGGTAGTCAAATGTAATAACTGGTCATTGCTCTCACTCATTGTGCTCACGCGTCAGCTTTTTTAATGTGTATTTTTAAAGTAAAAGGAGCATTGCCAGGAACCTAGGAGCTGCACAACTAATTCACGATGCCCCAAGAAGGCTAATTCTGAAATAGAAGAGACTCTTAAAAGTTCTTTATGATGAATCATTGTTACTACTGCTACTAGCGGTATTGTTATCACTGTTGTTGGTGCACAAGGCACTTTTCAGTTATGTTAGTAGCATAGGCAGGTCCTAGCTGCCAACAGCCTTGCAATATAAGTCAGACTGTGATGCATGCCTTGTTCAAAGGGACAATGGAAGCAGGAGAGTTCCCAAAGTTGGGTCCACCTGTAGCTATTGTTTCTTGGCCCAGAAATATAAAAAATGAAGTCTCCTGTCAAGCAGAAGAATGAGGCAGAAGATGCAAGTCTAAATCAATGAGTCCAATGTTTAGCATAGTTAGGAAAGCTGTTCTTTGTGCTTTGTGCTGTTCTTGGGTCTTAGGAATATGCCCCACTGAACTCAGGGGCACTTTTATAAGACCCGTGTAGCCTGGTGAGAAGCCCCTGCCCTTCCTGGAAATGGCAATAAGTTAGGAAATGCACACGTTTGCAACCCTGTAGCATGCTTTTTCCTTATGCATCGTCTTCCTGTCGTGTGCTTTGCACCTTGCAAATTGTCTATAGGACAAGGGCACTCCTTCCCAACATCACTGCTGAATTCATTTCAATTTTGGGAGTAGGTTTACCTTGTTTCCTTTTTAGAAAACCAAACCAGGCATGCTCCCTTCTTTGGAGTTTTAATTTCAAGGCAGGGATGAAGAACCCCAGCCATTACAGCCAATAGCCAGGGATAATGGGAGTTGTAGTCTAGCAACTGCGGGTTTAAGGTGTGCTTTAAGCTGTGTACTCCTCAAAACGAGTTCATGGAGAAACACTTTTGCAAAGAGGCCACGGGAACCTGCAAGGTGTTCTACAGGGGTTTTCAGGCTACAGTTTTCAGCAGCTCCAACCAGGATGGCTAATGGACAGGGATAGCATGAGTAGTAGTCCAACAATATGTCAAGATTGGCTACCCCTCCTGTTAGGGATTTTGTAGGTAGGTTTGTGCAGTGTCAAAAAGAAAAACTGTAGGAGAGCCATGCAGGATCAGACCGAAGGTCTGTCTAGTCCAGGCATCCCCAAACTTCGGCCCTCCAGGTGTTTTGGACTACAGTTCCCAACATCCCTGACCACTGGTCCTGTTAGCTAGGGATCATGGGAGTTGTAGGTGAAAACATCTGGAGGGCCACAGTTTGGGGGTGCCTGGTCTAGTCCAACACTCTTCTAATTTCCAACGGTGCCTTGCTAGGGGCTTCCAGTAACCATAGAAGCAAGGCATGTTAACCTCCCTTAGCCCCATCTTCTCTTCAAACACCGAGGTTCCGGCTAGCTATCAATGACCAGTGTGGTGTGGTTGTTAGAGTGTCGGGCTAGGACCTTTGAGACCAGAGTTCAAATCCCTGCTCAGTCATGAAGCTCAGTGGAGCCAGTTCCATTTCTCAGCCGAACCTACCTCACAGGGTTGTTGTGAGGATAAATAGGAGTCATCAAATCATAGAATTGCTGGAAGGGACCACAGGGGTCATCTAGTCCAACCCCCTGCTGTGCAGGGATTATTATTTTTTTGCCCAATGTGGGGCTTGAACCCACAACCCTGAGATTAAGAGTCTCATGCTGTACTGAGCTATGGAGAGTGGAGAGAACCATGTTCACCGCCTTTAGCTCCTTGGGGGAAAGGTGGGATAGAAATGTTAATAATAATTACCCGGTAAAATAATACTTGATAATAAAAATGTCCATTGGTAGACGTAACCTCCATGATTTTTTTTCTAATCCCTCTATTAAGCCATCTAAACCAGTGACTGCCATTAATGGTAATGAATTCTCTAAGCTGGCTATGTGTTGTTTGAAATAGTGCCTCCTTTTGTCCCGTTTGTTTGTTTAAAATTTTATATACTGCATTCTCTGCCAAAGACATGCTGCTCAAAGGCACCATACAACATAGCAGAATCAAATGCAATAAAAACATCCCAAAGACACAATAAAAATAGAAGTCAGCCAGCATAAAGCACAGCTAAAAAAATCCCAGCAGAGGGAAACCACTTTTGAACACCATTAACTGGCCCAAAATGTATTCTGGAAGAGCTATATACTAGTATTCTGGCATTTAGTACCCAGCTGGGCTTCCCTTGGCAAAGTGTACCATGATGATAGGTGCCACCAGGAAGAAGGCATGGCTCCAAATCCTTGCAGTTGTTACTTCTGGAATCTGGGACAGAGCACTGCTCTGAACCCACTGTTGTTCTATTCCATTGAGTGTCCCTGACTTCTATGATTATATGAAAGGGAAGACAAATTATTTCTCTTCATGCTTTCCATATCATTCATAGTTGTACAAACGTAATTGCAGAAACATAGGTAAAGGACCCCTGGACGGTTAAGTCCAGTCAAAGGCGACTATGGGGTTGTGGCGCTCATCTCATCTGCATATAGATCACTTTATTTTGCTCAGAAATCTTTTCCCGCTCTACATTTTGTTTTTATGGACATAGGATAGCCAGAACCATTCACAGTATTCCAGATGTAGACCTGCAGTTTATATAATGGCATTAAGGATATGACTGACAGTAAGAGTTCTTCAGCCCCTTTCCAAATAATTTCTAACGCTGAATTTACCTTTTCAGCTGTTACCGCACAATGGTTGCATTTGAATGTAACAGTGAACTACTGCACCATACTAGGGATTACGATCATCATGATGATGATGATGATTTATTGAATCTATATACCGCCCTATACCCAGGGGTCTCAGGGTGGCTGACATTTTCGCTCTGAAGGCTGTGTTCACCCTTTGCCACCCTGTGTGCCAGTGGCGGTATGGCCAAAAGTGGGTGTGGTCACCCCAGACCTTTGCTTGTGTGTATGTACACAACTGCACACAACCACACAGACCCTCCTCGAGGCTTGTATGTGTCACAGAAAGCCATAGTTTCGTGTTACACAAAAATCAAGTCACTGTTGATGTTTTCAGGGAACGATCTACTATGACCTTCAAGGTTCTTTTTGTGGGTTGTCACAACCAATGTAGACCTCTTCTATGGCATGATGGTGGTGGAATAGGAATAGGTTCATTTCAGCAACCTTGACGAAATGCAGGTGTTGTGCACCATCAAATTAGCTTTTCTTACTTTAAAAAGAGTAAAATTCCCCAGAAAGCCAGCAGAGGAACAGGACAGGCCTTTCTGGGGTGAAAGGAGGTGGCAAAATTAGCATTCAAAATGGCAGCTGGGTCTGATACTGAGAAGGGAGGCAGCAGGAATGAGATCAGTGACAGAGAAAGTGGGAGGAACAGAGTGGAACCGGAACTCGTAGCAAGGAAGATATTCTGTTCAGTTGTAATTACCCGCTGGTAGCTGTAGAGCTGGCATTCTTCATTTGGTTCATATCATCTGCTTTGGCTTTCTTTCATGACCTCAGTTGTCCGTGGCTATGAAGAAACAGCACTCAGGCCCTTGCCAAGCCTATTCATTGCTTAGGAATGTTTTGTGATAAGGCCAGTCCCTGTTGAAATATAGTTCAAAATGCTTTGGCCTCAAGAGTTCTACCCAAGTATTCTGTTGAGGTTTTTTAAAAAGTTGCATAAAGTGGAAGCTCCTCAAAACAGGGGTTCCATGAATATAAGGAGTGATCAGAAATCTGGATTGACACCCCAGAAGGATTTCAGTGTAGTATTTCAAAAATTGCCACTGTTCCTGTTTGATGTGTCCAGATCTGACAACTTCAAGATTTTAGGGTGTATTAAGATATTAGATTTTCTGTCTTAGAATTGTAGAGTTGGAAGAAACCCCTAGGGTCCTCTAGTCCAAGCCCATGCAGTGCAGGAATCTCAACTAAAGTATCCATAACAGATGGCCATCCAACCTCTACTTAAAAAGCTCCAAGGAAGGAAAGTCCACCGCCTCCCAAAGGAATCCATTCCATGTCAAACAGCTCTTATCATCAGAAAGTTCTTCCTGATGTTGAGTTGCAATCTCCTTTCTTGTAACATGAAGCCAGTGATTTGGGTCCTACCCTCTGGAGCAGGAGAAGGCAAGCTGGCTCCATCTTCCAGGTGGCAGCCCTTTAACTACAGTATTTTAAGATGGCCATCACATCTCTTCTAAGTCTCCTCTTATCCCGGCTAAACATTCCTAATTCTTTCAACCATTCATCATAAGGCTGGGTTTTAAACCCTTAATCATCTTGGTTTCCCTCCTCTGCACTTGTTCCAGCTTTTCAATATCCTTCTTAATTTGTGACGCCCAGAACGGGACACAGTATTCCAAGTGTGGTCTGACCAAGGCAGAATAGAGTGGTACTATTACTTGATTTAGATGCTATACCTCTGCTGATGCAGGTTAGAATAGTGTTAGCTTTTTTGTTTCTGTATTTCACTGTTGACTCATGTTAAGCTTGTGGTCTACTAAGACCCCTAGATCCTTTTCACATGTACTGGTGGCAAGCCCCCCCCCCCCCGCCCCCTGCCGCCCCCCATCCTATATCTGTGCAGCTGGTTCTTCCTGCCTAAGTGCAGAACCTTGCATTTGCCCCTGTTGAAATTCATTTTGTTAGTTTGGGCCCAGTTCTCCAATCTGTTAAGGTCATCTTGAATACCAGTTCTGTCTTCTGTGACATTGACTACCCTTTGAAAGTTGCCCTCCTCCGCATTAAAACAATTAATGCAGATAAATGAAAATGCAGTTGCATTAGCAACTTGTATATTATGAACATCATTTTTAGTCCAGCGTCATGCTACAACTTGTCCTTCCTCTCATTATTGTTGAAATAGCAAGTCATACTACTTTTTTAAAAAAACCACTCTCAGTAGGTTGGGTGGTGGTGGACCTGTGTAAATACTGCCCAAGTTGAGGCAAAATTGGTCAGGGCTAGTTCAAGTTTATTTCACATAGTTGTTTATTTCTTTGACCTCTGATGGGAGCGCATTCTACAGGGCGGGCGCCACTACCAAGAAGGCCCTCTGCCTGGTTCCCTGTAACTTCACTTCTTGTAGTGAGGGAACTGCCAGAAGGCCCTCGGTGCAGGTCCTCAGTGCCCGGGTTCAACGGTGGGGGTGGAGACACTCCTTCAGGTATACAGGACCTGGCAAAGTGTCCTCTGATGGATCACCCCCCCTCCCCAGGTCTGTGAGCCCACCAATGGGCTTGCATGATTGTGGTGACAGGCAGCAGCAGCTTCTACTCAGGGCTGAACCCAGGTGCTACTGGCATTTTAAATTCCCATTTCACAGGGAGGGGGCAGAGCACATGGCAGTAGAGCCTTGGCAACCGACTAAGGCTTGCACGCTGATGATGCCAGCATGTGGACAGAGTGTCACAGCCACATTTCAGACTAAGTGGCCTGAAAAGGCTTGAGCATGAAGAGCAGCCTTTTATTTTTTTTTATTCCATTTTAAAATGTGAAAGTGCTGCCGAATAACAGCAGAGTTTCAGAGAAAAGGCCCTGGATACAGTCAGCATTATTTCATGCCATCAGTCTGCTCATTGTCTTGCTCAAATGGTAGCTATGGAAATGAATCAACGGTAAATGGCCTATCGGTTGGGAGCTAGGACCCAAACTATGGTGTGTCTATTAGCTGTGCCTTAGTGCCTCTAAAAATAGAAAGAGATAACAAATGGGGCCCAACATACTTCCAGCATGTGCGTGAGCTTGTACATCATGTTCTGAGAAATAAAAATTTAAAAATGGAAGCTCTCAGTGACATCAATACAGTTGATTAGAAACAGATTGGGGGAGTTTGTGTTATTCCAACACAAGTGTCCTGCTTTCCCCCCCCAAAATCCCTCTTAGTGTATTAGCTGCAGGGGTGGAGATTTCATATCTTCTCTTGACAGCTATACCGCCTTGTCATTACCTGCTTTCTTTAGGGAAATGGTAGGAATTTAGGAAATAATAATAATAATAATAATGGTAATAATTTTTATTATTTGTACCCCACCCATCTGACTAGGTTGCCCCAGGCACTCTGGGAGGCTTCCTATATAAAAACATAAACAAACATTTAAAAAACATCTCTTTGTAGCCCCCTTGCACTAAACAGGACTGGTCCTACTGTTAGGCAGAGTGAGGCAGCCACCTCAGGCAACTGATTTTGATCGTCACAAAAGGGCAGCAAATGTTCCATTATTTAGCTTATTATCATTGCATTTTTACAGCCGGAGGAAGACAAGTCACTCGTGGGATTTTTCTGCCTCAGGTACAAAAATAACTTTGACTTGCTTGGGAGGGAGAACCATTTGCTGCTGTGCCTCAGGCAGCAAAATGCCTTGAGCCATCCTCGAATGCTGAAGATACAACTCTTTACCCTGGTTTTTGATGCCTCAGGTGTATATTTTTAGGACCCAGTGTGTTTTTCTTGCAGTGATCGCAAAAGAAGAAGAAGAAGAAGTTCATTATTTTCGAGAAATTAACAAAATATATTGACATGCATCATCAAAGTCATCATGACCAGTTTATTTATATGTCGCTTTTCCACGTAAAAGGGGGAAAGAAATCATGCTCAAAGTGTCTTAAGACAAGGAGAACAGCAATACACCCCAAAGTCAACAATCACAAAGATCGTTTCAGAATAATGGGACTACTAAAACAGCAACATACAAAACTGCAACATACCAAATAACAGCATCTCGATACTGTAAATGCAACAACATTATACCTCCTGGCAGTACAAAAAATAGCAAGTCAGAAGGAAAATGTTTTTGTTCCATGCCATTGAGAGCCAGTGTATATTATCTGGAGCGGAGCGGTTGCCCCATGTTGTACCACATAGCTATTTTTTTTAATTGAATACTTATTCCCCACTTTTAAAATTCAGTAACAGTCCCAAAGTGGGCAAGAATAATAATATACTTTCTCTCCATATTAAACAGAATAATTCAAACCATAAAAGTAGGAGACTGAAATGGCTAAACATCGAAAAACACAGAGGAACCAGTTAAAACAACAAATTTAAACCACCCAGTTTTATAAGCTGTTGGGTCATTCTGTAAAAAGGGCACTGCTTCTAATACTGAAGTGTTTGGGCAAACAGAAAGCTCATACCGTGGTGACTAAAGATTAATAACGAGGGTGCTTGATTAATCTTCTCAAGAGGAACATGTCACCTAGGAAAGGCCATTTCCTTGCTGCTGCTCCGAAGATGGAAGCCCTCAGAGGAGGTAAAAGGTAAAGGACCCCTGGGCAGATATGTCCAGTCAAAGGCAATTATGGGGTTGCGGTGCTCATCTCGCTTTCAGGCCGAGGGAGCTGGCGTTTGTCCACAGAGAGCTTTCCAGGTCATGTGGCCAGCATGACTAAACCGCTACTGACACGTGGAGGACCATGACAAGTGCCAGAGCACATGGAAACGCCGTTTACCTTCCTGCCACAGTGGTACCTATTTATCTACTTGCACTTTGTACTTTCGACCTGCTAGGTTGGCAGGAGCTGGGACAGAGCAATGGGAGCTCACCCCGTTGTGGAGATTCGAACTGCCAGCCTTCTGATCGGCAAGCCCAAGAGGCTCCATGGTTTAGACCACAGCACCACCCACATCAGAGGAGGAGGTGTGAAGAAAATCTCAATTCTCACACAGATTTGTGTGGAAAAAGCCATATGTGTCTGCATCTTCTAATCACACCTGGGCCTTGTCAGAATTAACCCAGCCATGTTGGAAATGTCTACCCATGAGCAGCTCCTATGTTTAAATTGCTCATAGCATGTTGACTGATTGCATGGGACTTTCCCATGAAGATCGTACCTTGAAATGACAGTTCAGCGAGGGAAAAGCCCTGCGATTGACCCTTTCCCATTTCGTTGGGTTGTTGAAACATGATGCCTGAGTGATGCAGGAGCTTCTCACAGAAAAACAACTCCCACACAGCTAGCACAACATTTAAAAGGCCCTATTGTTAGAACAGGTTGTATGATTATGTACCACACTTTCAGCAACCAAACAGTAAGGAAGCAGCAGCAACAATACTCTGCTTCCAAGGGTAATGTGGGCCTCTGAGTTTTATAGCCAAGCCATATCCCTTCCTTTAGTTGTTGTGAAGGCGGAATCTTCTGTGTGGTAAATGTGGCACAGCTGAACCACTGCAGCCTGCTTGTCTTTCAGATGAATTACCCTAGTTTCTACTTACTTCGGAATGGGGGCCCCACTCCATGAGCTTTAGATTTTACATTAGGAAGAACTTCCTGACAGTAAGAGCTGTTCGGCAGTGGAATTTGCTGCCAAGGAGTGTGGTGGAGTCTCCTTCTTTGGAGGTCTTTAAGCAGAGGCTTGACAGCCATCTGTCAGGAATGCTTTGATGGTGTTTCCTGCTTGGCAGGGGGTTGGACTGGATGGCCCTTGTGGTCTCTTCCAACTCTATGATTCTATGATTCTATTCTATGATTCTATGATTGGGCTGTCTAAGGTGGCCACTTCTGCATAGGCATAGAAGTGGAAATGCAACGCATAAAAAGGAGCAAGAGGTGATAGGTTTGCGTATAAACTGAGGCTGGATCCTGATAAGATGGAGATTCTTCACATGGGTGGTTCCTGGGTCTGGGAATTAGGTGTAAACCCTGCTCTTGGAGGGCTTGCACTCCCGCCTGAAGGAACTGGCTCACAGTCCGAATTGTACTCTTGGGTTCCAACTTGCCACTGCAGTCTCAAGTGGCTTCCGCGACCAGGAGTATGTATGCCCAGCTTAGACTGGTTCACCAGCCACGGGTATTCCTTGGCCTCAGTTGTCCAAGCTTTGGTGGCCCCCTGCCTGGATTGCTGTAATGTGGCATGTGGGGCTGCTGCTAGTGTAGAATGTGACTTCTAGTTTGCTTGAACAGTTGGATGCAGCTCAGTGGGACCATGAGTCACTGTCCTGGCTGCCAGAGAGGTACTGGGCCCAGGTCAAGTTATTACTTCAACTTAGGTCTTGTTTTCGGCATGCAGGGCTTAAGATAGCTTGGGATCCAAGTAGCTAGAAGAGTGCCTTCCCTGTGATTATCAGGGGAGGCATTGTTGGTAGAGACACCACTGGGAGTTGCCCATTTGGTGGAGACTCATGGCAGGACCTTCTCAGTGGTGGTCCCCTATTTGTGGAACGTCCTCCCTAGTGAGGTGCATCTGTCTCCCTCATTATTAACATTTAGGAAAAACTTAAAAACATTTCTGCTTATTCAGGCAATTATGGTAATGAATTGAAAGTTGGAAGTTCTGTCTCTGGCAGCCCTGAAACTATTGGTTTGAGAGTTTTTATGGTTTTTTAGCTGTTTTTAGAAGGTTCTTTTTAACTGTTTAAGTTTCTAATTGTGTTGCCTTAGTATTGCTATGTTTGCCACCTGGGGCTCCTTTGGAGGAGGACACAATGTATATATTTAATAAATAAATTTATGAATATCCACATTTCTATTTAGAGATGCAGTATGTCTCCCAATGCCCATTGCAGAGAACCACAAGTAGCAAGGATGCTACGGGTTTCAGGTCCTACTTTCAGGCTTCCCATATAGAAATCCAGTTGGCCTCTGTGAGAACAGGGCATTAGACCAGTTGGCCCTTTGGCCTGATCCAGTGAAGCTCTTCTTATGCATTTATGTCATAAAATATAAGAATGAAATTCCCCTTTCGAGGATCAATGAAGAAACTCATAGCTGCTGCAAGGTTAAAGTTTCTTAAACTATAGTTTCTTTCTGCACCCTTGTGTTTAAAGTGGTGATTTTTCCTTCGGTTGCTGGCATTTAGGGGGAAAAAAACCCCCAGTAGAATCATTTATTTTGGTATAAAGAGGAAATACCATTGAGTTTGGTTTTATTGCACGCACGGCAGTTTAATGTGTTGCCTGGGAACTCTTCTTGGATGAAAGATGGCATAGCAAAGAGACATTCAGCTCTTCCTGCTTGCGGTTCTTAGAAGCTTCTACGTCGCTTCATAAACTAGTGGTGGTGAGGATCCATGTAGCTTTGTTTCCCCTGTCTATTTTTAAAAAGCTACCTTTGGACTTCAGGCATGCTGGTTCTTGAAATACAATGTAAATCAATAAAAACAATTCCAAAAGCTGACTTGTTAACTTTCAAGATCCATACCCCAAGCATTTTTTCCCCTACCACCCCCTAGACCCCACCAACTTTTGACAGCAGTGGCAGTAATAAAAACTGCTGGGGTGAATGGAGAGTGCAGATTGCTCTCTTTCTCTCTGCCCCCCCCCCTCTTTCCTTCATCAGATGAGTCATTTGATGAGCTGGGAGGGGGCAATAAGTCTACATTTAATTTGATCACACCCACCATTGATAGGCAGCCACCAGAGTGTTGGCCAAAGGTTAGCAACCTTTGAACTGGCTGCTTGAGATGGCCCCTGCATGTGGTGCCACAGATACTATCTGACAGTTGAGGTGTGTGAAGCCAATATAAAGAAACTTAGGCAAAGTGTAGGTACTTATCAGATCCAGCTACTGAGAGTCTCTCAAAACTATTCTTCATTCAATACAAGGAAATTTATGTTAGGCCCCAGTTTGTAGTTCTGAGCAAACAAGAGCATCATAACTCTGGCATTAAAAACCAAACATATAAATCCTCTCCAAATTAACATGCAAATGTTATCTCGTTTACAAGCTTTCCTTCACTGAGAGTAATGGTCTGGAACCAAGGTCAGGTATATTTCAAACAACCTTTCTGTAAGTAATGTCATTCAAGAATTGCCCAAGAATTATAGGGATTTGCAGGTCCTTACCAGAACAGACCATTAGCTGTGCTAGTGAAAATAGTTGAGAGAGAAGTGAAATCTGACATTGCAATTGGTATATTATGTTGTTATGTTATTATTTTTATCATTAAATTAAATCAAAATGCCATTTCTCCTGGGACAGGTCTACCCCAATTCAATTGTTCAGCATCACTTCATTTTAGAGCTTGACTCTGCCTGAATCTTTATACTCAGAAGTAGGGAGGTTAAGAAATATCCCCCCCCCTTAAGATTGAAATCCTATAGCACAAGTTGCCCTCTAATGTTGTTAAGACTATGACTCCCATCATCCCTGGCTAGGACTGATGGGGGTTGGAGTCTAACATCTTTGGGTGGACATAATGTTGCCTAATCCTGCTATAACAAACCTGGGAGTAAGCTCTCTATTGGAAGTGATGAGACTTACTGCTGAGTAGACATGCATACAATTGGACTGTTAGTGAGCATACATATCTGACATATCCTAACTTGAGCAGGATGGAAAGAAAGTTAAAGGACTGTTCCATTCACCCAGCATCTAACTGTTCAAGCAAACTAATACGTACAAATATAGATTTTTGCTGGTTGGCATATGCTTGAACCTGTTTTTGTTTTCATGGACACAAAGGCAACCCTGTTATTGCAGTTAAGTTCCTGCCTTCTTGCTGATAGTGTACATATTAATGAGATTTCCTAAATCCATGGTTTCTAGAGAAGTATACTGAGAAAGTACTGATTATTTCGAGAATGTAGATAGATGCTTGTCCCTTAAGAGGCCAATGTGTTTCTTTTCCATTTGAAGACAAATGCTCCATGAGATTTCCAAACACTGGATAATGCTTCCTAGCATGAGCACAGTAGCCACACCTGGAGAGATCCCCATAGGCTGCCCTAGAAATCTGTCTACCCACTTACTCCCAGCACACAGGTGCATGTGGCTCCCCGTTTGTGGAATGCTCTCCCCAGAGAGACATGGTGTCCAGTGTGATTTTCTTCCTAGTATGCATGTTTCAGACTACAGCCCAACATGATGCATTTGTTTTTTTCATTTGCTATTCTGAGAGTGGCTGTAATACCTATTGAATATTGATTGTGAAGAAATTAGTTGCAAATGACACGACATTTGGGAGGACCTGGGCAATATGGCGCCCTATGTGAGGCCAAAATTTGATGCCCTAGTGCCACCTTCCCAAAGGCAGGTAAGGGAGGCACTGGCTTTTGGGAAGGAGGTGTGAGGCTCTGGTGGGGTCCTAGAGCCCTCCTCCTCCCCAAAGCTGGGCAAGGGCTAACTAGGCTTTGGGAAGGAGGGACTCTTAAGACTCTGTCAGTGCCCCATGCCTCCTTCCCAAAATCCAGCACTTCCTAGGCTTTGAGAAGGAGGCAGAAAGGACCCCCTTTTGACCCCTATGCCCTGTGCAGAGAAACTGGTCATGCTGTCCTGAATCTGCCTCTGCGACATCTCCTTTCTTCTCAATGAGTGCTCTATTTTGCTTCCATTTTGGGAAATGCATATCTTCTTAAGGAAGAGAATTGTAAGCAGTTGGGAAGAAAGCTACTGCCTTATTAACCGTACACAGATAGTTTGCCATGCTTCTGTAACTTTAAAAGAAACCTATTGGGATACTAAACACTGGTTAAAATGCTTGTGGCAAACCAGTCTTTATGATGGTGCAAAAGCATTTTTCACATCATTTGAAAAATAATTTGAATTTTCATGGCATATCACCTTTTAATGTTCTTTTTACTGCGTCCTCTAGTGTCAAAGGGGCAATAAACAGGACTTGCAGGACAGTACAGCAAACAAAATAAAATGAATAATAAAAGGTTTAAACCCAGAATTTGTTATCAAAACACTGCTGTGTTACTGAGCTATAAAGTAAGTTTTTCATTCAGGGGATGTTGGATTAAATGAAGCCTCTTCTCAAAAAGAAAGAAAGAAAGAAAGAAAGAAAGAAAGAAAGAAAGAAAGAAAGAAAGAAACTACATAGATGCTTCAGCAAAGCATTTTCTGAAAGTCCCTTGAGCTTTGTGACTTTATGTCATTTCAATAAGGCATGTGCCAGGTCTTCTGGTTTTCGTTGATAAATTCAATTTTTACACCTTTTCCTCATGTTCTTTTCAGTACCAATAGTGCCTGCTTTGTGTAAACCAAGATAGCTGCTCTCCCACTGAGTGCTTTGTAATGCCTTATATTTGAGACCAAACCACATTAAAATTTAAGGAAGGTTTGATCCATAGAGATTCAATTCCACTTTGAAGGGATTAGTGCTTTTGGAGTTGAGAATCCTGTACTGAAAGTGGGCAGCAAGCCAATTCTACCTAATTTGATCCTATTTTTGTACTTTTTATTTTCCATCCTGGATTTCACCACCAAATACCCACCATGAACTTTCTAAACTAACCTAGCCTTCAGGTATGAATTGTGGGCAATGTTAATAAATTACCAGAAAGGAGCCTGTCGTTTTAGCCAGCCTTGCCCCTTACTACCTGAAATCGAGCAAAGCCTTGATAAATTACAAGATACATGAATGGCAAGCACAGAATAGTGTTGTCTATCTCCTTAACATCTCATTAATTCTCAATAGAAGCTAGGACAAATAACCATTAGCGAGGGTTATTGGATCTTAAGAATTAACCAACAAATAACTTGCAAAAAGTAAATAGTAAGAACCACCCACAGCGCAACAGATGTTGGCCACTAGATAAGCAATGCAATTGTGTGCTTATTACATCACCGTTATTAAACACAAAACCTCCAGTGTTTAGATAGCATTACAGTTATGAGGCAAATCAACAAAAAACAGGAAATTTTATGTGTGGGAGTGACGTTTTGGGAGGTGGAGGAGGGCTGTTCCCTGTCTGTCCAGGGGAAATATAGAATCATATAGTTGGAAGGGACCCCCAGGGTAATCTAGTACAATTCCCTGCAATGCAGGAATCTCAGCTAAAGCATCCATGGCAAATGGCCATCCATCCTCGACTGATTTAGTTAATGGTTTACTTACTGTAACCACACTGATCTGGGCCACTTTGCTTCTCCTGGCTAGCATGTGGGAGAAACAAACCACTCTCCTTGGGTTAGCGTTATGTCAAACCTCAACTGCAGATTATGGTTTGTTCTGAGTGGAGCAAACCACAATCCCTAGCTCAAACAAAACACTAAGCCAGGGATTGTCATTTGTTTCTTTCATTTACTAGCAGAGAGGAGCAAAGTGGCCAGAATTGGCATAGTCACAAAAAACAAACAAACAAAAAACAAAGCAGGCCATGGTCTATAAACACCAGAGACTCGTGCTTCATGCCCCTGCTTCCTTTTGCTCTTGGAGAGGATTCTGGGGTCTTTGCACAAACCATCTCAAGAAGCTTACACTCTGAGATACCAGGTTCAGAGGGCCCAAAAACCAAACTACCTTTCGGTTTCGCCTGCCTGGCCAACAATGGAAGCATCTGGGAAGGCAAGGGGCAAGTGGTTTTGCAAATGGCCCAATCCCTAGCTTTCTCTCTCTGTTCTAAATTGTACACCACTCTCTCTTCCAACATCTTAAATAAGAACAGGGACACCGGTGGTCTAAACCACGGAGCCTCTTGGGCTTGCCAATCAGAAGGTCGGCAGTTCGAATCCGTGTGATGGGGTGAGCTCCCGTTGCTCTGTCCCAGCTTCTGCCAACCTAGCAGTTCGAAATCATACCAGTGCAAGTAGATAAATAGGTACCGCTGCGATGGGAAGGTAAACAGCATTTCTGTGTGCTCTGGCTTCTGTCATGGTGTTCTTCTGCACCAGAAGCGGTTTGGTCATGCTAGCCACATGACCTGGAAAACTGTAGACAAATGCCGGCTCCCTTGGCATGAAAGCAAGATGAGTGTCGCACCCCATAGTTGCCTTTGACTGGACTTAACCACCCAGGAGTCCTTTACCTTTTATTTTTATTTTTTTATTTTACATAAGAACATAAGACAAACACTGCTGGATCAGAGCAATGGTCTATCAAATTAAATGTCCTATTTCTCACAGTGGCCTGCCTGTTGCTTTTGGGGACCATCCAAGCACAATGTTCTTCCATTCCCAGACTGTTCTTCCAGCCCCTTTATTCTGTGGGAGAATGTGACTGGGACTAATTAACAATTTTGAAAATACATGGGAAAGGGTTCAATGATGTTGTACTGGAGATTATCTCAAAGGATAGCCTTGAAGGGACTCAGGGTGGAGGTATTTAAATATCATCAAGTATATCCAGGCTTCTTAAAAAGTATCCGCATTTAAGTTACTAGGCACCGCCCCCTAAGCCACGTCTCGGTGGGTGGACCATAATGCTATGGCAGAGCATATGCTTTTCATGTAGAAGGTCCCCAGTTCAATCCCTGGTATCTTATGTTTGAAAGCATCGGGTACCAGAGATGTGAAATATTTATCTACTTGAGGAACAAGTGTCAGTCAAGGTAGGGCTAACCGGACAAAAGTACGGTAATAAGCCTCAGCATAAGACTGCTTCCTCTGTTCGTTACCCCACCTGTGCAAACCTGTGCAATTTTGTGCAAGCCTATGATTTCAGTTTTTACAGCCCTTGGTAACACATATTATTTTGCAGTCATTCTTTATTAAAAGCAAACAGCCTTCTTAAACACCTCTCAGTAGCATTTAATAACTAATTAAAACACTACTTAATTTACATTAATCTTCTCTAATTTACAAGATCAAATAAGGCAACTGTCTGAGGAACTGAACAGTGTAGTTTCAGTTTAAAATGACTTACTGTGACCTAAAAATTCCCAGCTGTGATTTTGAGACTTTGGGCCTCCTGTATATTACATAGAGTTGTGTGATTCTTTCACACTTGTTTTAGCTCAATTGCAGCACAGCTCTTGCAAACAGGAATGAGACTAGTACAGCTCTTACTGTCTAGGGATGGTCCATAGCTCAGTGGTACAGCACATTATTTGGATGCTGATGCTTTCCCACAACCTCTGGAGGGCCCAAGGTTCCCAGTCCTAGCCTACACAGTACCTGCCTTGCTGTTACTTCCTGCTGTGGCCAGGGATGTTCAAAGGCCAGGGATGTTCAAAGGCCAGGGAAGGGGCATGGAAGACTATGCACTGCTGGGAATAGCTGCATCTCAGTGGCAAAGTGTATATTTTTTCCATGTTAAAAGTCCTACATTCAATCCCTGACATCTCAATAGGAAGACAGGATCACACTTCAAAATGACCTTAACAGATTAGACAACTGGGCTGTCAGAGGGCCTGGTATGGCTACTCTAGAGTAACGACTCCAGCATGGTCTTTTAAGGTTTTTATTAAGTGCTGATTATTTACAGTGTTCAGAGCAGTAAAAATGCATCCTTAAGGTGAGGTGTCTGAACTCCCGAATGGCGATTGGCGCGTTTTCTTCCAGCACCACAGCTTTGGCAGACCCAGCCTCTTCCCCCTACGTTTGCGTCGCAATTCGGGAGTTGGGGGAATTGGCCTCCCCCCTGTGCGTCCTACTTCCTGTCCCACCTGCGGCCTGGGCTCCACAACCTTGCCTGAGCCTCGGACACCACTTCCTGACTCTCCGCTGGAGGCAGAGCTCTCCTTACTCTCTCCCGCGCTTGGGGATGGGCTGGAACTTAAGATGGGAGGGACTTCCCTGTATCCCTCGTCCCTCACATCCATCCCCCTCCCAGGCTCCTCTCCCCCCCTTCCTAGTGGCTCTCCGCTTGCTGGGGACGAGTGAAACCCCAAGAAGTCTGTGGCATCCGAGCCTGTGGGTGTAAAAATTTTCCCCCAATCCTGCGATCTTTCTCCTTCCCCCTGAGAAGACGGGAATCCCAAGAAGTCAGTGGCGTCAGAGCTGGTGGGAGTAAAAATGTTCTGCCAGTCCTCTCCTGCCTCTGACGTCGTTGACCTCGGTGAAACCCACACCTCTTCTTCCGTGTCCTCAAATTCCGCTTCCCATCTCCATGGAGAGCTGCTGCCTGCTATCCCTTCCTCCTGCCCCTCCCCCTCTCCCTCCCTTTCCATGTGCCAGGGCTTGGGCCTGTGGGGGAACAGGGCGTGGAACTCTTCCACTAAAAATTCCTCAGGTACTTCTGTGGCCGGTATCCACTCATTGTGGGACGGCGGAGTGTCCTCCCATGCTATCAGGTACT
The DNA here is from genome assembly GCF_965207765.1 of Zootoca vivipara. Classification (NCBI taxonomy): domain Eukaryota; kingdom Metazoa; phylum Chordata; class Lepidosauria; order Squamata; family Lacertidae; genus Zootoca; species Zootoca vivipara. The sequence continues at coordinate 39,417,132 of NC_142593.1, forward strand.
CCAGTCCTCTCACCCCTCTCCTTGAGTCTAAAATCTCAGTTGCCTCATTGAGCTGTCGGGCGTCTCCCGTCTCCCCCCCTCCCTCTGGAGGCTGATCGCTGTCCCTGAACCTGGTACTTTCCCTGTACGGCGACAGCAGCGATCTATGAAACACTGGGTGCACTCTCATGTCCTCCGGCAGTGCTAGCCTGAAGGCTACCGGGTTGACCTGTTGCGTGACCGTGAAGGGGCCCAGCCTCCTGGGTGCTAACTTCTTGCATCGCCCCCTGGTGGGAAGACCTTCCGAGGATAACCAAACCTTGTCCCCCACCCTGATGACCTCTCCCGGTCGCCTGTGGCGATCTGCCCCCTTCTTGTACGCTTCCTTGGCCCTCTCCAAGTGTTCTCTGAGCTGCTGGTGCACCGTCTCCAGGTCCTCTGCCCAATCCTCTGCCTGTGGGCCCTCTTCCTCCTCCTCCCCCTCCCTCTCCGGGAAAGATCTGAGGTCGCGCCCGTAGTTGGCCTTAAAGGGCGACACCCCTGTGGAGACGTGCACCGCATTGTTGTAGGCAAATTCTGCCAGTGGCAGGCGATCCACCCAGTCCGTTTGCCTCTGGCTGACGTAACATCTCAGGTACTGCTGCAGAATGGCGTTGACCCGCTCCGCCTGTCCATTGGTTTGCGGGTGCCTAGCCGTCGACAAGCTGACCTCCACCTGCAGGAGGTTCATGAGCCGCCTCCAGAACCTGGAAACAAATTGGCGGCCACGATCCGAAATAACCCTTAAAGGCAATCCATGCAGTCTGAATACGTGGTCAACAAACAGTTTGGCCGTCTCTTCTGCCGAGACCGCCCTGGCACACGGTATAAAATGGCACATTTTGGACATGAGGTCCACCACCACCAACACTGCGGTCTTGCCCCTGGACGACGGCAGGTCTGTGATGAAGTCCATGGACACTACTTCCCACGGCCTGTGCGGTGTGGCTAAGGGCTCCAGCAAACCAGCTGGTGGCGCTCTGACCACCTTTGCTCGCTGGCAGGTGTCACATCCCCTTACATAATCCCGAACATCCTCCCGCACCCCTGGCCACCAGAAGTGTCTCATGACTAGGTGAGTGGTTTTGTCCCTTCCAAAATGACCCGCCGTTGGGTTGTCGTGCATCTGCTTGAGGGCCTTACCTCTCAGCTGTTTGGTTGGCAGGTACAGAGCTCCCTTGTAAAAAAGCAAACCCCTCCTTTCCGCAAAGTCTTTGGCCTGCTCCCCCCCCTCTCAGTTCTCTGAAGATGCGGGTGGCAAATTCATCAGCTGCTGTCAGTGCTGTGAGTTCTGCCTCGCTCACCACTGTTGCTCCGCAGGACCATGCTGATGGGGGGAAAATATGCCTGGGTGCCGGTGGCAACTCCTCCTCCATGTACTCTGGCTTGCGGGAGAGGGCATCCGCCCTGACATTCTGCTCTCCCGGGATGTAGTGGATGGAGAAGTTGAAGTTCGAGAAGAACTCTGCCCACCGTATCTGCCGCTGGTTGAGCACCCTGGCAGTTCTCCAGAACTCCAGGTTCTTGTGGTCTGTGCACACCTGGATGGGGTGCTTAGCGCCCACCAGGAAGTGTCGCCAGTGCTGGAACGCCGCGTGGATCGCGAGAAGTTCCCTGTCAAACACTGTGTAGTTGCGTTCCGGCTGGGTCAGCTTCCTGGAGAAGAAGGCACAGGGTCTCCACTCTCTGTTGGCGTCCAGTTGCAACAGAATCGCTCCCAGAGCCTTGTCCGAAGCATCTGTCTCCAGGCGTAGGGGCGCATCCTGCACCACGTGGAACAGGTGCTGGTCTGAAGCGAATACCCTCTTGAGGCTTTCGAACGCTGCTTGCGCCTCTGGTGTCCACCGGAACTTCTGCTTGCCTCTCAGGCAGTCGGTGATAGGAGCCGTGACGCGAGAGAAGTTCTTGATGAACTTCCTGTAGAAGTTCGCGAAGCCTAGTAGGCGTTGGGCATCTTTGCGCGTCCTGGGGCTGTGTCAGTCCAGGATGGCCTGCACCTTGTCCTTGTCCATCGCCAGCCCCTTGTCTGACAGCTTGTAGCCTAGGAAGTCCACTTCTTTGGTGTGAAACTTGCACTTCTCCAGCTTCACATACAGGTGGTTGTCCTTCAGGCGCTGCAACACCTCCCTGACATCCTTCACATGCTGCACTGGGTCATTGGAGTAGATAAGGATGTCATCCAGAAAGACCAAGCAGTTCTTGAAGAGGAGGGACCCCAGGACGTGGTGCATGAAGGCCTGGAAGCATGCTGAGCCCCCTTGCAACCCGAAGGGCATCACCAGATATTCAAAAGAGCCCAGAGGCGTGAACATCGTGGTTTTCCATTCATCACCCTCCCGGATCCTAATCAAGTTGTACGCCCCTCTTAGGTCGAGCTTGGTGAAGATCTTGCCCCTGCGTGCCGCTGTCAGGAGATCATCCACTCTGGGCATGGGGAAAGCCATTGGCTCTGTCACCGAATTCAGCCGTCTAAAATCCACCACCAGACGGCGCTGTTGCGTGTCTTTCTTGTCCACCCAGAAGACCGGGCTGCCCCCTGCTGCCTTGCTTTCTCTGATGAACCCCCGCTTGAGGTTCTTGTCGATGAAAGCACGCAGATCCTCCAGTTCCTGATCTGACATGGCGTACAGCTTGGCTGGGGGTATAGTTGCCCCTGGCACCAGGTTGATCTGGCAGTCAAAAGGCCTGTGTGGGGGTAGGTGGTCGGACTCCGCTTCGCTGAAGACCTCCTGCAGGTCCCAGTACGGCTTGGGTATTGCCTCACCCCCCTTGACGTGCATGGTGGCCACCGTGGCTATCGGAGGCCCCTCCCCTGGTTGGTGCTGCATGCAATGTTCCAGACAAAAGTCCGATCCAAAAGTGATGCATCTCTGGTGCCAACTTATGGAGGGGTCGTGGCGCGTCAGCCAGCTCATGCCCAAGACGATGGGGGGGTCTGAGATGGTTGTGACGTTGAAAGCCAGTGTCTCTGAGTGCCTTCCCACCGTCATTCTCATGGGGGGGGTTTGATGCGTGATGGCCCCTCCCAGCAGCTCTCTGCCGTCAATGGTGGCCACGTGCAGGGGAAAATCCAGCTGCAGAAGTTGGATCTGGTGCTCTTCCGCAAAGTTTCTCGAGAAGAAGTTGGCTGAGGCACCACTGTCAATTAAGGCGAGGACTGTCAGGGGATAGCCATTTGGGAGCGTGAGCGTGACTTCTAGAACCACTCCTGCTCTGGGAGGGGTGGGCTGGCTGTGCTCCTCTCTGTGCGGGTGGGCGGGCGGGGGCTGTTGTCTGCTGACTGTGCCTGGCCGCTCCCCCTTGTCTCCTGCAGCCAGGCTGTCTCGTTTCCCTGCTGTGGTGCTGCGTCAGCTGGGGAAGGTACAACCATTCCCGCCTTTCCTTGCCACTCTCTGCGATGAGGGCAGTCTCTGACGCGATGCCTGGGGGAGTTGCAGAGAAAGCAATTCCCGCCTCTTCCCTCCTTGCGTCTTGGCGCCGCCGGGGTTTGAAAAGCCCGCGCGCGCGCTCCTCCGATCTCCATCGGTTCCGGCTCTGGGCTTGGCCTGGGCGGGTGTGGGGGCGGGCCCTGGGGTGGGGTTTGGTGATGTGGTCTGTCCTGGGAGCGTGGGAACCAAGGTTTTGCTGCGCGCGTCGCTTGTTTGTCATTCCATCTGGATTCCTGTCTCACCCCCACCGCTAGCGCCGCTTTGCTTAACTCATCCATAGTTCGCGGTTTGGGACCTCTTGCCAGCTCATCCTTAACGTCTGCGTGCAAACCCATGCAGAAGGCTGATTTCACTGGCTCACTTTGCAGATCCCACCCCAGTTTGTGCACCAGCATGGTGAATCTCGCCCAGTAGTCCCTAACTGTCGATTTTCCTTGTGTTAAGTTATGAAGCTCCTCTTTAGTGGCCTCCATTTCACTGTCACTAGCGTACATTATTTTTAAAGCTTCTAGAAATAATTTTGCGTTCTTCATGCAAGGATTTTTTTGCGCGATGAGCGGTCTTACCCATTCTCGGGCGGCCCCCGTCAAATGCTCTATGATAAAGGAGACTCTGTGCGCGTCATCTGGGAATTCTGCTGCATGCAATTCCAGCGCATAATTTATTTCTGTCTCGAATCCTAGGTACTCCCTAGGGTCGCCGCTAAACTTGGTGACTAGGCTCTGTCCCCTTCTCACTTGGACTAGCTGCGGCTGGGGCACCCCCCCACCTCTAGCGGCTTTCTCCTCTTCCAACTTCTTCTGTAGGTCCAAAACCATCACCCTTAGCTGTTTCTCAGTCTCCTCTTTTGTCCTCACCTGGTCCACCAGCTTGTTCAGCTCCTCCTGCGCCCCTCGCGCTTCCTCCTGAGCGGCATGCAATTGCTGCTGTGCGTGCGCTGTGAGGTTCTGCAGCTCCTGCTTCGCTGCTTCGGCCTCCAGCCTCCAATGCTCAGCCTCTTGAGCGCTCATCGCTGCACTCCAAAGTAGCCAAAAAAAAAGATTCGGGAGTTGCTGTCAGAGGGCCTGGTATGGCTACTCTAGAGTAACGACTCCAGCATGGTCTTTTAAGGTTTTTATTAAGTGCTGATTATTTACAGTGTTCAGAGCAGTAAAAATGCATCCTTAAGGTGAGGTGTCTGAACTCCCGAATGGCGATTGGCGCGTTTTCTTCCAGCACCACAGCTTTGGCAGACCCAGCCTCTTCCCCCTACGTTTGCGTCGCAATTCGAGAGTTGGGGGAATTGGCCTCCCCCCTGTGCGTCCTACTTCCTGTCCCACCTGCGGCCTGGGCTCCACAACCTTGCCTGAGCCTCGGACACCACTTCCTGACTCTCCGCTGGAGGCAGAGCTCTCCTTACTCTCTCCCGCGCTTGGGGATGGGCTGGAACTTAAGATGGGAGGGACTTCCCTGTATCCCTCGTCCCTCACATGGGCCAAAGCAAACAATATGAATTTTAACAAGGAGAAATGTAAAGTACTACACTTGGGCAAAAAAATGAAAGGCACAAATACAGGATGGGAGACACCTGGCTTGAGAGCAGTACATGTGAAAAGGATCTAGGAGTCTTGGTAGACCACAAACTTGACATGAGTCAGCAGTGTGATGCAGCAGCTAAAAAAGCCAATGCAATTCTGGGCTGCATCAATAGGAGTATAGCATCTAGATCAAGGGAAGTAATAGTACCACTGTATTCTGCTCTGGTCAGACCTCACCTGGAGTACTGTGTCCTGTTTTGGGCACCACAGTTCAAGAAGGATACAGACAAGCTGGAACGTGTCCAGAAGAAGGCAACCAAAATGGTCAAAGGCCTGGAAACGATGCCTTATGAGGAAACAGCTTAGGGAGCTGGGTATGTTTAGCCTGGAGAAGAGAAGGTTAAGGCTGATATGATAGCCATGTTCAAATAAATGAAAGGATGTCCTATAGAGGAGGGAGAAAGGTTGATTTCTGCTGCTCCAGAGAAGTGGACACGGAGCAATGGATTCAAACTACAAGAAAGAAGATTCCACCTAAACATTAGGAAGAACTTCCTGACAGTAAGAGCTGTTCGGCAGTGGAATTTGCTACCAAGGAGTGTGGTGGAGTCTCCTTCTTTGGAGGTCTTTAAGCAGAGGCTTGACAGGCATATGTCAAGAATGCTTTGATGGTGTTTCCTGCTTGGCAGGGGGTTGGACTGGATGGCCCTTGTGGTCTCTTCCAACTCTATGATTCTATGACCTTTTGTTTGGGACCTTGAAGAGTCATTGCCAGTCAGAGTACATCCTTTTTGTGGGTTTCCCACAGACATCTGTTTCACCATTGGGGGAATAGGGATGCTGAATTGGAAGGACCTTTGGTCTGATCCAGCTAAGCTCTTCTTAGAGCAGTGATGGGCAACCTTTTGAGCTTGGTGTGTCAAAATTCACCAAAAAAAAACCGAGCATAACTCGGTGTGTCACTTCAAGAAAAAAACACACCATAATTTTGTGATATTTATAGTTTAAATAACAAAATGTATAAATGTAATATATAACTGTACAGTATTTAAGAAACTAAAAACTAATTATTTAACTTACCTGCTTAGTGACTTCTTTGTTCATCTGTCAGTCGGTTTCTTTTGTAGGTCTTGATATTATTTAACTTGTGTGGGGTGCTGTGAACTAAGATAAGTGAGAGGGAGGGAGAATTCTTTAACTAACCTGCCTATTAGTGACTTTTTTGTTACTGAATTTCATTGGCTAAACCTTCAATTGAAGGTTGGTATTTTGTACACTTCAAGCCCAAGCAAGCGCTACTAACTTCATCTGTCAATCTGTTTCTTTTGTTGGTTTTGATATTATTTAACACTGAGAATAAGGTCTCGCAAAAGTACGTAGAGGGAAAAATTGTGAGTAAAGTATATAGCCATTGCTATATTTTTCAGGGTGCTAAAAGTGTCTGGTAATCTGGTAAAAAAAAAACCAGCACAGAAAGGGTTAAAAACGAACGCTGTTACACCCAATCAGAAACAGCCACTGATGCAGCAAATTGAAAAACAGACCAATCACCGAACACAATCTCTGGCTACCGGCAACAACAACAACAACAACAAATGGAGCCGGGTTTTAACAGGGGAGATAAGCTGTAGCGAGCGTGAGGGGGAGCGGGAGAACAAATGAGAAAAAACAACAACAGCGTGAATGGGCTGATGGCGCGCATGCCAGCAGTGAGGGCTTTGCATGTCACGTCTGACACTCATGTCATAGGTTCACCACCACTGTCTTAGAGCATATCATATGGACCAGTGATGCAATGGATAGGTTTTAAAAGTCATTTGAGAAGCCAGTGCTGTGAGAATCTATCTATTCCTACTTCCAGCCCCTTTTCTCTAAATAACAAATGCCCATCACTGAATGAGAGTTGATGGCTGAACTCTACCTTAGGTAAAAGTTGCCTGGTATATCATATCAGTCAATGCCTTTCCATCAGGTTGCTTTCACAAGAGTTAATCATTAATATTTCTGTGGGCTGGGAACATAGTAATGCAAGCTATGCAACAGTTATATAAAAGTGTGCAAATGGTTGTTACCTGTTGGACATGATGTAACAATTGCAGATATGGGCAAACTCAAGAAAAACTCTTGTTTCATTAAAAAAAAATACTATTTCCCCATTCTGATTTTACAAACAAATAAATATGTTTTTACATATATCAAGAAGGAAAGAAAAAGAATGAATGAACCCCAACTGAAAAGAATCCCTTATTTTAAGGAACTAGCATGTGTTCCAGCCTGATCCTATGCTTCCCTAGTACCCAAATCCATAGAATCTCCCCTGCTGCTGGGTTCAGTATTTTTGTTGCAAGACCATGTAGTATTGAGCGTCATACTTGAGGTTAGATTGCTGTGACATGCTCTGTGTAGGTCTGTTTTTGTGAAGCATTTGAGAACTGCAGCTGGTCCAGAATACACTAATTAGGCTTCTAACTGGAGTTCATTCTGGGGATCATAGACCACAAATGCTTGAAAGCTGCACTGGTAACTGCTTGGTTTCTAGGCTCAAGTTAAGTTGCTGATCTTGCTAAGTGCTCTGGGTCGAATTTGCTACCAAGGAGTGTGGTGGAGTCTCCTTCTTTGGAGGTCTTTAAGCAGAGACTTGACAGCCATCTGTCAGGAATGCTTTGATGGTGTTTCCTGCTTGACAGGGGGTTGGACTGGATGGCCCTTATGGTCTCTTCTAACTCTATGATTCTATGAAAGGGCAGTGTTTCCCAACCTTGTGCCTCCAGATGTTTTCGGACTACAATTCCCATCATTCCTGACCACTGGTCTTGCTAGCTAGGGATGATGGGAGTTGTAGTCCAAAAACATCTGGAGGCACAAGGCACAAGGTTGGGAAACACTGCCTTAGGGAATGTGAAAGCTGCTCCATTTCTATTTCACGTCAGTTATGCATGCATACATCCACAAGACTGTTCTGCCTTAATCTGCACATTTTTTTTTTTGAAAATAGTTAATATTTAAGTACATAGTACATAGTGCATAGTTTAAGTACATAGTTTTGAATGCATTTTCTCACAAGATGCACATTTCTAAATGTATTTTATCCCAAAATTTTCATTTTAATATGTGTTTTGCTACGCCAAGAACTGCACGTCTTGGTTGTGTTCCATACCTCAGCTATGAAGGTGCAGATCAGGTCAGTTCATGTTGGAATTAAAAATGAGTTCCTCTGGAATCCATAAGTGCCCATCTCCTAATGTATATACAGTGGTACCTCGACTTACGAACGACTCAACAACCGAATTTTTTGACTTACGAATGGGGGTAATGGCCACGTGCTCATGAATGTCTCGACATCTGGGGGAAAACCACGGCAGTTTTAGATAGGGATTTTTCGACTTACGAATTTTTAGATAGGGTTGCTTCGACTTACGAATTTTTCCATTTCCAATGCATTCCTATGGGAAATCGCGTTTCCAATGGCGTTTTTCGACTCACGAATTTTTCGACTTACGAAGGTGCCTTCGGAACGGATTAAATTCGTAAGTTGAGGCACCACTGTACTTTGGAAGCCCTGCATAGGGTGTCCATTCTCTCCAGACTGAGACTAGGGGTGTCAGAAAATTCTGAAGAAAACAAAAATTAGAGCAGAAATTGCTGGGGTTCCCTTCTTCATCTTATGTTCAGGACAGAATTCATGAATATTCGCTGTTGTTGTTCAACAATTTGAGGCGGCAATGCTTCTGAAGACCAGTTGCTAGAGGATACAGGAGGGGAGAGTGCTCTTGTGTTCAGTTCCTGCTTGCGGGCTTCCTCAAGGCATCTTTATTCCCATCTGGTTGGCCACTGTGAGACTAGGATGCTGTGCTGGAGGGGCCATTGATTGGCCGGATCCAGCAGGCTCTTCTGATCTCATCTGAACTTTGCCTAGGGCTTTCTTAGTGAGGCACTCTCTGCGTGGAACTCCCTCCTCCTGGGTATCCTTCAGAACATTTCCCCTTTGTCCTTCTGGACAGAGACTTCTCGGGGGGGGGGGGAGGCTTTTGAAAGTATTTGAATCCTGGACTTGGTTTTTATGCTCATCCTGCTGCCTTGATTCCTAGAAGTGTTGCCATCGTCGTTTAAACAGTTGCTTGATTTTTGTTTGCAATGATTTTTTTTTTTAATTCTAGCCTTATGACATAGCAAAATTTGGAAGTTAGTAAATAGTTATAGATGGGAGATTATCAGAATGTGGCACGGGGCCCACCCATTGCAGCACTTTCTTGGTGGGTCATACAGATTGTTACAGGTTGAGTGGAATTTGCTTAGCTATTGAATCTCCATTCATTTCTATGACCGAGACGAAACGTATTGCACAAGAGAGAGAGAGAGAGAGACATCTAGTGGTTAAGACTGCCGTCTGCTGCACAGCAAACTTAACCCTGGATGTGTTGTAGAAAAATGTACAGCACACATTCAGTTCCAGTTTTTCCTTCTGGATAATGGAATTCATCTACAGCCTCTACCTGAACCCAGTGGGATTCTCTTCAAAATTGCAGAGGCTCAATTTAGGTGTAAGATGTAAGAAAAGTATAATGCATAATGAAAGATGCAAGTGCTGCAATATTTGAATTTCAGATTGGTTGTTTCTCACAATGTGATTTTGATTACAAATAATTTAATTTTGGTGCAAGTGCTCCTTTGCCATTCATTTATTTCTTTACCTTTTCTTACCAGCATACGTGCTTCTCCACCCCACCCTTTTACCCTTCAAACAACCATGTGAGATGCAGTAGGCTGGGTGAGAGTGACTGGCTCAAGGTCACCAAACACTCTCCATGGCTTGGTGGCGGTTTCAACCCAGATCTCCCTAATACTAGTACAGGGTAGCCAATGTGGTGCTCAGTAGATGTTGTTGAACCCCCAGCTACCGTCGGCCTCAGCCAGCATTGCCAGTGCACAGGGATGGTGGGAAATGGGGTTCAACGAAGTATGGAGAGAACCTTGTTGGCTATCCCTGTCATAGTCCAACACTCAAACTTTGTTGGCTCCCATGCACAACAAAATTGTGACTGGCCACTACCCAAAAGTATCCGTTTCTTACACTCATCAGTTCTCCAGGCTGATATTCCCTTTTGTATCTTCTTCAAACTCACGTACTGGGGAAGGGCAGCTTCAAAAGGTCTCATGTTCAGTCCCTGGCATCTTCAGGTAGGGCTGTGAATGGAAAACCCTAGAAAGCTGTATAGGTGTTGCTGGATTGGGTGGATCAGTGATCTGACTTTGCCTCATCCTCATCACAATTTATTATTTATATTCCGCCCATCTGGCTGGGTTTCCCCAGCCACTCTGGGCGGCTTCCAACAAAATATTTAAAATACAATAAAACATCAGACATTAAAAGCTACCCTAATCAGGGCTACCTTCAGATGTCTTCTAAAAGTCAGATAGTTGTTTATTTCCTTGACATCTGATGGGAGGGCATTCCACAGGGCGGGTGCCACTACCGAGAAGGCCCTCTGCCTGGTTCCCTGTAACTTCGTTTCTCACAAGGCCCTTGGAGCTGGACCTCAGTGTCCAGGCTGAACGATGGGTCATAGCAGAATACCCTGATGTGTTATTTTTCATTTTCTAATCGCAGCCCTGGTGTCTTCTAAACACCATTCATGTTGCCCGTTTTGATCCTAAAAACCCTAGATGGACTATTAGATGTATGTTTGTAATATACCGTGTTTCTCATATTATAAGACACGTCTTATATTTATTTTTTCCTCAAAAAAACACACTATGGCTTATTTTCAAGGGATGTCTTATTTTTTTCCTCCTCCTCCTGCCATGGCCGGCATTGCTGCTGCGCTTATCACTATGTCTTATTTTCGGGGTATGGCTTATATTCCTTGAATGCTTAAAAATCCTGCTATGGCTTATTTTATGGGTATGCCTTAAAATATGAGAAACGGTACATAAATTGTTTTTCTGCTTTGAAAGCAGGTAAATAATACTACAAAACAAGTAAAACAATTAAAAGGTTAGAGATTGTCAACTTCCATGCAGTAAGTTGAAACCTGTCCCGCCTTCAGACCACAAAGGGATGCAGGGGGTCATTCTCAATAGGTCTACTCTAGTTAGATTACACCCTCCCCATGGAGGCTGGGCAAAGGTTGGGCTAAAGCTTATTTCAAAAGTGCTATATTCTGGTTTGATTAGTTTTTGGCCTTCACTGGTGTTGATTTGGTTATGGGATCTGGAGAGAGTTTTAATATATTGAATTTTGTTTTATGTCATTTCACAGTAACAAGAGGGATTCTGATATCTGAATAATTAAATATGGTTGCCTTTCTTGGGATTTGTGGCATCAGCAAATGTGATAAAAATAAGTTCATTTAGATAGATATTTGTATTACAAAGTGGACTTATTAATATTCATTTATACTTTATGCATTTGGTCTGTGTGAGATACTTACTGATTTCATCAAGTTAGCTTGCATCAGTCCCAGCTAATGAGTAAACCATACAAATGGAATTCTTTATATTTTTAGCTGTAGCTGATTGGTTGATTTGGAGAAATATTTGTTTTGATGTACACAGTGATTAAGTGGCCCTGCTGTCTGATGAGATCTCAGTTTATAATCTGCTAACTAAACTGCACCAGCAAAGTCTGCTCTGTTATGCGCTGTAGAACAACTGTTTTTGGTTCTAAAACAATAACAAACTTCTTTTTCTTTTCAGGTAAGTTCAAAAACATTTATTTCATTGGTTGCAACAAACAGGTAGGACAGTATATTCTGCTCCATTTTCTATGTGACTAAATCTACCTATCTTGAATGCTTAGAGGGGTCATATTGTGCATTAGGATGTATGCAAAGTAATGAACTATTTGGATAAAAATCTCTCAGATGTGTGTGTTTTAGAATTGGTCCTTGTGGTTACAGGGGCTTCCTCTACTCAGTCCTTGATGGATATTTTCAGTTTGTCCTGCCGAAGAAGGTGGGCGAGATTCTTGGATATGTGAGATCCACCATTTGTACTTAATGATCTTGGCCCATCCTGGTTTGTTCAATCAGAATTAGCAAACTGGATCTCAGGAGGTAGAAGAAGGTGCGTTCTGGTGGTTCTTAAAGAGACTGTTTTGAAATCCCTCCTTTTAGATCTTAACAACTTTCACTCTGTTTTACATTTATTGATCACGATACTTCAGAATTTGATGGCAAAACAGCTCCAGTTTTTCTTGGATGAAATGGATAGCTCACATCTATTTCAGTCTAGCTCCTACCTCAATTATCAGAACGGAAGTCCATTGATTGCCTGGCGAAGGGATGGACAAATCTTTCAATTTAAGTTTCTTTCCATTTCTCTGCATGTTACACATCAGAAAATCAGTCCCATGAGCCAAGCTGAGGCCAACTGTGTGCAACCTGAAATAATCCATAATAATTTTATGGATGTAGCTTTTATGAGTTCAGAACAGCCTTCCCCAACCTAGTGCCCTCACAATCTTTTGGACTGCAGTGGTCTTGCTGCTTGAGACTGATGGGTGTTGTAGTCCAAACCATCTTAGAAGGGCACATTGGAGGAAATCCGTTGCAGAGCGATTCTGCTTTTGTGTTTTGAAGCCTCCTGGAAAACAACAGAGAAAGTGTTACAGGAAATATTTGCTGTCCTGTAGCTTTCCCTCTTGGACCATGTCCACTTTGAAAGTTTTATCTTGAAACACGTCAAGGTGCCTGCTCATCATTTGCTCAAGCTCTTCAATTCCATCTGAACTAAAATTAGGCTCCCTCTGTGTTTTTTTGAGATGCAGATTGTCCTTGGATGATCACCATCAGCTAAAAACAGAGAGGAAAAAACAGCTTTGTCTTGAGGAGCCATTAATAGGATGCAGAGCAATGAGAGCACCAGTTGTGCCCTCTTTCTCACATTTGCCAAAGGATGCTGCATGCCTGCTAATGTCACATGAAGCAAACATTGTCAACCATCAGGAGTGAGCAACAGTGATAAACCTTGTTTATTAAGTTATTGTGAGACTCTGTGTGTAGATCGGCCATTCCAGCTGCATGTCTGCATGGGTTTGCGGGGAGGTGTGTATATTCTTGGGTATATGTGAAGGCCAGTGTTTTGTAGTGGTTGGAGTAGGAATAGGGAGACACAGGCTTAAATTTCCACTCAACCAAGAAGCTCACCAGGTGACTTTGCACCACTTGCTGGCCTGGTAGGCATATTATGCAAAGCAAGATCATCATGGCCTCATGTGAACTTGTGGGCTCTAGAAAAGATCCCTAATCATTTTGCTACTCTACTGCACCGAGCTAAGCCATGGTTTGTCTTAGCATGTTGTTTGAACCTGGGCTTCAGACATCTTGTAAAGTTTCATCTCAGGCCTGTAGCGCGTAGCGAAATGGGGGATTTCATATCAAATTTCATTTGCATTCCAAAGCAGTTCACTTGGTGTATCTTTTGCATGCTGTCTTTGAATGCTAGCCCCAAAGAATGGACTTTTTTATGTGTGTGAAGCCCCTACTTTGTGCTTTAACTATTTGGTATCAGTTATATAATGTTTTTAGACTGAATTTTAATGATACTTAAAAAAAACAACGTGCACCACTTCGAGATTTTCAAAATATTAACCGATTGATAAAAACTCTTAAGTAAATAAATAAAATAATTCCAGACCAAGGGTTTACATTTATCTGGCCATAATCTTAATGGTAATAGGTTTTTATTTTCCTTCCACCACATTGAGATTTGTTGTGCTAATTGATTTAAGCACATGTTGGAAAAAGAAGGGAAACAATTGCCATGGTATAAAAATTGACATTAACTTTGTTTGATGCTTTTAAGGTTTGCATTATTTAGCGAGGCTTGCTAAATTAATTTCGAAAACAAATATACATTGCAAATTGGTGCTGTGATAGCTGACATAGCAATTATATAGCCACTGTGGCTTGAATGCAAAATATTTTGTTCATATTGGTTTGGTATTCAATCTGTTAAGTTTTATGATTATGTAAATCAGTGAAATTAATATTGTGAGACTTGGGAGGTAAATAGTGTCTCTAGAAAACAAAAAGATTTCTCTGCAATTAGAAGCACCATTGTTTAGCATCTGTGCAGCAGCGAAATGTTCTATAACAACTTAAAATACAATTGAGTTTTATTCAAAAGATGAAAAGGAATTACCTTGCTCCACCTGCAAATTCCAGGTGCCTAGCTCTGGTGTGTGGAGATGCATTACTCAAGGAGAAGCTCATTATTGGCAGTGCATGATTTACCACAGAACAAAAGGCAGGTATGCTGAGATGAAGGTGGGCTTAAGTCCTGTTTTAAGAGGAAGGATATTCCTCCACCACTTTCTCCATCTTGGTGCTTGAAGATGTGGTCTGGTCAGAGCTCAGGAGACTCAGTCCCATGACCAGGGCTGTGGCCCATTTAGACTGGCCTCTTTGGTGTGTTTCCTTGAATATTTCAAGTGGTAATTGTGGCTGCATTCAAATATGGAAATGTGTGGAGTTTGCTTCCCTCTAGATCAGGGGTGGGGAAACCTCCAATTTCCAGGCCCATACCCGCCAACAATTTTTCTGATGAAAATAGGGTAGTAGTAGTAGTAGTATTTATTTATACCCCACCCATCTGGCTGGGTTTCCCAACAGAATATTAAAAACATGATAAAACATCAAGCATTAAAAAACTTTCCTAAATAGGGTTGCCTTCAGATGTCTTCTAGTCATATAGTTGTTTATTTCTTTGACATCTGATGGGAGGGCGTTCCACAGGGTGGGCGCCACTACCAAGAAGGCCCTCTGCCTGGTTCCTGGCAGCTTCACTTCTCGCAGTGAGGGAGCCACCAGAAGGCCCTCGGAGCTGGACCTCAGTGTTCGGGCTAAACAATAGGGGTGGAGACGCTCCTTCAGGTATACTGATGATGATGATGATGACGATGATAACAATACTGTTTATACCCCACCCATCTGACTGGGTTGCCCCCGCCACGCTGGGCGACTTCCAACAAATTATAAAGCCACAGTAAAACATCAAACATGAAAACTTCAGTGGCTCATGAGGCTGTTTGCCTCAAACCACGCCCACCTGGTCCATGCTAGCATCACATGTGACCTCAAGTGTTGGGCAGGTAAGGGCATGGAACAATCAGGAGCTTAAATTGAGCTCCCAGTGAATTCTTCATTTGCAAGCAGGACTTCCTGACAGTGACTCCTACAGAGACCAACTGCAAGGAGTCCCCCCCCCCCCGGAACTCCCTAGCGCAACTGAGGGTGCCTCGATGTCAGTGCCAATCAGCTGAGTCCCTTTGATGCTGTCACCCAACGTCAGTGACTTTTCAGGGTCCCAGGCAGGGATCTTTCCCATCCCCTTCTGCCTGGTTCTTTTAACTAGACATGACAGGTATCGATTTAACTAGGGATTAAACTTGGAATCTTTTGCATGCCAAACATGTGCTCTGCCACTGAGCTATAGCCTTTCTCCTGTCAAAATTGGTTGCCGATTTTGGACAAGCTTAGCTTTTAAATTTTAATCCTCAAAGTGCAATTACTTTTAATGGCCTGCTCTGCAACACTGTTGTTGTTTAAATAAAAGGCGAATGACTATAACATCAGTTCCTTATTTAGCTCTGTGCCTCTACAGTGCTCCCTCTAATTCACTGTTTTGCTGCAATTTGAATGAAGTATGTTTTATACATGGCACACACACCTACTTTCAGTCTGATTCCAACCCACCATGACTTGTGCCTGAAAATGTGCTCTGGGCCTTTAAGAACTGTGTTTAAGTACCCCAGAGCCCCATCACCTGCAAAAGGAGAGTGTGTCTTGTATCTAGCTTTGCAGTAAGCTGAGTGGAGTTGTCAAAGTCATTCAGTGTAATCAGAGAATGGCACAAAGGGTTCTGGATGAAAAAGCTGCCAAAAGGGCTGAAAATAATCTACATGTCGGAGACACTCTACTCTGGAGTGGCTGATGCCTCACAAATCATTATGCGCCATTGGAAAAGGAAGCTGCTTCCTTACGTAAAACGAATGCCTCTTTGAAAATGGAGAGAGGAACCAGAATTAAGGTCAGGGGTCCCCAAACTAAAGCCCGGGGGCTGGGTGCAGCCCAATCACCTTCTAAATCCGGCCCGCGGATGGTCCAGGAATCAGCATGTTTTTATATGAGTAGAATGTGTCCTTTTATTTAAAATGCATCTCTGGGTTATTTGTGGGGCATAGGAATTCGTTCATATTTTTTTTCAAAATATAGTCCGGCCCCCCACGAGGTCTGAGGGACAGTGGACCGGCCCCTTGCTGAAAAAGTTTGCTGACCCCTGATTAAGGTGGAGAGAGAAGCAGTTGGTTCCTACATTTACCAACTAAAAATCATTTACATGTGGTTGGGGCCATTAGGCTGATGGTGTGAAGTTGCTCCATCGGCCATACAAAATAATATTTTGAGGTGTACACACACACACACACACACACACACACACACACACAGGAAGCTGCTATTCTGAGTCAGATCCTTGGTCTTGCTTAGTACTGGAAGAAGCAAAAATCACTGGAAGAAGCAATGATTCTTCAACATCAACATCAACTTTGTTGGACTGGTCATGTTGTGCGGATGCCTGATTATCAACTACTCTGTTAAAATGGAAAGCGTAATGCTGGTGGTCAACAAAAGAGGTTTAAAGACTGTCTTAAGGCAAAAATGTTGTATAAACACCGACAACTGGAAAGCACTGGCCTGCGAGCTCTCCAGTTGGAGAACAGCCTTTACCAAAGGTGTCATGGGCTTTGAAGGCACTCGAACTCAGGACGCAAGGGAGAAACGTGCTAAGAGGAAGGCACGCTTGGCAAATCCACACTGTGATCAACTCTCACCTGGAAACCAATGTCCCCACTGTGGAAGGATGTGTGGATCCAGAATTGGCCTCCACAGTCACCTACAGACTCATTGTTAAAACCGTGTTTATGGAATACAATCTTACTCGGCTACGAGTGATTGCCAAAGAAGAAGAAGACACTGACCAGCAGCAGCTTTCCAGGGTTTCAGACAGGACAGTCTCCACCCTACCTGGAAAAGCTGAGGATCGATCCTGGGACCTTCTGTGTGTAAAGCGAGCACTTTGCCACTGAGCTGCGGCTGGTCCTCAATCCTTCCATGCATCTTTTAAAGAGAAGCAACAGGCAGGCAGATGGGAGAGTTGTGCACCTTGCATCACATGCAGGGAAGGAAGGAATGGGGTTTCTGGGTAATGAATGACTGTCATGTGAGCAAGCTTGAGTTAATTTTTTTGAATGAGAGCCACTGTGGGTAGACATTAGAGAAGGCTTTCTCAGTCTTGGGTGCCCAGATTTTCTTGAATTACAGCTCCATTCATCGCTGACCACTGGCCATGCTAGTTAGGAATGATGAGAGTTGTAGTTCAACAACATCTAAGGGCCCAAGGTTGAGAGAGGCTGAATTAGATGGCACTGTTTCCCAAACTTGGGGTCTCCAGCTGTTTTGGACTACAATTCCTATCATCCTTGACCGCTTGTCCTGATAGCTAGGGATGATGGGAGTTGTAGTCCAAAAACAGCTAGCGACCCAAGTTTGGGAAACCCTGAATTAGAGTGTTAGGCTTGGGAGAATGGGGTTCATATATCACCGTTCAGCCACGAAGTTTGATGGATGGTGGCCTTAGGTCAGTTGTTATCTCTCAAACTGAACCCCCCCCCCAACAAGGTTGTTGTGAAGATAAAATGGAGAGAGGGACCATACGTACCATCCTGCTTTGTTGGAGGAAGTGTGGGATTTTCTTTTAATGTAATGAATAAATACTAACAATATTTGCCTAGATGTCAACTGGATAATCACTGCATGTTTTTCTCCTTTGCTTGATTTCACCCTGAACACATTCCTATGTTACTGAAAGAAAACGGGGCCGTGTAAGTGTATAGTGAGGATCAAAGGGACTGTAAACTACATCGGTGCTTTGCTCCTGCGCTCTGTGTAACTTCTCACCAACACGCCACTTGCTCTCTCCTAATCAGTTCTATATTTATAAACAGCTTTACTGGGAGAGTTTCTCCCTTCAGTAATGAGATAAGGTCCCTGAATGCAGCCAGTGTTCTTGCTCAGGGCAAGTGTCACGCTGCAGGAAATCCTGGTTATCCTTCCTACCTTGTGCATGCTCTCAGCCAGCCTCGGCACTGCTGAAAGCACAGCCCAAGGAAAGGCATTCCATTAGAGAGCTACAAGTACTTTTCTCATTAGTGTGACGCTCCTCCAGCTCTGTGGCCGGGTCTCTCTCCACATTAGTCGGGGATTGTTTCCAGCCTGTAAATGGCCGTTGTCTGGGAACCATTGGGAATAGCTGCCCCTCCAAAGAACAACAAGAAGAAGTTTCTTTTCTTGAAGTCGTACAGGTATCTGAACTTGCCTGCTGTGGGTTGATGTTGTTGACAGTCCTGTCTATCTATAGCTTTTTCTCAGGCCCGAATCGCATAGCGAAATGGGGATTTCTGATCAAATTTCAGTTGCACTCATAAGCATTTCACTCGGTATGTCTTTTGCATGCTAGCCTTCTAAACGAGCAGATTAAAAGTTTAGAAGATTACTCTGACATAAGTGTATCACACTTGAATTAACAACTTAGAATGGGGAAAACCTGCACGAACATTTCATAGCAAAAAAACAAACGCATTTAAATGGAAGCTGGCAAATTGCTAAATTTGGTTATTCACTGATCTGTGTCAAATGCTGTTTAGTAGCAACTGAATTTGATGCTTCTGAGACTGGGATTGATTTTGAAGTTTGTCGGGTTACAGTCAGTGCTTTTTTCCCCCTGGGGGTACGCAGGGGTACGCATACCCCTAAACATTTTGTGAATCTTTGTATTTTTGTCCATTTACTGTATTTATTTTTCCCAATTTGAACTATAAAATGGTGATTTTCTTGAGTCAAAATGAGAGTACCCCTAGACATTTTTTTTAGGGGGGGAAAGCACTTGTTACAGTTATCCTGAGGAAAGCAATGTATCTTACTTCCACGTAAGTGCATAAGTCCTAACTCCACTTACTTGGGAGTAAGCCCCATGGAATCCTATAGGACATGAACCTACCATATACCTGTAGTAAACATGATTAGGATTGCACTATGCACTTCCACGTTGGACAATAATAATGTATTCCTTTCTTTATCTGTGTTCTGCAAGTGAAAGAAAACAAAAGAAAATGTACCACAGCCATTCTTCAGGATGGGGGTGGGAACTCAAATAGCAAAATGTGTAATTAATGGGTATTCGTTGAGACACTTATTGATGATAGTTTCCCAGTCTGTTTTGTTGGTTTTTAATTCCATCCAATCCTGTAGGAAGCACATTTTTTTGTGTGGAAACACATTCGCATAACACAACTTTTTTTTTTTAACTTACCCATCCTTTTTTGATTTAATATGCATGCGTATATCCCTTCCTTGTTTTAACAATAACATGAAACATGTAAGTTGCAATCCTTTACTCAGTTACCTGGGAGGGGCACCCACTGAACTCAGAAGAAGTTATATATTGGGTTGCACTGTTGGGCTACTGTTTTTTTCTCAGCAGCAGGCAGGTTTTTTAACTTTCCTGCAAATGATTTCCCCACCCCACCCCAAAAGCACACATTATAAATATTATTACACAAACGCAGCTCACGTACCACTAAACTCAAGTACAAAATAATAATAATGAAAGTCAGTTTCAAAAGCCATTTATAACATTGTGTTCAGAGCTGGAAAAGGATAATTTACCTGTCAGATGTTTGTATTACTTGTGGCCATACACATTAGCCAAATGAATGCACGTTACAATTTTGTAATACAACTTATCTGACAAAAGAAAGGTATTAATACATAATTACTTTTTCCTTGGCTTTTAATTCTTCTTCCATGATTTAGCAAAACAGATTCAAATTAAATACTGTATATATAATTTCAGTTCTTGTTTATTGCAGGTATGAAAGAGTAGGGTGCTTCTCCCCCCCCCTTTTTCCCCCTACACTGCCAGATAGGCTTTTCACTTTCATGAAAACGATTTGTTTTCAGAAAATAATGCTGGCGGAGGTGTGTTTAGATGCAGAAAAACCCTGTGTATTTATCCCAGTCCAGGAATAATGTGCAATATGGAAAGCACTTACTGAGATGGGTTCTTTACAGAGAGAAAAACTCAAGTCAGAGTGTATATTAATTAATGCAACTATAGAGAAATTGCATATCTGGCATAGTGTAGTATAGTATAGTTGGCGTATGACTGAGGGTCAATACCCATTTGGCCATGAAGCCCACTGGGTGAATCTTAAGCCAGTTATAGTCTCTCAGCCTAGCCTACCTCACAGGGTTGTCATGAGCATAAAGCAGGCTGGGGAGAGACTCATCTACATTTCCTCGGACTACTTGAAGAAAATACAGAATATGGTAGCTACGTTAGGTAAGCAGGCAGGCAGAGTTAGAAGATGCCCTCTGGACCAATCCACGTCTTCTCCTCTCCAGAGATTACATTGTTCAATCGCCATTCATATTCAAATTTGAATTTTATCCTTGAATGTAACACAGTCTATCAAGTGTATTCGGGGTTTTTTTTAAGGTTTTCAGACTTTGCCAGAGGTGTTGCTTGGGCAGGGTGTGGATATAGTGCAGAATTTAGAGATAACTGTATTTCATTATCTGCAAATAGAGAAATTTTTAAGTGTACTTCATGGCTGAAAATGAGATGCAGGAACTGGAACTTTTATATAATTTTGTAGACTCTTTTCTTTCATTCATCCTTTGGGTTATGTTTTGAGAACTGTGGCAGAATATTTTGCTTCGCTGTAACCCAAGAACATTGCCTTCGTCAACTCACAGTTCTCTCCACGTCACTGAAATATCTAATGACAATGTCAGTATCAATAAACTTCTAAAAATTAACATATCACAATAGTTGGCTTTTGGAGCCGATCTACTTTCCACTTCTGCTCTGGCGTATTCTGTTACTTGAGAAGAGATTCGAGAGTAAGCAAAAGAGCATCAAGCCTTGCATCTTACAATGCAAAAAGCCTTTGCTAAACTCAATGGCAAGAGATACTAGCACTCATTCTCATACAGAAGAAGTGGGAACTGCAACAAAATGTTGCTGTGTATCCCCACTCTAAAAGAAGGGTTTATTTCTCATGGCCCCAGTCAGCCTGGAAAGGGAGTCTTGTAGCGCCTTGGGGGAAAGGGATGCATTTCAGGAGCGGGAAAGGGATGGAGGAAACAATTTCCTCTCCCTGCCCTCTGAGGTCATTGCCTGCTGAACTTTGTATTTATTAGATGTGAGCATTTAATGGTGATATAACTGTGGGAGGCTCCACCCCCTCACAGTACCGTTGATCACCTCTGTGAGTTGTGAAGTGGGGGGCCTCCTAATCTTGTATTATTTTTATTGTTGATTTCATTTATATCCCACCATTTTCTCCAAGGAGCTTGAGGTATGTGGTTCTCCTCTTCCTCATAACAACCCTGTGAGGTAGGTTAGGCTGAGAGGCAGTGGCAGGCCCAAGGCCACTCAGTGAGTTTCATTGCTGGGTGGGGATTTGAACCCTGGTTTCCCAGGGTGAAATCCAACACTCTAACCACTACACCACCACCTCCTCCTCCTCCTCCTCCTCCTCCTCCTTAGGCTCCCTGCATGTTTTAGAACCCTGGAAAAACCACAGGTACCACCACCACAATGCCTTGTGTTTCGTTAACTCGTATAGAGAATTCTTTAAGAGGGCTAGTTCTGGAGACAGGATTATTTGTTGTGAAGTGGAGGGAAGGTGCTTTGAACCTCACAGCAAATCTCTCTCCAATCACACTCTTCCCTCCCAGGATGCTTACTGTAAACTGAGCAGGCCAATTCATGCTTTCCCCTTCTCCAAGTTCCTTTTTTGGAGGGAGGGCTGTTTTCTTCTGGCATCTTAACAATCCATTCTCCAGCTGCTCTGAGCCACAGATGTAACTAATGGACTTAAACAATCTGCCTGCTTCAGATTAATTTTGGTCCTTTGCCCCCTCTCTATGGACTCAACTGCCATCACCAATCTGAAAGCTAAAAGGTTCTCGTCAGGCAGCTTTTTTTTTTTTAAGTGCTAGAATTTAGAAATTTCTATATTTCCCTGTTCTCAAAGAGCTCGATTTTGGTCTCATCTTGTTATGCAACTATCTGACCACAACACTTTCACACAGTTCTCCTCTGAGTCATTCAGATGTGCATTGACAAACTGCAGATGGGCCTGTACATATGCTGTCTTGAGGAAGGGGACCTTGCGGGCTCTGCAAGATCTCAGTCCTTCACGGCGTAGTGTGTTACCAACTGTTTTCATGGTGACTATGGTCCCAGCTGCCCTGAGATCATTGACAAGTTCCCCTCATGTAGTTCTGGGATGCTTCATCACCGTTCTCCTGATCATTGCAACTCCACGAGATGAGATCTTGCATGGAGCCCCAGACCGAGGGAGGTTGATAGTTATTTTGTGTTTCTTCCATTTGCAATTTTCTTGCACCAGCTGTTGTCACCTTCTCACCAAGCTGCTTGGCAATAGTCTTGTAGCCCAGACCAGCCTTGTGCAGGTCTACAATCTTGTCCCCGCCATCCTTGGACAGCTCTTTGGTCTTGGTCATGGTGGCTACTTTGGAATCTGCTGGATTGTTTCTGTTGACAGGTGTCTTTTGTACAGGTACTGTAAAGAGCTGGGATTACAGGTAAGGCCTCTCCCTGACAGCAGGTGCTTCTAATCTCAGCTCCTTACATGCAGTGAAGATACCAGGTAGCTTGACATCTGGCTGGTTGACAGGGGATCAAATACTTATTTCACTCATTATAATGCACATCAATCTCTGACTTTTGTCTTCTGGGTTTCTGGGGGTTTTCCTGTTGTTATTCTGTCTCTCACAGCTTCAATATACCTACCATTAAATTTATGGACTGGTCATTTCTTTGTCAGAGGGCAAACGGGCAAATTTAGCAGGGGATCAAATACTTCCCCCCCCCCTCACTGTATGAGGTAATCTTATGCATAGTTCAATAGGACTAGATGTATCACCACCTGGGAATATGCCCCATTGAACTCGGTGCCTCTTTACTTCATACTTCATGGGTTCGAATGGTAAACTAAGATAAGATATCTTTATTGTCATTGTCCCCTTGCGGGAACAATGAAATTACTCGGTTGCTACATCCACTCAGATAAAGCATTCCGCATAATCCAAAATTACAAAACCTAATTAAATACAGTAAATATAATACAAAATAACAAGTAAAATAAGATGACTTCAAAGTCCAGGCTTTCCATTTAAGGCCAAAATCGCTCTAGAGAAGAAACTGTTCCTGAGACGGCTCGTTCTTGCCTGCATTGTTCTATATCTCCGTCCCGATGGCAGAAGCTCAAAGAAATGGTGACCAGGGTGCGTTGGATCTCTTGATATGTCTAGTGCTTTTCTATGGCACCTGGTGGTGTAGATTTGTTCTAAGGTGGAGAGTGAGCAGCCAATAATGCTCTCTGCTGTTTTAATAATTCCTCACAGCTCTGCTCTATCCTGAGAAGTACAGCTTCCGTACCACACACATAAACCATACGTGAGCACGCTCTGTATGGCACAGTGATAGAAGCCAAGCAGCAGCTTTGGTGGAAGATGCTTTTTCCTTAAAATTCTCAAAAAATACAGTCTCTGCTGCGCCTTCTTCACAAGCCCCCTTGTATTAACACTCCAGGACAGATCCTCCCGTAACTCAATGCCTAGAAATCTAAACGTTACCCTCTCCACACAAATTCCGTCAATCAAAAGTGGCTGGACCCTGTTCCTCTGTCTCCTAAAGTCCACCACAAGCTCCTTTGTTTTCTTTGTATTTATGAGCAAGTTATTAACTCTGCACCACTCTGTCAGCCGCTCCACCTCATCTCTATAGTCCGTTTCACCCTCCTTATCAGAGATGAGCCCAATCACGGTTGTGTCATCTGCAAATTTGACAACCCTATTTCTAGGGTGGGCAGCAACACAATCATACATATAAAGAGTATAAAGGAGCGGACTAAGCACACATCCTTGTGGTGTTCCTGTGTTAGTCCTAAGCATATTAGACATATAAGGGCCCAACCGGACCCTCAGGGAGCGATCTGAGAGAAAGTCCAGTATCCACCCAGTAAACTGCACTGAGCTTTAACAGAAAATCAACAGTCAGCTGAAATGCAACAACCCTTTGCTTTCAGTTAGAAATGTAAAGGACCTCAGAAGGAAATGTTACTCTTTAAATGGCCCATGTGAAAGAGGAGCATCATCAAAGAGAAGTTCAGCCTTTGCAGGATTATTTTCCTCATTCTCTGATTTTCTGTATGCTAATATGTTGCAAACTAACTTGAAAGCCCCACTTTTACCTCATTCCCTTGCCAGAGCAAAGAGGCTCTATCAATCCCACAGGCGCAGATGAGATCATTCCTCTTGCACTGGAATAAGTTTCAGAGCTGTGCTCCCTTGCATTCCTCTCCCACTACACTGCTGCTTACTATACCTCCATACCTGGGGGGGGGGGGAGATCATAGCTCAGTTGAGCAGCACCTGCTTTGCATACATGTGCAATGCCCAGGATCTCCAGGTAGTCTGGAAATGTCTTCAGTCTGCCCCTATAGAGCTGCTGCCTGTCAGTGTGAGCTAGATGGAGTCAATGGTCTGATTCCGTATAAGGCACTTTCTTATGTCCAGATATGTCTCCTCTATTCTATTTAAATTAGCAATGCAAACCTCAAGGTATGTAGATAATGTGCCATCTCTTGACACTATTTGGACGCAGTTGAAAGTGCTAGTGGCCTCTGGCATGTGAGAGGATTTTGGAGGTCCAGCAGTGGTGTGTGAGGAGGCGGCTCACTTGAAGAGGAGTTCAGCTGAGGGGTGTAGGTGAGGTTCCCGTGAGGGAGGCTGGCAGTTGTGTGGGTGAGGGGATTTGGGTAAGCATGGTGTAGTTTAGCAGCAGTCACATTGCTGGCGCCTTTCCTTATCACAATGAGTGCAGAGGAGTTTGGTGCAAAATGGTGATTGTAGAGCCTTGTGCATGTACTTGGTGAGCAGCTTGGCCTAATAATAATAATAATAATAATAATAATAATAATAATATATTATTTATACCCTGCCCATCTGGCTGGGTTTCCCCAGCCACTCTGGGCGGCTTCCAACACAATACAGTGGTATCTCGCAAGACAAATGCCCTGCAAGACGAATTTTTTGCAAGACGAATGCGTCTTGCGATCTGATGGTGACTCGCAAGACGAATTTGTTTTGTGAAAAATTCGTCTTGCGATTCGCGGTTTCCCATAGGAATGTATTGAAATTTAATTTATGCGTTCCTATGGGCAAAAAAAGAAATTTCAATGCATTCCTATGGGAAACCGCGATTCACAAGATGAATTTTTCGCAAAACGAATTGACTCGCGGAACGAATTAAATTCGTCCGGCAAGGTACCACTGTATTAAATACAATAATCTATTAAACATCAAAAGCTTCCCTAAACACGGCTGCCTTCAGATGTCTTCTAAAAGTCTGGTAGTTGTTTTTCTCTTTGACATCTGCTGGGAGGGCGTTACACAGGGCGGGTGCCACATACCGAGAAGTCCCTCTGCCTGGTTCCCTGTAACTTGGTCCTCGGTGCTGGACCTCAGTGTCTGGGTAGAACGATGGGGGTGGAGACGCTCCTTCAGGTATACTGGACCAAGACAGTTTAGGGCTTTAAAGGTCAGCACCAACACTTTGAATTGTGCTTGAAAACATACTGGGAGCCAATGTAGGTCTTTCAAGACCGGTGTTATGTGGTCTTGGTGGCCGCTCCCAGTCAACAATCTACGGTAGCTGCTGCTTTCTGGATTAGTTGTAGTTTCTGGGTCACCTTGAAAGGTAGCCCCACATAGAGCGCATTGCAGTAGTCAAAGCAAGAGATAACTAGAGCATGTGCCACTCTGGCGAGACAGTCTGCAGGCAGGTAGGGTCTCAGCCTGCATACCAGATGGAGCTGATAAACAGCTGCCCTGGACACAGAATTGATCTGCGCCTCCATGGACAGCTGTGAGTCCAAAATGACTCCCAGGCTGCGCACCTGGTCCTTTAGGGGCACAGTTACCCCATTCAGGACCAGGGAGTCCTCCACACCTGCCCGCATTCTGTCCCCCACAAACAGTACTTCTGTCTTGTCAGGATTCAACCTCAATCTCAGTAAGCCATTTGAACGTGATAGCTCTGATTTAGACTGCAATGTTTTCTAGTTCCCCGCACCTCCCTGGAAACTGTTTTGCTTTAATTAAAATTGTGATCACCCCCTAGAAGGATCCTGGGTGTATTGGCAAGTGTCTGGAATATTTGAAACCCTGAAGAAAACAATCCCTTGCTGGAAGGCAGTTTGCCTCGATGTTACAAAAATGCAAGTGACATTTCAATTAATTTTCCTCTGAGCTGTGATGGCTAAGAAATGTAATCACCTTTTTCCAGCACAATATCTCTACTCAGGGACCACCCATAAACTTTGCTGCACCTCTAGAAATGGGTAGCAGACCTTTGACAGATGTGCTGTTGTTTGAAATAGGAGGAAATGTTTGATTGGCAGAAAGACTTTAAAAGGCCTTTTAAAAAAGTATTGTGTGTTTCATGGACAGTCAGCTGTGTGTCTCTTACTGGGGCGGGGGGGGGGTAAAGATAAGAAATGTGGTAATGTGGCAGGAATGTAGTGTGGGAATGGGGTGTTTTTATCTAACATATTTTTATCTACACCTGCTGTTAGATTCAGTGGCTAGTGTGGATAAAGAACATCAGGGAGGAGTCCTAAAATGTTTGTTGGATCTGATGTCTAAAAGAATACGTTGGTATATGGTGCTGTCTTATAGAACATTTGAGTGTCTTTCGGAATGGATAGGAACCGTACAAAGTGCAAAGTACAAACTTGCTTTAGAGAAATAAATGCTGATTGTGATATTTTTTTTTTCATTTCCCCCTCCTACCTTCACACACACACATTGTTTTAAATGTGAAAGCTTTGTTTATGACTTTCACTTCAATAACAAGGCTGCTATAAATAGAGCAAACATCAGACCTGATACCCAATACATTAGGTAAACATGTTGACACGAGTTCAGCATGTACTGTAACATAATTTCTAGGGGCTGCGTGGATATAAGTGGAAACTGAGTCAACTGGGGTGCTTTTTAATGTTTGGTTAGCACTAGTCATTGTGAAAGTGATAAAAACCATTAAGGCTCCAATCCTGTATCCACTTACCTGGGAGTAAGCTCAATAGAAACTAGTGAGACTTTCTTCTGAGTAAATATGAATGAGATTGCACTGTCAAATGTATGCTGTGTATTGCTGTTGCTTCCCAGCCGCTGGTATACAGTACAGTACAGTAATACCTCGGGTTACGAACGCGATCCGTTCCGGATCGCAGTTCGTAACCCAAATAGTTCGTAACCCGAACGCGATGGGTGCTGCCATTTTGCGCATGCGCAAAGCGCGATTTTTGCGATTTTCACGTAACCCGAACTGTTTGCAAACTGAGGTGGTCGTAACCCGAGGTACGATTGTACAGTAGTATAATGCTGATAGAAGTCATTAGTAGCTATTTTCCCCATTAAAAGTCATCTCAATTTTCTCTCTCGTTCTAGAGAGAGGGTGTGTGTGCGCACAGAGACATTGCACATACTGTACTTTTGTAAATCAATAAATCTTTAATAAAAAATAAAATTAAAAAATAAATTGCTGCCTTTCTCTACAAAGCAGCAGTGACCAGGGAGTGTCTGCCATGAAGAACAACTATTTAAAGTTGTAGGTACTATTCTTGGTTGATTAAAGCAGCATATATATTAAAAATGGATGCCCACTCCCAAGTTGCAGATGTATAATGCAGCTGTTTAGCTAAATGAAGACTCAAGAGTTGGTGTAGTGCGTTGGTTAAGGACATGAGCTCAGAGTCACTCTTTAAAACCTCAGCTTAGGCATAAATCAGTGGGTAGCCTCAACCCTCCGCTGTTCTGTCTGTAAAATGGGGCTCATAATACATTTCTTCCCTGCAGGTGGTGGAGCTGGCTGAGATAAGAAATGTGACATGCTTTGAGTGCCTCTTGCACAATGCTTGGTATTACTGTTGATACCAAACATAATAATATGGAATAAGCAACTTTCCAAACTCCTAACAAAGTCTCCACTCTGATGTGCTGATCCAGAAACTGCGTATGTTGCAAACATGGATATCATTTGAAATTGAACCAAACTTTTAGTGTGGCAGCACCTACACTTTGAAACTCCCTGCTTCTTGATATCGGGCAGGTACCTTCACTATAATCTTTTGGCGCCTGCTAAAAACATTTTTGTTTAGACAAGCCTACCCAGATATGTAGAATGCTGTTGTGTGTTTAATTCTTAGTTTGTTTCTGATTTTTTTGAATATTTTAAATAGTTGCTTTTAACTATTTTTACTGACAAGTTTATTGTTTTATTCTCTTCGTAAACCGATATGAAGGTTTTTTCCTACAATCAAGTGGTGTATACATTTTATGAAAATAAATACATGCTGTATAGTGGCAAACTATATGGATCACGTGCATGGTCCCTCATACAAAACTTTCAAGCCAACTTACTTGCACGTTGCAAATTGGAGTCCAAGAACATCTGCGGGGGTGGGGGGCAAATGCGACCTCTCTCTGCTGTGAACTAATATGGATTACCTTTTCTATCTTCCCTTGACATTAGTCCCTGATGGAGTCGGGGCTGGGAACTAGGGGCTTTCCTTTTCTCAACCAGTTTTTGGATGTGGGGGCTTATTGCTTGGAAAATTCCCACCCTAATAGATTCGCCCCAAGGGAGGGGTGAAAGCCTACCCACTCTATACTACTCATCACAGTAAAAAAAAAAAATTAAAATTATTCCAGTAGAACCAGACTGTCCTTGAAATCTACTTGAATTTTTTAAATAAAATATTGTCAGAGGAGGGAAGACTGGGCTCAGTGGGCTTATTACTGACATTCGTCAAATCGAAATATGGCAAAATATTGCTAATTGTTGATGTGCGGGCGTGTTATTTAATATGACACAGATGGTGCATTTACTTCCTCTGTTGCGTTAGCCAAATGGAGCATGCTGTGATCAGATCTCTCTTTCAAAAACACATCCATCCGTTCATGCTGTTGCCAGCCGTCTTTTACTGTATGAACCACCAGAGAGCAGGTTCAAGTTTCACTTGAAAGGCTGGTAACTGAAGCTCATCCTGGAGGTACATCTGGCCTCAGCCTTGTTCTGCCAGCCTCCTTGTTCCAAAGGTCTCACAATGCTCCAGCATTGAGAAATAACACACTCCAGCGTTCACAACTCTCGGTGGACAAACAGGCATGGTGAAAGGGAAATGCTCCAGGATCATGCCCCCCTGAGCAGTACCAATGTCATGGACTGCTTAGACACAGAGGAATGGTGGGAGGAATCAGCTGGGGAACCCCTAAAGGATCAGACCCTCCAAATGTCCCTATTTTCCAGGGACATCCCTGATTTAGAGAAGCCATCCTGGTTTCTGATTTGATCCCAGAATGTCCCACTTTTCCTTAGGATGTCCCTATTTTCATGAAATGTTGGAAGGTACAGAATTATCCAAACCCTGAGCTGTCTGAAGGCAATCCTGTATAGGGAAGTTTTTTTATTGTTTAATGTTTATTATTATTATTATTATTATCATCATCATCATTATTTTTATGTGTTGGAAGCTGCCCAGAGTGGCTGGGGCAACCCAGTAAGATGTGTGAGGTATAAATAGAAAAAAAATATTGTTATGGAATGGGACTCCCTACTGTATTTTCATTGGGGAAATGTTGGAGGGTATGAAGGATGATGGCTCAGAGAGAGAAGACTTGGGAAGAGCAGGTGTCAGAAGCTGAAGGGCTTAGTGAGCTGGGAGAGTCTGTGGCAGAGAGAAGACCAGAATCAGAGGCAGAAGCTGAAGCAGGAGAGGCCAGATGCAAAGTGGCAGAGATGAGTCTGGCTGGTGAAGAAACCAGGGAGTCTTCCCCTCCTGCTGGAACAATCTCCCCACCCCATTGGTCTCCCAGAACCAGGAGAGGCATGAAGAGGGTGGAGGAGCAGTTAGCTCCACACAGGCGCAGTCTCAGATTGCTGGGGGGAAACCCTGGAGAGGAGACAGCTGTGGGGAGGTGGGTACCTTCAGTCTCAGCAACTGCTTCAAGAGGGCAAGTCCTGCCAGAGATGAGTGTTGCGCTCATTAGGCCTGGCACTCCTGTGCAGCTCCTGTTTTTGTTAATAAAGAGTTAACACCAACTGGCTTGGGGTGATTTACTGCTGACTTGCTCCTGACAACCAATGATGTCATCTGCTGAAGAGCCAGGATAACAGATGGATTATCTTTCCTCTGGCAAGTGAATCGGGTCATAATTAAGCTTTCGTGTTTGTGTCAGATTGACATGGAGCAGACTTTGCCAATCTGAAGGGTACCAGTTTGGCAAAAGGCTGGCACAGAAGCAGTCAGGTAATAAGGGAAATGATCAAGTAGGGGCTGGATCCTTTCTTCTTTTTTGGTGGAGTTCTTGCTTCACACCAGCAGCCTAACTGGCAATATTTCTGTGTGAGATAGTTTGCATTTCTAATAAAAAGCTAAATGTTGCAGTTAAGCTGGCTGAGGATCTTTTGTTAAAGTTCAGTGTGTTTTACAAGTTGAATTCATTCTATAAACATCTATTCCGTGACTGTTAATTGATCCTAATAAATAGGATATTACATTACGTGCAGCTGCTGCTGCTGAGTGTCTCCCGTATGTGTATGTATTGATCAACAGATTTCTTCCCTGCCTCCACCTGACAAAGGTCAGTCAGCATTCACTAAGCACCCTCAGTCCTCATAGGGCAGGCATCCCCAAACTTCGGCCCCCCAGATGTTTTGGACTACAATTCCCATCTTCCCCGACCACTGGTCCTGTTAGCTAGGGATCATGGGAGTTGTAGGCCAAAACATCTGGAGGGCCGCAGTTTGGGGAGGCCTGTCATAGGGCATCCTTCCTCTTTCTTTTCTTTTCTTTTTTCTTTTTGCAGAAGGAGGTACACCACACACACATTCTGTAAATCATGGCGCTCCCCTGAACCTGCTGAGACCACTCTTAGGACTATGTAAGAATCCTCTCAGCGAATGAGCTTCTTATTAGTATATGGGATTATTTTATATTTTTTAGCCTGCCCTTCCTCTAGCAAGCTCAAGGTGGAGCGCATGGTATGCAATTCTCAGCCCCCACCCCCTTGTTCTCACAACAAGCCAGGTTAAGATGAGAAACAGTGACTGCCCCAAGGTCATCCATTAAGCTTTGTGCCTTTGCAAATACTTGTACCTGCTTTATGTACTCAAAAGTATATGCTCTTCCCTTGAACTGTCACTCCCTCACCAATTGATTGGTGTTCTGCCTTTTTTAAAGTGTAAGAAGCATGTCCCTAGCACTGAGCTCCCTTTCCTGCAGCCTGGGTACCACTGAGGTCAGCCTCAGTTAATTGAATCATGTCTACCACACACATGTAACGCTCATACACACACAACTTTTTCACAAGATGCTGCAGGCAGTGGGGAAATAGTGGGTGCTGTGGAATTGGACCTCCTGACAGATTTCCTTGGTGCATTCTTGCAAGATTATCAGTTCTGAAATCCTCCCACAGAACTTCTGTGTAGACTGTTCCCACCTGCCTTTCTAAAACCCTCCATTCTCTGCTCCAGGAATTTGGAAAACTTACAGGGCTAGGGATCACAAGTCGTTCCTTGTTGAACTACAGTGGAACCTCGAGTTGCGGACGTTATCCGTCCTGGAGGCACGTCCACAACTCTCATCCAGAAATGCTGCGTCTGAGCACATGGCACGATTTAGTGCTTCTGCGCATGCGCGAGCGGTGAAACCCGGAAGTAACCGTTCCGATACTTCCGGGTTGCTGTGGAACGCAACTTGAAAAACATAACCTGAAGTGGACGCAACATGAGGTATGACTGTACTGCTCTTGTTCC
Source organism: Zootoca vivipara (assembly GCF_965207765.1). Taxonomy (NCBI): domain Eukaryota; kingdom Metazoa; phylum Chordata; class Lepidosauria; order Squamata; family Lacertidae; genus Zootoca; species Zootoca vivipara. The sequence goes on from NC_142593.1 coordinate 39,449,074, forward strand.
CCTTGACCATTGGCCATACTGGAGCTGATGGGGATCCAGCAGTATCTGGAGGGACACAGCTAGGCTACCTGAATGATCGTATGTCCCTATACAAAACCTGACCAGGTGCTAAGGTCCTCAGGTGAGCACGTTCTTTCAGTCCCATCACATCAGGAGCACAGTTGTTGGTGACACGAAACAGAGCCTTTTCTGTGGCTGCTTTCATATTGTGGCATTCCCTCTAACGCGAGGTTAGATTGGCTACTCCTTTGTTTTCTTTCCACTGGCTGACTGAGACCTTCCTCTTCAGACAGACCTTTGAAAGCTAAGGTGCAGAGGATGCCGATCACTGGGCTGCTGCCAGGGAAAACTGGATTTTAATTGCTGGTTCTTAATGTGTCTTGATGTATTTTGGCTAGTTTGTTTTAAATACTTCGCATTCTATAATGATGTTTTCAAATGTTGGAAGCCAGTTTGAGTCCCAACTTGGGAAAAGGCGAGCTATAAATACATTTAATAATAATAATAATAAAATGATGACGATAGCGCTGGGTTAGGCACTTTCTCTAGGGCTCTGCAACTTTGGAGAACTGAGGTGTACAAACGGAGAATTCTCTTGCGTATCTTCTGACCTTACCTGTTCTAGGCAAAGTGAGGATGGCATTGCTTTGGCAGGCCCTTCCTTTTGCTGGTCATGGAGTCCTGGCAGTTGTCCAACCTTGCCAGTCTTGTGAGGTGCACTTCAAGGCTTTTCCCCCCCAGCCAGAACTCTCCAGAACTCAGTTCTGGTTCCTCTCGGGTGGTTGCCATTGCCATTGTAAGAGAACAAAGGTGAGTTCCAGCACTGTTTTTTCTAGTACAATAGCACTGGCATGCCTGATACCTTCCGTGTTTCAGGTTCCCCCAAGAGTGACCTCATCAACTTGAGCTAGCCTCCTGCTGGCTTCCCATAGCCCTGCTGCTCCAATTCCTCAGCCCCAATCTCAGTCTGGATGCCCAGAAAACCCACTGTGGGGTCATTCATCTGCAGTAGCTATTCTCAGAGGATGCCAAGGTTGACATCTTGCCACAGAAAACTCAACATGATATTCCAAAGTCTTTAAAAAAAAAGAGGTAATGGAAGAAAGATCTGGAGCACACTCTTTATACCCCCAAGATGAATGTTCTGCGTTACATCTGTCTTTCTTAATGCTTAATTCAAGCTGGCATAACCTCGGCCTGGCTCATTAGCATAGTTTGCAGTTGGCTACCCTCTCTGTCTGGCTTGGTCCCATTGCCAGGGTCAGGTTCTCAGGCAAGACTCACTTGCACTTCAGGAAGACTTCTTTGGCAAAGTGTGGAGGTCAGAAATATAGTCTGAACAACGCTCCAGATATAAATAACATACATACCAGTTGTGATGGGAAAAGAACATGGCTCCTCCTGTCAAGCTTAATTGAACACTCTGCAAATTCGCTGTTTGGGTTGTGGCTTGTACTTTTTTCACAGGAAAACAGTAGGCTCTGCCATTCCGGTTCAAGAAGCCTTAGTTTGGCCCTTCCAAAGCTGGTGCCCACCAGATGTGTTGTAGTTGGACTTGCATCATCCCAAAGGTCAATAAGTATGATGGGAGTTGCAGTTCAACAACATTTGAATGGCACCGCATTTAGGAAGGCAGTCTTAATTGTTTGATTGTATGGGCTTTAGTTAATTCATCAGTTAGTGAAAACAGTTGTTCTGAAACAGGAAGAACGGTTTCCTTATTTTTAGATGATCTACGTGCATCTGAGAAGATGGCAGGAAAGAGAGACTCCTTCTTAAGATGGTGCCTGCCATCTAGTTTTTATAAGAAAATTGTTAAAGAGTAAGGTGGGAATGGAACGTGGCAGTCATCTGAACCTCCTTGGTTACCTTCCTGCTCCTTAATTCCTCCTATGGGGTCCTGGTCAGCAAACCTCTGCCCATTGTTGATAGTATGAACAGGGATGCCTTTGTTATCTTCCTCTCCCTGAGTAATTTCATCCTGGGGCTGCCCCCCCCCCACATATTTATGCATAATATTCTGCTGTTTAGCCCCTGAATGGGCTCAAATGACAACAACAACAACAACAAAGTTTTGATGAAATGAAATATTGCTTCATGTAGTTTTAGCAAGAAATTGGCAATTGGTCCCCTAGAGCAGGGGTAGGCAACCTAAGCCCAAGGGCCACAAGCTGCCCATGGGGGTTGTTTAACCAGCCCCCTAGCCATCCCCAAACTGAGCTGCCCGCTGCGACGCTAAACCATTGTGCTAAACCGACGCTCTGCGCAGATGCAGGTGCCATAAATCATGTCTGTGCAGACACCAAAAATCGTGGCTGCGCATGCACGACCCAGTCCACAGAGGGATCTCCGCTGGAGTGAACTGGCCCAGGTGAGGTAAACCTTGCCGACCCCTGTCCTAGAGCATATTCCAGGAAGCGGTTATAAGCTACATAAGGCCTATTGCAATGAGATTGAAGTGGTTATGGCTGCATTCCTTAACCCCCAGGTATCTACGGGGGACTCACTTCTGAGGAGACGTGTGTAGGATTTTAAGTCTCGATGACTTCAGTGGGATTTGTTTGTGACTAACATTTGCTGGATGCCATCTTTTGCCCTTAAACCCTTTGTGCCTCTTGAGCAGTGTGACTTAGCATTGGGAGGGGGCGGAAAGAATAGATCACGGCATTCTGATTGAATTCTTGATGCTTCTTGTGTTCCCCGGTATAAGGCAATCGTGGAAGGTTACCCATTAATTGCAGCTCATAAGCAAGCAATGGTTTACTCAACACCGGCATACCAACAGTCTTCTGCATTGATTTTTCAGGGGCCTTGAGTCTGGAATTCAAACATGTTTAGCTATGTCTCTTAGTCGCATCCTTTAAAAGGGAAGATGTTGCCCATTAAAGTGGGTTCCTATAGTAACAGCAAAGGGATGTCGTCACAGATGTTTGCTTACACTTTTCCCCACGTAAAGTCTCTGTCTTAGTCCATATTCTTCTGAAAGTTTCAAGCCTTTCACCAGGAAAGGTACAGTTAGATCAGGGGTCAGCAAACTTTTTAAGGAGTGGGCCGATGCACCGCCCCTCAGATCTTGTGGCAGGCCGGACTGCGCGCACACACTCACGCGGCGGAGGGGGGCTTTTCTCTCTCCCCCAGCCCCTCCCCCTACTTTCCTACCTCCGCCACTCTGCCTCTGGTTGAGAGCCAGCAGCAGCGGTGGCGCCTCTCCTTTCCGGGCCAGCTTTCCAGAGTGCCAGTAGATGCACCAAGCTCCAGCCAAAGCCCCGAAACACACCTGTCATGATGCCCACAGCGCATCCATAGACGGAGAGGCTGGCGGGCAGGTCGCGAGTCTGGGCTGTGCCTCAGCACGCGGGCGATGAGGCTTCGGATTGGCTGGCACCAATCAAAGCCTAGCTCCCTTCCTCCGCAGGGCGGGGAGAAGCCAGGAGGAGGGAGGAGACGCCGCTGCGGTGTGTGTGAGGGAGGGAGGAAAATGGCGCCCGAAAAATTGCAAAAAAAATGGTGCAGCCTGAACGATCACGCCGATCCAAGCGGCGATTCTAGGACCATCTGCAGGCCGGATCCAGAGTGCAATTGGGCCTGATCCGGCCCGCAGACCTTAGTTTGCTGACCCATGAGTTAGATGCTAAAGGTTCCTAAAATCTAACACACCCACACAAACACACCCACCAGGCCTGGTGAGCTATTCAGTGAATAGTTCAACAGCTAATTTCAGTCAGTGGGAAAGTAACATATAAAATGTGATAAATAAAGCAGTATCTCTAAGATACTACATTTTCAACTATTTTCAACTACATTTTCAACTATTTATACTTTGTATTGCCCTTCCTCTTCTTCGTGTTTATTATGAATCTTTATTAGGGATGTAAGAGACCTGCTGGATTAGGCCATAAGTGCATCTAGCCCAGCATTTTGTTCTCAGATTGGCCAACCAGATGCCTTTGGAAAACCCTTAAGCAGATCCTGAGTGAAATAGTACTCTCCCTCTTATTGCATTGATCTGCATCATTACCCTCTGAGGAATCATGGTGATATTGTTTGCTTGTTCATTCATTCATTCATGTACAACCTCTTGCACTGGATTCATAGATACGGTATGTTGAGGCAAAGAAAAGTCCCCCAGCATCAATCATGGGAATCTGTCAGGGGCAAATGACCAGGGAATGGCAGAATGAAAGGGAATGTCTTGGAAGATGTTTTGGCTGGCTGGAATCTTGAACAGGAGCATTCCACACAGTGAATTAATTTGCTTCTTGGTGAAATTACTCTTGGGCAAATGTATGCAGGATTAGTTAAAAGCAATCAACACTTAACTGTCCTAATCTTGTTGATGTCTTCATTAGAGTTTATGAATTTGTAGTTGTTTTATTCTGTATTTTCATTTCCTTTGCTTTTTGTATTTGGTTGCCTTTTGAAACTGAAAGGCAGGATACAAGCAGGAATGTGTACATTGAGCATTCCACCCAAATTACAGAAGGGCAAGGTCCAGTAGAAACTTTCCTGTGCAAAACAGGAATGAAATGTGTGCGATTTTCATTCATTTTCGTGGGAATGAAATGGCAGGCTCTCTTCCCCGTGGGTGCTCCATTCATATCTATGTGTTCTTCTGTGCCTGGGAACTTTTAGAATCTAGGAGTGATCCTTACTTAAAACAAAAAGTAAAATACTGTCGCAAACCGTACACAACATGTTTTCTCAAATTACTTTTCTAATTAGAGAAGGCCATTTGAAAAAAACAGCCTTTCACGGTTGATAGAATAATAATAGGAAAAGGTGAATTGGCTTTGCTGTTTGTTGTGCCTCCTGATCAGCAAGGTCAAAAGCGACTGCTGCTGATTCAAAAAGAAAGAAAGAAAGAAAGAAAGAAAGAAAGAAAGAAAGAAAGAAAGAAAGAAAATCTTCTGTCTGCTTTTTATTATTATTCATCTACAGGCTAGGCATGGGGGGAATCATTCACATATGCAGTTTTATATCAGGAGTCCAAGGTGGCCTAAGTCCCGGACGTTATTTCTGATCTGAACCAGTCCTGCTGGCTTTCTGAAAGGGAATCGCCTTACTCCCTATGTTGATTTGGACATATTGAGACTTCACCCACTTCTGGGTTAAAGGGAGCACCTCAGTTCTAGCCCAGCCAAGATGGTTCCTTAGAATTTTTGTGTGTGCCATCTATTAGCTATTAAGGAACAGCATTTGAGGCAGGGTCAGCACCAAGTTTGACTGGGCCTTGACACATCCCCACACTCCTAATTTGAACTCCTTGAGAGCAACATCTCCCCTTTGTGGCAGGTGAGTACAGCAGCAGCAGCAGCAAAAAAAAGTGGGACTAGCCAACAATTGGTTCCTTCACTTTAATCCCCACACAATGACTCAGGGCCTCCAATGTAACATTGTTCTGGCGAAACACTAAGTTGGGAGCTCTAGAGACATTTTGAAGATTTTTAAAGTGGTTGACACCAGTTACCCAGGCAAGAAAAACTCGAGCTGTTTGGATGCAGCCAACTTTTTGGGTGATAGCGCGGTTGGTGGAGGCCTCTTCTGAAGTCTTGAATGATCAACAACTATCCACTACCAAGCCCTGATCTGAGGACATCCCAGGCCACAGCAATTGCTACAACTGTGAGTCCAGCAGTTACAGGGGATTCCAGCATTACTCTCTCTGTTCCCCTTCTACTATAGGTAGGACTTTGCCCATATGTTTGTTTGGAGGCTGAGAAGGGACCATGAAGCGGGTCATCCTTCACCAACCTGGTACTTGCCAATGGCATTCTGACTGCGTCCGATGAGAGTTGTAGTCAAATAATATCTGGAGGGTACCAGGTTGGCAAAGGATGGTGCAGATGCTAATGATGGGGAGGGACTGAGGTCAGTGGTCAGTGAAGCACACAAACGATTCCACGTCCATCCCCTGCCATCACTAGTTATTAAAAGAATCAAATGGTACTTTACATTTAGTGGAATGTCCTGCCAAACATTTTTGGATGAGAAGTGCATGTTTCCTTGCCGGGCACCATCTTAGGAGAGGAATTCCCTCCAATGTGTGAAAGGCAGGGGAATCTTCATCTAAGATTATAGTATACTATTCACCATGGTTTAATTAAATGTGTTAATTTTGGGGTTTTTTTTAAAAAAAAAACCTGCTGCCTGATGAATCAAAACACATTTTTGATCAATCAGAGTATTTTAATGGATTAATCTAACCAAATAATCAACTAATAGTACAGTGGTACCTCTACTTATGAATTTAATGCGTTCCAAACGCACATTTGTAAGTAGAAAAAAATTGTAAGTCGAATCCCATAGGAATGCATTGGGAGAAAAAATTCGTAAGTAGAAAAAATCCTATCTAAAAATTCGTAAGTAGAAAAAATCCTATCTAAACCGCATCCAAGATGGCAGACAGAGCTCCATTCATAAGTAGAAACATTCGTAAGTAGAGTTATTTGTAGGTAGAGGTACCACTGTATAGTCCTGTACAAGCCACTTTGAAGACTTGTGGTGTTTATTGGGACTTACTCCCAAGTAAGTGTGGTTCCCTCAGTGGGAGAAGTGAGGTTTCAGAGAACTGGACAAAGGGCCTTCTCAGTAGTCACGCCCGCCATGTGGAATGTCCTCCCATCAGATGTCAAGGAAATAAACTAATATCTGACTTTTAGAAGGCATCTGAAGGCGGTCCCGTATAGGGACATTTTTTATGTTTGATATTTTACTGTGTTTGATGTTTTAAGTTGTTGGAAGTCTCCCAGACTGACTGGGACAACCAAATCAAATGGGTGGCATATAATTTATCATTATTATTATTATTTACTCGGTCCTATAATACAGACTTAATTGAGAGTGAGTCACATTTAACTTAGCGAGGCTGTTTTCTGTGTAAACATGTATACATTTGCTCGATAAATCTTGCAGTTCTCCCCATCGGCTCATGTCTGTACTCCAGAACTCATAATTGCCCAGGTTTCTCTGAACAGTGATTTATGCAAAGGGGGTTGTGGTGGCTGCAAACAATTCACAAATTATCTGAACATTAAACACTTACTTTTTCCTGACCTCTTTGCGTCAGGTAAATTTTAGACTCTTGATTTAATGGTGTCACAGACTCTACTAGATTGTGATGCTTATTACTTTGCTTGCTTCAAAATGTGGCAAACCAGGCCTTCTGCTTCTTTCGCTGAGTGGGACTGTTGACTTCTGCCCCCAAAGTCCTGACCTGGCAATACCACTGTGAGTTATTTTTTTAAAAAAAGTAGCTGCTGAGCAGAGACCATGCAAACTAGGTTACCACAAGGAGCAAATGGCTACTAATATGTTCCACAACCCTGGAAGAAAAGCTAACTATCTCAACAGGGGGTGGGAAATTGCTTGTTGGAAATAGTGATGGGACCTTTGGGCTTATTTCAATGATTATCACGCTGCATCAAAAACAAAAAATCCCACCAGCAAGAAACTGTATCTGTTTTCTTCTTCTACTACAAATTCTATTTTTAATGCATACTATTCTGTGTTTATTTTAAACACACTGGATTTTGGAAACTTTTATGAAACAAACCAGATTTTGCAAGTAGGTGTCCAAAGAACTGTCGTAAGCTCCAGAAATGTTTAAAGATAGGTTTTCGCAAGCTACAGTGAAAAATACTGCAAAGCTAGGAGTACAAGGGAGGGAGGAAGACCTTGAAAAAGTGTTGCTATGCTGCGAAAGGTCAAGGTTGGCATCAGTGTAAATAACAGAGTGAGAGGGGTAGTGGGAGAGAGAGAAACCTCTGCTAATTATCTGTAATTAATATGGTGGGTTTATAAATCTTTCAGACAAATTGTTTAAATGCATTTTTCAGTGCAAGCATGCCACATGTGTTCCAAAACTGTACTTTAGAGCTCGAGAGGCTTTGTTGCTCGCACCCTCCGTCATGCCAAATTCTCTCTTCTAGGGAAAACTTCAGTGTTTAGATATTCGGGGCCACACACAGCTGCGGCCAGGCTTCTCACTGGCATATTCCAATCCCTGATCTTCTCCTTTGGAAGGATCTGGTCCACATGCTTGTTGCAATGGACCTTGACTTGGGGCAGCTTAGTGACTAAAAGACTTGGGCCACCATGCAGGTGGCGCTGTGGTCTAAACCACTGATTCTCTTGGGCTTGCTGATCGGAAGGTTGGCGGTTCGAATCCCTGCGATGGAATGAGCTCCCGTTGCTCGGTCCCAGCTCCTGCCAACTTGCAGTTCAAAAGCATGCCAGTGCAAGTAGACAAATAGGTACCGCTGCAGCAGGAAGGTAAACGGTGTTTCCGTGCAGTAGGGTTTCTCTCACAGTGTTCCGTTGCGCAAGAAGCGATTTAGTCATGCTGGCTACATGACCTGGAAAGCTGTCTAACACTGGCTCGCCTTTAACTGGACTTAACTGTCCAGGGGTCCTTTACCTTTGTTGTTGTTGTTGTTGTTGTTGTTGTTGTTTAGTCGTGTCTGACTCTTCGTGCCCCCATGGACCAGGGCACGCCAGACACTCCTGTCTTCCACTGCCTCCCGCAGTTTGGTCAAACTCATGTTCGTAGCTTCGAGAACACTGTCCAACCATCTCGTCGTCTGTCGTCCCCTTCTTTTAGTGCCCTCAATCTTTCCCAACATCAGGGTCTTTTCCAGGGAGTCTTCTCTTCTCATGAGGTGGCCAAAGTATTGGAGCCTCAGCTTCAGGATCTGTCCTTCCAGTGAGCACTCAGGGCTGATTTCCTTAAGAATGGATAGGTTTGATCTTCTTGCAGTCCATGAGACTCTCAAGAGTCTCCTCCAGCACCATAATTCAAAAGCATCAATTCTTCAGCGATCAGCCTTCTTTATGGTCCAGCTCTCACTTCCATACATCACTACTGGGAAAACCATAGCTTTAACTATACGGACCTTTGTCGGCAAGGTGATGTCTCTGCTTTTTAAGATGCTGTCTAGGTTTGTCATTGCTTTTCTCCCAAGAAGCAGGCGTCTTTTAATTCGTGACTGCTGTCACCATCTGCAGTGATCATGGAACCTAAGAAAGTAAAATCTCTCATTGCCTCCATTTCTTCCCCTTCTATTTGCCAGGAGGTGATGGGACCAGTGGCCATGATCTTAGTTTTTTTGATGTTGAGCTTCGGACCATATTTTGCACTCTCCTCTTTCACCTTCATTAAAAGGTTCTTCAATTCCTCCTCACTTTCTGCCATCAAGGTTGTGTCATTTGCATATCTGAGGTTGTTGATATTTCTTCCGGCAATCTTAATTCCGGTTTGGGATTCATCCAGTCCAGCCTTTCGCATGATGAATTCTGCATATAAGTTAAAAAAGCAGGGAGACAACATACAGCCTTGTTGTACTCCTTTCCCAATTTTGAACCAACCAGTTGTTCCATACCCAGTTCTAACTGTAGCTTCTTGTCCCACATAGAGATTTCTCAGGAGACAGATGAGGTGATCAGGCACTCCCATTTCTTTAAGAACTTGCCATAGTTTGCTGTAGTCGACACAGTCAAATGCTTTTGTGTATTCAATGAAGCAGAAGTAGATGTTTTTCTGGAACTCTCTAGCTTTCTCCATAATCCAGCACATGTTTGCAATTTGGTCTCTGGTTCCTCTGCCCCTTCGAAATCCAGCTTGCACTTCTGGGAGTTCTCAGTCCACATACTGTTTAAGCATGCCTTGTAGAATTTTAAGTATAACCTTGCTAGCATGTGAAATGAGCGCAATTGTGCGGTAGTTGTAACATTCTTTGGCACTGCCCTTCTTTGGAATTGGGATGTATACTGATCTTCTCCAATCTTCTGGCCACTGCTGAGTTTCCCACAGGGGCCAGGGAAGCACCCCTGGCCAATCCCAGAGAAACCATTTGCCTGGGGCACTTGTAGCCAGGGCTGCTGCAACAAACAGCTGTTCAAGCCTTTGGGAGGCAGAGACGCAAAAGGGCATCAGATGAGGGAGGATGGAAAGAGGGACATTGCCCACGGCACCCCTGATCATCATTCAGTGCACCCCAGGGTGCCACAATACACTGGTTGAAAAACACTTCCCTACAGGAAGAAGACTCAGAGCCAGAGGACTGGTGGTGGGATGATGAGTGGTCAGAGGGAGAAGACTGGGAGGAGTAGGAGTAGGAAGCTGAAGAGGTAACAAGGCTTAGTGAGTGTGGGGGGGATTTGTGTCAGAGATTAGTCTGGCTGGTGAAGAGTCATGGGTGTCTCCCCTTCCTGCTATGATGAGCTCCCCTCCTCCCTGGGCTCGCAGAACCAGTTGAGGCATGAAGAGGGTAGAGAAAAAGTTAGCTTCATGCAGGTGTAGATTCCGATTGCTTGGGGAAAACCCTGGTGGGGGAGGGAATTAGGCAGCTGTGGGGAGGTAGAGATCTTCACTCTTAGCAACTGCTTCATGGCAGCAAGACCTGCCAGAGATGAGTCGCTGTGCTCATCAGGCCGGACACTCCTGTGCAGATCCTTTTTTCTTTTGCTAATAAAGAGTTAACTCCAGCGTGCTCAGTGTGATTGACTGCTGGCTTGTTCCTGTCACTGAGCATCCTGTGTCTATAGAGGTCAACTGGAGGCTTTTGGGAATGCTCACAAAAGAGACATGGGGCCAATAGCCCTCTCCCACTGTTCTTCCCCAGTTTCTGACTAGTAGCCACTGATAATCTTATCGTCTATCAATTAACCTCCCATTCCCCATCCAAACAAGCAAGGCAAACTATCACATACCAACACACTTGAGAAGCACATGGATATGGATCAGTGAAGGGTGTGTCCTGTGGAGGAGGCATGGCCAAGGCAAGGGCGTAGCCTAGGGAGAGTCCTGGGAGCAAGACTGAGATGCTTCATTTCTCCTAGGCCTTCATTTCCTTGCTTGTGGATTAAATAGCTATCTCCCAGCATTTTTAAAACCTTAATTAAAAAACAACAGCAAATCCTTTGGGAGAATGCTAACACATCTCCTATGTGTGGTCTAGTTGCACAGGTTCGGGTGTTTCCAAGGGCCCTTGACTATCCCTGTGTTTAACAGTCTATTGTTGGTCCTGCTCTCTTGGAGGCTCTTTGACTAAGAAACGAGGCTCCCCTTTGAAACTTCTAAGCATCGCCCACTAAACGTATTTGGGAGCTTGGGAGACCGATGAAGAGAGTGCTGAGCATGATGCCTCATTAAAATTCTTTCTGCTGTTATGGAACAATTTGCATACAGATGATTGGCATAAGCCCGGAGGGCAGACAGGATCATTCCTGTCAATGAATAGCATGTACTGACCGCGGTGCATGTTTTTTTGGAGCTCTTAAAATAGCAATCAATAACCCTCAGCTGATGCTAGCAGAGATTAATGGGCACCCTCCAGATACAGATGGAAATCTCATTGTCCACATGCTTTGTTTTTTAACATTTTCTTTAAAAAGTAAGGACGCAAGAAGATCATGACACGTCAGCTGAGTTTCGTTCCCAAAACTGCCAGGAGGTTACCCAACCCTTTGTAATACGTAAACTGCTACTCCTGCATAGAGGAACAGTTCCTCGGCATGTAATCACTTGCTGATGACATCGTTGTCTACATTTTGAAAGCAAATTCCAAAGCAGATTCACAACATGGCATTTTAAAATCTCTCCCTGCATGCATCTTCAAATCAGTATGTACATACCATGAACGTAACCCTGAAAACACATATCTTATCTCTTTCACAAAACTACACATGCCGACACTTTTAAAAAATTCAGCTGGAATTGCTTTTAGGCAGGGGGGTTCATGATTCATTGTTGGCTGGGCATGTTAGCTGCTTGCAAGGGAGAGCCTCTGGGCATCTTGAATGGAGCATCTCATGTACAGCTCTCACTCGTTTATGAAACAAGACCTTGGCAGCAATCCTATATGAGCTTTTACTTGGGAGTAAGTCACATTGAACTCTGGAATTCGCTTCCAAATAGCATAACTGAGGATTGAGGTGACAAGACAGAAGTACTATTTGTGGGGGACAGGAGGCGGACAGGTGTGGTGGACTCCCTGGTCCTGAATGGGGTAACTGTGCCCCTGAAGGACCAGGTGCGCAGCCTGGGAGTCATTTTGGACTCACAGCTGTCCATGGAGGCACAGGTTAATTCTGTGTCCAGGGCGGCTGTCTATCAGCTCCATCTGGTACGTAAGCTGAGACCCTACCTGCCCGCAGACTGCCTCACCAGAGTGGTGCATGCTCTAGTTATCTCCTGCTTGGACTACTGCAATGCGCTCTACGTGGGGCTACCTTTGAAGGTGACCCAGAAACTGCAATTAATCCAGAATGCGGCAGCTAGACTGGTGACTTGGAGTGGCTGCCGAGACCACATAACACCAGTCCTAAGAGACCTACATTGGCTCCCAGTACGTTTCTGAGCACAATTCAAAATGTTGGTGCTGACCTTTAAAGCCCTAAACGGCCTCAGTCCTGTATACCTGAAGAAGCATCTCCACCCCCCATTGTTCAGCCCGGACACTGAGATCCAGTGCCGAGGGCCTTCTGGCCATTCCCTCATTGCGAGAAGTGAGGTTACAGGGACATCTGAAGGCAGCCCTGTTTAGGGAAGTTTTTAATCTGTGATATTTTAATGTCTTTTGGTATTTGTTCGAAGCCGCCCAGAGTGGCAGGGAAAACCCAGGCAGATGGGCGGGGTATAAATAAAGAAATAATAATTAGGATTGTGCTGTGCATAGTATAAGACCTACACATACGGTATACAGTATGATAAGTGTGAGAGTGAGAAAGGGAGAGAGAGATTAAGATTTATCAGCCCCCAACCATTGTGCATGCATTCCTTTTAGTTTAACTTCCTGTTTAGCATCTCAAGGTGTTTTCTCAACCAGATGTCACTCAGCCCTCAAGCTTTTTGTGTGATTAAGCAGCTGGTTTCCCTTTCTGAAAGCAGTGGGGAAGGAGGGAGGAAGGGAGGGAGGGAGGAAGGCTGCAAGATATCAGGAGGAAAGAGAGTGAAGAATTATGTTCTCAGGCAGTCCTTGCACTGAAAAGGAAGGGGTCATAATGCTCTGTGCTCTTCCATTTACCCTCGCACCTCTGCAAGCGAAGCTTCCCTGGCTACTTACTGGTGCTCCAGTGGCTCATCTTCATATTTTCCTTCTGTCGCCCATCAACAGTTTTAGAATGTGGTTGACCTTTAAACCTGTTATTATAGGATTGCGAGAGAAAAGCGATCAAGAGGCTCTTTCAGCTGCCTTGCTTCCCATGTGACCTAGATGGAGAATAGATTCAAAATACGGTTCCTCCTCCCCCGGCAATGCAAGGCAGAAGAGAAAAGCACTGTCACTTCCAAACAGTGCTGGCACAAAGGCAGGGAGGAATAAAGCTGAGAAGAGCTCCAGTAGTTTAGGACTCCTCTCGAAGAGGCCGGATTTTTGTTGCAAGGAGTAATGCTTTTGAGAAAGCTCCCGTTCTTGAAGCATGCCTGCTCTGCAGATGGAATACGTGGGGCAGGAGGAGCGGTGTGAGGGCAACTGAAGTTTCACTGCTAGGAGCTCCTGGGATTTTACTTGCAAGATGAGTATTATTATGAAGCCAAGATCCCGATCTACCAGCTCATTAAGAACTGCAGACGCAACTTGGTAATGTGGCTGTTTTTACCCCCTCCTTTGCTGACACTGCCTGCCTGTCTACAAATGCTCTGTTATATTGTTTTGTGCTAATAAATTGTGTACATGCTGATTCCACAGATTGGGGTGCAAGTGTATGTCAAAACCAGAGATCTCCTTTGTTTCTGTTCTACCCTATTTAGCATGGGGGTGTATGGCAATTTAGCTTTCTTGAACAGAGTGAGAACTTCTGCTTTCCTTATTATGGGCAACTTTTCTGAGTTGGCCTTCTGAAGGGAGACTCAAGGTAGTAGCTTCTATTGCTTGTTGGGTTTCTGTTTTGCTTTTCTGGTGACAACTTTCCCCCTTATTTTTCTTGCATTTAATAAGTCAAGTGATGACAGATCATAGGAAGTATGGGAAAACACAGGCTAAGATCTTGTGATGAGAGATTTTATCATGCGTACTTTCCCTTAGAAAAAAAAATTAAAGGGAAAAATGCCAACATGTTTCTCTTCTCTCTTAACCCCCCTGTCGCACAAAGAGGCATGAACCAGGACGACAACCAGTGCATTTTTAAATATTGTTCTTAGAGCTGGTGTAGCAGAATGGCTAACACAATTGCCCTGTGCCTGTTTGCTCAGAGGTAAGTCCTATTGTCTTCAATGGGGGTTACTCCTAGGTATGCATTCATAGGATTGCAACCGGAGACTGAGCTATGGGTCAGGAAGTCTGCTGCTCATTTGAATCTCACCTATGCCATAGACTTCCTTGGTAGCCTTAAGGAAGTCACTCTCTCCTAGACTCGTTCTGCCCACTTCCTGCATGTGGAGATAATAATACTGAATTGCCTGTAAAGGTTGTTGTAAGGATTATAACTAGATAATGCACCAGCTGCACTTGAAAATGCTATTATTTTTTTGTAGTCAGTACTCTTTTTCTTAAACATTGCTATCCTAGCTTTATTTACTTGAGAACAAACCCCAGTGATCAAAAGTAGTGTTTTCCTCTGAATAAAACCTGCAGAGGATTGTGCTCTCCATTTCCTAAGCAGTTGTCAAAGTTGTAGCCTCTTCTATATGATGGATTTATAAATTATAAGGCTTTTCAAGATGTCTGGTCAGGAAAGGGCAGCTTTCACTGATACCTATGCCCTCTGGGCACATCCTAGAGGTTTATTTCTAGATTTCCTGACATTCTATCATTTTTGCTTATGTCATCTCTGGGCACATAGAGAAGCACTAAGGTATGTGATTTGTTCTACCTCCAATTTTGACATGACACTTCTTGCAAAATGTAGGTTTTTCCTGCAATCGTTGGACATTCATTATGGATACTATATTCCTGATTGTTGACTTAGCCTCCTTAGCAGAGTCTTCACACGTTTTACCTTGGGGGGGGGGCATCAGCTATTTAATATCATCACAATAGCCCCAGCAACATTATTGCAAGTTATAATGAGATCTACAACAGTGTTTTGTTTAGTTTAATAAAAATATAGTAGTAGTAGGTTCATAGTAATTTTAATAAAACCAATAACAGTATGAGATTATGGTAAACCATTAATCAAACTCCATTCTTCTTCCATGATGTTGTGACGAAGTGTTGGATTTTCTCAAGCTATGTCAGCCACCTATTACATAGTGGGTAATTTCATGGAAACTGTTGCCAGCTTTCCAGCGTAAAAGCACAAAAGGCAGTGCTTTGAGAAACATAGACCAAACATTGCAGCCAGACCTTATTCAGGCAAAACCTCAGCTGACGTCACAGATACTTTCTGATGGGCGGACCAGCAGTCTGTAACTGTGAAGTTTCTGTCAGGTTTTATTTTTTAAAAAAACAAACCACTACACCACAGTTCTTCTCTCCTTTTTTAATGTTCAGTTTCTTTTCTATAGCCCTTTATTTATTGTTTTCCAGCAGCCAGATAATATTCCACAGTTCTTTTGTTTTGCTTATTTGCTCAGTTTAACTGTAACTGATAAGCCTGCAGCTATTTTGCAGAAAAGCTGAAAGTGTGGCACATCCGTCCAAAGTATTTCATCTAGCACCAAGTGGTAGATGGAAGTGAGAAAAAAATGTTGCCACCTGCGGCAAATAGTTCCCAGTTTCCCTCTAGTATAATCCTGCCCCTGTAATCGTAGAATTGTAGAGTTGGAAGGGACCCCAAGGGCTATCTAGTCCAACCCCCTGACAGCCACGCCTGGGTGGGCTCGAACCACAGACCTTCCAGTTAACAGCCAGATGCACTGACCCAATAGCACCCCAGAGAACATAGTGCAATGTGAAAAAAATGAATATTTTGTTAAGTGAGAATGTAGACAAATTTCTTTTCCTAATACAGTATTATTGCCATTTCCATTACTCACAAGCGTATCTCCCCCTGATTAGTGTAACCAATGTAAAAATTTCAGCTTGGCTTCCTTCCTCCCTTCCTCCTTCCCTCCCTCCCTCCTTCCTTCCACAACTTTTATCTTCTAGTCTCTTAAGATACCACGGCATCCATTTGCCTGTCTCTGTGGCCTTATTCTTTGCAGAACATTGCAATTATCCAGGCTGTTTGTCTTGAGTTGTGATTCGGGGGACCCAGAAAGCCAATAGTGAATGCTTGGTTGATGTGCACCAAGGTGTAAAATGCATGATCATCAGCCCTGTGTTTTTGGACCATGCCACCGAGACTGTGGCCATGATGCTTGAATACTCTCACGTGCGAAATAAACTTCTCCCCGTATTTAAAACTAGAAAGTCCAGAAGACATTGAGGCAGAACTTTCTCCCTAACATGGCAGCTTGATACAGTTTTCAGACCAGCGTTTGCACATTATCCGAAAGATCCTCATTCATAAAAAGAGGTGGCAAATGCAGAAGTCCTCTAGTAGGGGAAGGAATGTGTATCCGTGGTACAGTTTGTGCTTTGCATGAGAAGGGTCCAAACATCTACAGGTAGGGCTGGGAATGTCTTCTGAATCTCTAGATACCTGCTTCTGGTTAGAATAGACCAGGCACCCCCAAACTGCGGCCCTCCAGATGTTTTGGCCTACAACTCCCATGATCCCTAGCTAACAGGACCAGTGGTCAGGGATGATGGGAACTGTAGCCCAAAACATCTCGAGGGCCAAAGTTTGGGGATGCCTGGAATAGACAATACCAAGCTAGATGGACTTGAATCAGTATAAGGATACCCTGGAGAAGGGAAGAGCACAGACGCAAATATGTATTTTTAATTTTCCGTGACCCCTCACCCCATTTTGTGTAAATTCTTGTCTTAGGAAGAATTCTCGAGAACTCAAAAGCTTTCCAAAATTCTACGACATTTTGGGTTGCCCAAATTAAGGTGTGCAGTTTGAATGATTTTTCTTTTCTTTTTCTTATGGACCAGCACGGCTATCTTTTGCATTTTAAACGTTTTCATTTGCCCTGTTTTACTATGAAGGATGTGTAAGATCGAGCTAAAGTACAACTGATTGCAGCAGAAGAGACATTTAAGTGCATGCTTAAGTCACCCACTAAAATTGGTAGAGCTTAAAAATAAGCTCGATTGCATTCTAAATGGGTGTGGATTTTTGTTGTAAAAAGTCTGATTCAGAGGAAAAATGAGTTACCTATGATACCTCTTGATCAAGGTTGTGTTTATAATGATATAATATAGCTTCTGCTAGAGGAGGAATAATGTTTTCCGTTATTGCATAGCGTCAATCTGCAACTGTTTCCTGGCTTCCTTTGGGAGTCAGTTCATGGTGTTATATGAAGTCTTTTATTAGCAGCATTGTGCATTAGCCATTGCCCCTGGAAACATTTTGGTGTGTAGTTGCCATGGAAAGAACGGGGAATGGAACTATAGATATCTCTTAGTAACACCTTTAACTAGTGGAGTCAATGCGATACAGTGGACAGTGCTGGCCTTGGATCCATGTCAAATCTTGTCCTATCTCTGTAAGGCCCCTTGTATGGTAGTGGGCAAGGCATTATCTTCCCCCCTCCATCTTTTAAAAAGAGGAGGGAGCATAATAGTGACCCACATCACTATGGTGCTCAGGATAAATCACAGCAAAGTCTGAAAAGCACATTGTAAATTTAACTGCTTCCTAAATGCTAACACATGTTCAGTACCTGGAAAGCCACACTATCCATTTCACATTCCATAACTGCGATGGTGGCTATTGGATATATTTTGGATATACAGTGGTACCATGGTTTAAGAACAGTCCAGTTTAAGAATGATTCGGTTTACAAGCTCTGCAAAACCAGAAGTAGTGTCTTGGTTTGAGAACTTTACCTTGGTCTAAGAACGGAAGCTGAATGGTGGAAGGGCACCGGCGTTGGGAGGCCTCGTTAGGGAAAGTGCGCCTCGGTTTAAGAACGGTTTTAGTTTAAGAACGGACTTCCAGAACAGATTAAGTTCGTAAACCGAGGTACCACTGTAGTTGAAATCAGTCAGAATATTCACAGGCTTGTGAACTAGGCCCTATATTAGGCCTTCATAAGAGGGCCCACTAGAACCAGCTCAACTAGAAGAAGTCAATAAGCAGATTGACTCCAACTGTGTGTAAACCCATAGACCTTGGCAATTTCTCTTTCCCAGCTTTTCCTCTTTCCAACCAGGTTCATAGTCCCCACTATGAGTCACATCTCTCACCCTCTATCTCCGCACAACACCTCTGTGGCTACATCATTCCCAGAGGAGCCATCATCCTCTATCCAGCAAACATAGGTGCAATTCACCGACTGACTTTTCAGCAAATGCTGAGAGCTAATTCACCTGCTGGAAAGTGCAGTTCTTGCTTTGGAGCACATGCCATGTTAACCCCACTAACCACAAAATTCAACAGAGGAGGCATCATTTTATTTTCAACTTCAAAGTGAAAAACAGCACTGGGCTCTAATTTTGGCTGTGCAAATCATCCAAGACACAAATCTGCTGACGTCTTGAGCTGATTTGGATTCACTCCAAAGTGACACACATTGCCCTAGGAGGTGAAACTCTTTCTTTTAGGGTCTTGGAAATGGTGTTTCTATTGATGAAGCTTAGAACAGCATTGCCTCATTGATTCATAGCCTAGCCAGTTATCTGCCATTGAAACATCTGGTGCTTTGCTTAATAATGTGGTGCTTTCCCCAATTTATTACACTTTAATGTCACGTTGTTGGTGTCTGCCAATTTTCTCCATTGAGGTCATTTTGAACTTCTAGCCGGCCTCTGAGACATTTGCAGCACCTCCCAGCTTTAAATGGATCATTCACATCCTTAGTGAAGATACTGATTGGTATGCCTTTCCCAGAGTTGCCTTTCTTTTATTTTTAAAATGGGGCAATCTTTTCCCCAATCACCTGGAACGCAAGTAGGCTACTCCCTTGCATTAGCTTACAGGGGCGTAGCCAGGATCAAAACTAGGGGGGGGGCAAGCCATGGTCGTTCAGGGGCGGGGCAAGGCACAGAAGGGGAGGGGCCATGAAGTGGGCGGGGCTAAAGGGCCAGCGGGCCTGATGACATCGTGGCGGCGGCAGCAGCGGCCACTTTGTGCTTCTGGGGCTGGTAGCGTTGGCGGCTACCCTGCTTGGCTGGAGAGGACGGGAGGGTCATGCAGGCGAGAGGGGGTGGCAGGGCGGGCGAGGGCGAGGCAAGACACGGCCGCAGCCACGACGGCTCCGAGGCGTTGCTGCATATCAGCATAATATTTCAACCATGGTTCAAGCCCCACCATAGGAAAAAAATCCTGCATTGCAGGGGGTTGGACTACATGACCCTTGTGGTCCCTTCCGACTACAATTCTATGATTCTATTGATATATTAACATAGCATATGCATCATTCTGCTTTCTTGAATTGTCCTACTCCTAGGCATAGCATCCAACTCCTAGAGGCCTAGGTGCCCCCCCCCAATTACTGGTAAATACCGTATTTGAAAGAGTCATCCCCCCATGTTGATGGGCTTTCTATGTGGGGCTTATCTGCCCCCCCCGTATTTTATTAAGGATGGAAGAGGGAGGGAAGGAAGGAAGAAATAGAGAGAGATATAACTCATATTTGTGGGTGTCTCTGGATGACGCTGTGATGCTGGAACTCTGCAGCAAGAGGACAGGAGGGTCGGGCAGGCGAGAGGGGGTGGAAGGGCGGGCGAGGGCGGGGCAAGGCATGGCCGCAGCCACGACGGCTCCGAGGCATTGCTGCATATCAGCATAATATTTCAACCATGGTTCAAGCCCCACCTTAGGGAAAAAATCCTGCATTGCAGCAGGTTGGACTAGATGACCCTTGTGGTCCCTTCCGACTACAATTCTACGATTCTATTGATATATTACCATACCATATGCATCGTTCTGCTTTCTTGAATTGTCCTACTCCTAGGCATAGCAGCCAACTCCTAGAGGCCTAGGTGCCTCTCCCCCCCCCCAATTACTGGTAAATACCGTATTTGAAAGAGTCATCCCCCCATGTTGATGGGCTTTCTATGTGGGGCTTATCTGCCCCCCCCGTATTTTATTAAGGATGGAAGAGGGAGGGAAGGAAGGAAGAAATAAATAGAGAGAGGGATAACTCATATTTGTGGGTGCCTCTGGGTGACGCTGTGATGCTGGAACTCTGCATGTACAGGAGCCTTGTAAGCAGCTTTCTCTCTGCTTGATTTACAGCAGGCACGTCCAACAGGTAGATTGTGATCTACCAGTAGATCACTGGATGTCTGTGGTAGATCACTGGTAGGTCACTGGCACCCCTAAAAAAAGCTCACCCAAAATTTTCCTCCTCCCTCAAAAAAGTTGAACTATGACCTGAAGCCCTAAACAAAAATGGGCCTCCCTCCCTCCTAAAAGAAGCTTCCCGTCCTTTTAAAAAAACTCAACAGCTTTGACCTGAACCCCCCAAAAGGGGGTAGATCACCCCCAGTTTTAAACTCTGAGTAGATCAGAGTCTCTTGGGAGGTGGCCACCCCTGATTTACAGTATACAGATGCAGGAGGAGGGGCAGACTGGAACACCAATGCTTTTTATAAACATCACTGTGTCTGTCAAAGCTACAGCCTCCCCCCTTTCTTATTCACTTCTTTTTAGCCTTGCAGAGCCACCTTAGTCAAATTGAATCCTCTGAGTCTGCACCCTCATTAAATCGCCAATAGAACTCTTAATGCTCCTGAATGCTCATTAACAACTCCCACTTAAGAACAATAGGGTGAAATGGTCAGCTATTGAATCTTGCCTGGGGATATATGCTCCATTGTCTTAACTGCTTAACTACTGGTAGCCACTTTGCTTTATTTATTTGATGTGTTTTTGTTACTGCTGTGCCCCCCCCCCCAGCAAGCGGAGACTTAGCTGCTCTTGCTAAAGCAAAGCCCTTTCCACTTCAGTTTTTGTTTTTTCAAAAAAAAAAATTTTTATTAATTTTTCCAATTAAAACCAATTATATCACATTCCTTATTTCAAATTATACACATATATATCAATCAAACCGAATGTTATACCAAATCATCTAAAAAATTTTTGGGGGTTCCCATGCTTCAAGAAATTGGGGATTCCTCGCAACCGTCTACTGCCGTCTTTTTTCTAAAATTCAAATCGTCTCTCCGGGTCCATAATAATCCAGATCTTTCCCTTACAGTCACATAGATTTTTTCCTCTTTCAACCGATTGTTTCCCAGCTGCTGAGATAAATATCAAACAAGGTTTCACAAATGTTCTTTCTCCTGTGTGAGTTAATCAGTCCAGCCTCCCCATAAATCTTCTTGGTCTGGAGCTCCCTGTTGCGTCGTCAACACGAAGCAGCGCCATCTTAAAAAACTCAAATCACTTTCGTTTTCTCTCATAACCATGTAGATTAACGATCTTTGTAAAATTTACAGCTTTTCCAGGCAGAAGATCCAGACATCACACCATGCATAGACTCTTGGTAAATTAATGGATCTCCTTGCCCTATAGCTGAACTTAGCTTCAGGTCGCTGCTCCAATTCAAAGTGCGTCACAGCTCATAAATCCTCCGAACGCGTCCAGGCACTCCTCCCGTCCAACTAGAGGGGGGCTTTTCTCATCGGCAACTCCACATCTTTAAAAAAATATGCTCAGTAACAACAGTTTATAAAGTTCAACTCACACAGTCTTTTGCTTCTCTTTCACTCCAAACAAGCCAAGACATCGCGTCTGGGAAGGTACGAAGTAACTCATATGAAGAAAAATAAAAAAAACTCACTTCCCTTATCGCTCCGTCCCCATCAATCCTTCTTCCAGATGAAATACAGCCTTTGACTCCTCACCCTCAGCAGCATAAATTTCTCAGCAGTAAACAGCGCTTCTTCCCCTCCTTCTGAAGTATGTCCATAGATTTAAGCCTAATTATCTTCTTTAACCATGGAAATCCCCGCCATGCAGATTAGCGTCCGGGAGTCCCGGCCCTCGTAAGTGCTTCAGCCCAAGCTCCCCCCACTCCAAAAACAGTCGGAGTGGGTCTGGGGGCATCGCGGGCCAGCGGCCCCTCTCCGTAACCCCCGGAGAGGGTAGGGGGTTGCCATTTACTCCCCTAGCAACCGCCAAATTCCTTACGAAGGTCGGAGGGATGGAAAACAGGTCCGCCATTCCTGCAGGCGGAAACCGGAACCCTTTCCACTTCAGTTTTTGGAGCGGAAAAGTGCTGGTTATGGTCTGTAAAATACATTAATTTTTTTGCTTCTAGGGGGGCAGCTGCCCCTTCCTGCCCCCCCTGCCTACGCCCATGTTAGCTTATGGTTCTGAGATGTGCCTGGCTAACTCCTGCAACACCCTTAACTGAATGTCGCCAGGCTTTGCTGACTTCAGTGCATTGTCCCTGTTATTTGGCATACTTTTTGATTATTTTGCCTTTCCTTCATCATTGTTGCCAGATCTCTCATCACAGTCTTCTTTCAGCCTCTAAGGAGGGAAGCCATGTCAGCTCCAGGTTTGGGGGTGGGGGGAGGCTTCTTGGCCAAGGTTTTTTGGGGGGCTGGTTGGGCCCTCCTCCTCCTTGCTGCTATTGCCATTCTCAGTTCACTCTCCCTTTAGGTCCAATCCAGACAGCTGCCCCCAGGGGGAGTGTACAAGGCAAGTGAAGGATGCAATCCTGCACCATCTCTTTACACGTGTCGCTGCTTGAGATTCTTGGTTTGCACCAATGAGTGAGGGTGTGGTGACCAAACAAAACCCAAGAAGCCACAATTCATATGGAAATAATTATTTTAAACATATCAGCAGAAGAGCAGGCAATAATTTCAGTTTACTAAGATTTAAGGATAATAATATTGAAGAGCAATCAACAGCACATGGGAGAGAGAGAGAGAGAGAGAGAGAGAGAGAGAGAGAGAGATGGGAAATGATAAATATGTGCAAGTAATGAGTAATTGGAGAACTAAATAGAATATGAATATGTAGTTTAACTTTTAAATTTAATTCAGAAGAGCAAGATGCGACTTGGCAATTAGAGGAAGGAGAGGAGGAGGAGGAGGAGGAGGAGGAGGAGGAGGAGGAGGAGGAGGAGGAGTTTAGATTTGATATGCCGCTTTATCACTACCCTAAGGAGTCTCAAAGCTCCTAACATTCTCCTTTCCCTTCCTCCTCCACAACAAACACTCTGTGAGGTGAGTGGGGCTGAGAGACTTCAGAGAAGTGTGACTAGCCCAAGGTCACCCAGCAGCTGCATGTGGAGGAGCGGAGACGCGAACCCGGTTCCCCAGATTACGAGTCTACCGCTCTTAACCACTACACCACACTGGCTCTCATAAACATTACTTAGGGCATGAAAAATGTAACATTCCTTGTTATTCAATTCCCCTTTCATTTGCCCCCTAAAACTTCCACCAGTTTAACTTAGTTAAAAACTGTGCTGTGTTACAACACTATAGTAACTTCTAAATATTAGGAAAAGACAAAAGAAAATATATGATAGTTACCTATCCAAGCAGTAACTCGAAGGAACCAGTTTCTGTGGGCCTGGGGAAGAGCTGAGTGGTGAATGCAGGAATCTGTGGGTAGGATCCAGAAAAATCCAGGTGAAGGGGAAAGGGTAGAAAAATAGAATAACGAATTAGGAACTGTGCTTGGGAGTAAGCAAAAATTGACAGGACAGATTCAATGCAGGAAAGTCCTTCTCTTTAAAAAAAAAAGCAAGCAGAACAAGCAAAAGTATAAGAAAAATGTGGAGCTAAGCAAAACTTTAAACAAGCAAAGAAGTCAATTTTAACACAGAGTGCAGTCTCTCTCTTTTTTTATCCCCATTGCACATATAATTTTCTACATCCTGGTTTGTCCCATTTTGTTGCCCCACTTACCCCACTAAAAATTAGTTCTGTAATGTTAAATGGCAGTTCATGGGACAAACACCGGCAGAAAGAGTTGTCCATTGTTTTAGGAGTTGATGTGATCCCAAACTTACTGGGCACAGGGAGAGTCAGAAATGTCGCCCAGGGCTGTTAGCCATGTGGAATAACAAATCTTGTACCTTCTTCACAAGGCCTTGTCAGCATTTCTGGTTCTCGCTCTCCAGACAGAAAAGCACTTTCCCCCTCAAGACAAGACATTCCAGCCTACTTTTTTCACGAGCCAGAGCTTCTGGACCAAAGTTGTTTTCTTCCATTCTTGGGTAATCACCTTCACCGTTCATGCAGATTGGTCTCCAGAATTGAGCTCAGTAACACTTTTTGGACACTCAAGAGAGGACAGGCTGTGGCATCAAAGAGGAGCTGCATGGCCAAGACCCAAGGGGAATCAGGCTCACGCAAGGGGGTGGACCTGGGCAGGAGAGGGAAACTCTAAAGCAAATGGATTTCAACCTTCTATGTCATTTCTGTAAGTTTTGCAAAGACCACACCACTGTGCCACTAGCTATAAACAGGCAACTCTGTATTCACTTTTTGTGACAAGCTGAGTGATGTTTTTGTATCCGCCATCATGTGAATGGCAGAGAGTTTTATTTATTCGTTTGAAAAATTATATCCTATCTTTAAGTACACAAGCTCTCAGGGCAGCTGACAGTTAAAACAATCTGCAGTAAAACAGCCCAAAGTTATAAAGCAGGGGGGGGGGGACTTCTGGAGGTTACACAGGATTAAGCAACCAATGCTGGGTTGGTTTTAGCTCAGTTTAAACAATGCAAAGGCACTGTTGGTGGGTGGTTCATCTGACATAGGAGGTAGCGGCCAGTCTGTTCTGGAGCGGGTGGCTCTCCTCCTAAAACATAGTTGTCTTGCAAGGAGGAGTGCAGAAATGCACACACAGAGAGTGAGACAGAGAGAGAGAGAGAGAGAGAGAGAGAGAGAGAGAGAGAGAGAGAGAGAGAGAGAGAGAGAGAGAGAGAGAATGTCCTCTTAAATGTGCACTCATGATTTGTATTTCTGTTTTCAGTGCTATTTGCAACTGCATAAAAAATGGGGGGGGGCAGTCATAACACTTCATTTCCTTTCAGTGCATGCAAGTTACTTTCTATGATTTCGTACACTGCAAATGTTCTGGTTTGGTTTTGTCCTGCTTTTGTTGTGCTGTGGGCCCTCCAGGCAGCAGTAACGTGGCAACATTGGGGAATCGTTGCAGAACTTAATCATGCAGAATTATCCCACCACTGATGCACTACTGCTGTGTCAAGAACATACTGCAGAATACACCTGCCACAAAACACCAGTTTGTAGGAGGTTGTAGAAGGAGACAGAGGGGTAGAGAGAAGGGGGTGTCCCCAGCTGCAAGTGACTCCAGACACACCCATTGCTGGTATGCAGCCCCTACTCCTGCCCTAAAAGATCAAACCCTCAGCTTGGGGGATCAGCTGGTTGACTCAGCTGTGTCAACACAGGCCAAGTAGCTTTCGCAGCACATAACATCTAACTAACACCATGCGAGGCTGGTCTGCCAGATCCTGCTACTTCTAGGTAGAATACCTTAGTCACAGTTATCTATGCCCTGATGACATCCCAGACTTGGATTACTTCAATGTGTGAAATGTGGGACTGCTCATTGGGACTATGTTTAGTTCCTGCTGCTGATGTTAGATTGCTAAGTGAGACCTGCTTTTGACTTAATTCTTACTCGTACATCTGATTCTTTAACATCCGATGTTTGTTTTATTACAGGGTTTAGGGGGTGGGGAAGTGCATTACTTGCACAAAGGCAACACAGCCTATAAAATTTCTAATGAGTTAATTTGGGGGAAGGCTGTTGTGAAAGTAGCTTTGTCCTGTGTTTGTTGCAGAAAAGCTATAAGGAAGCAATCTAGGCTGAACCTGGTGAAGAGAGTATGGGAGGGGAAGGATGAGTGACTAATTTTTATTTGCCCCTGCTGCCTGCAATGGTGTTTGAGGTGCAACAATGTGGAAAAACGTAGCTCCCCTCTTCCTGTTCTATATCTGTCTACTGCTCAGTTTTACAGCTGTTTCCCTGGGTTCTATTTATTTAGTGGGGGGTTACAAACCACTTAAGCAGTTCCTAGGTGGTGTACATAAAACAGTATAAAACAATTGTTGATAAAACCAACAAAATTTAAAAGCAAGTCCAGCAAACTGCATTATATGTCCAGATAGGTAAAGGTAAAGGGACCCCTGACCATTAGGTCCAGTCGTGACCGACTCTGGGGTCGCGCTCATCTCGCATTATTGGCCGAGGGAGCTGGCGTACAGCTTCCAGGTCATGTGGCCAGCATGACAAAGCCACTTCTAGCGAACCAGAGCAGCACACGGAAACACCGTTTACCTTCCCGCTGTAGCGGTACCTATTTATCTACTTGCACTTTGACGTGCTTTTGAACTGCTAGGTTGGCAGGAGCTGGGACCAAGCAACAGGAGCTCACCCCGTCACAGGGATTCGAACCACCGACCTTCTGATCAGCAAGCCCTAGGCTCAGTGGTTTAACCCACAGCGCCACCTGGGTCCCCATATGTCCAGATAGGCATGCTGAATTTTTAAAAAGGTTTTTAGCAAGCATCTGAAACAGTATAATGACAATAAAAAAATTCCTTCAGTAGCACCTTAAAGACCAACTAAGTTTATATTTTGGTATGAGCTTTCGTGTGCATGCACACTTCTTCAGATACCTGAAGACGTGTGCATGCACACGAAAGCTCATACCAAAATATAAACTTAGTTGGACTTTAAGGTGCTACTGAAGGAATTTTTTTATTTTGCTTCGACTCAGACCAACACGGCTACCTACCTGTAAGTATAATGACAGTTGAAGCATAAAAGTCCCCCCCTTCTCCTTTATTTCATTTGTTTAAACAGCAGTTAATTACAGTAAAGTAGTAGAGGAAGAAATTTGTTTGTTTGTTTAGTGACAGGATTTGTAGACCGCATTTATGCCCTTGTGCATCTCCTGCTTATTTCAGTGGAGCTTATGCAACGAGGATGTTCCAATGGGTTGTTCTTAATAAGCTCTCATAATGCACCACTGGAGGTGGCTGCCTTGTGACTTTTGCAAAAGAATGGCTTCTTCCTCCTCCTAACATTGGGAAATGCTGGATTTTTACAGTCTTTTTAATTGGATGGTGCATTTTGTATAGTCTCTGCTGTGCTTGAATGTTAAATGAGCAAAAAGA
The DNA here is from genome assembly GCF_965207765.1 of Zootoca vivipara. NCBI lineage: Eukaryota > Metazoa > Chordata > Lepidosauria > Squamata > Lacertidae > Zootoca > Zootoca vivipara. Next base: position 39,476,133 of record NC_142593.1, read on the forward strand.
TAGGAAGATGCCTCTTCAATCTTGCAAAGTACTCCAGTACCAACTGCATGCCTCCAGTCTCTTGTGCGTTCATAGATTTATTGAGCTTGACACTACTGTGTCTGCTGCGTTCTGAATTATTTGTGAGAAGGAGCAACAGTATTTTACAGACAATGACCTTCTGAATTAAATATGAACATTAAGAAGTCAAAAGGGCTGCAATCACAGTAACAGTGTAAGGGGGGGGGAAGCTGTTTGCCCTATTATTCGAGAACGGGGTAATTCTGCAAATCAAATGCCTGTTATATTCAGGGAGTCAAACCATTAATGTTGTTCTTCTATAGCTAGGGGTTATAGTTCAGATTCAGCTATGAAACTGTTCTGGTTTAGTTCTGGTTGAAAGCCAATAAAGGCACTGTAATTGATTCAGCACACTTTCAGAACTGGATCCTTTTCAGCTCATGGGAGGCAGAAAGTTAAAGGGTCTAATTTGTTACATATGTCAGCTGTCACCCGTAAGTACTATGAAAGATACAAAATAACAACAACAACTAAAGCACTTAATAGTAAAATGGTAACAAATGTTAATTAAAGTGTATGGCAGCCTTAACCCTCAAAGTCACATGCCTTTGAGATGTCAAGGTATAGAGTAGGCCCATTGAAACCAGTGAGCATGACTAACATAAGCCCATTAATTTCAACGGATCTATTCTATGCCTAGTTTGATAGATTGGCTTTGCATTCTGAGGATAACATTTGGTTGGGATCACTAAGTGTGTCACTAAATCAAGTTGTTTTTTTGACTCCTTATTTTGTATTAACAACTTGCTCAGGGACATTTATGTTTTGGGGAGAAAATAAGGATTTGGTTTTATTCTTGGTATGTTCTCTCGTTTTGTTACTGGTTTGTTCTGCATATGCTGCTGAATGAGATTGGTTAAATAATTATTTTTATTTAATTGCTTGAATTCTCAGGTAGTAGAGTGGATTGTACCACTTCACACAGTGGAAGAATGCCATTTTTAAAATTACTTCCCATATATATAAACAAGAAAAATCTCCCTGCAAGTAAAGCATCTAGCATAGAAGGAAGAAAGCTTCTCATCCAGCCCAGTCCCTTCTGTGCTGCTTTTCTACCCGCAGAGTAATTTTGCATAGAAGAGGATTACTGGCTGGAAGTATTATTTTAAATGTCTGAGTAAGCCACCCTAAAGGTATTTTGTGAAGAAGGGCAGCCTTCACATATAACCCGTATATTCCGGCATATAAAACGACTGGGTGTATAAGATGACAACCCCCCCCCCCCTTTTCCAGTTAAAATATAGAGTTTGGGATATACTCGCTGTATAAGAAATATGACCCGGCGTATAAGACAACCCCCGACTTTTGAGAAGATTTCCCTGGGTTAAAAAGTAGTCTTATATGCAGGAATATACAGTACATAAATAAATTCATCAGTGTTGTTATTGTCTTGCAGTCAGAAATAATGGCACAGTCCACTCTGCTACCTCAGGATTCTTATCACCTCAGGCTTTTGTGTCAAAAGCTCAAGAACCTGACAAAATTACATTAACCCGTGTGCTCAATGCATCCTTGATTGGTAAAATTTGAAAATAGGGATTGGGGAGAAATTCCATTCAGATTGTATTTAAACCCAACCCTACCTAATTCATACTTCTAAACCAACATGTGAACCGAAACAAAGCCAATAATTTGAGACTTGTGCTTCCCATAATATATATTATTTTATGGGGGATTGTTTGCAGAAATGTGTATATTAGACAAAAATGCATATAAACCTATGAATATTTTATATATATATATCAGGGGGAATTCTCACTAAATCACTGATAAATTTTCAGGAAGACTTTTTTAAAAAAACAACAACAACCCACAACCTAGTGTTGAAATATGGAGAACTGAACTTTTAAGAATAGAAGACTGAGAAAATGAAATTGTCAGCTTCTCCCATATCTATATTTGCATCATATGTTGTTGTTGTTGTTTTTTAAAGCAGAGGACTGTATTAGTCACTTCACTTTCCCACATGTGTTCATTTTTGAAATACCAAGAATGAAGCAGAATAAAATAGGACCCAAGAAGGTCACTCAGTAAAGAAATGGAAGAGGACAGGAAGGGGGGAGGGGTTGCATTATTTCCATAAACTAAATGAAAATAAAGCCCTTAAGTGATCTTCCTTTGTGTAACCAAGTATGCGATGGTTCCTACCCTGCGCTCCCCACCCCCCTTTTCATTCAGTGATGTAAAAAGCAATGATGAGAATACAAAAGGAACACTCCATGTTAAAACGATATGAGAAACCATCACATGTGCAAAGCCATTCAGCATGATCTCTGATTAACCACGAGTGCTAGTGAGATAGCATTTCATAAGCTGGAGATGACAGCTTCTAGATTTTTATTCCGTTTCGAATATTTCCTTTGTGCCAAGATGAGATCAATGTGACTGCTGAATTATTAATCTGATGCAATTTTCGTTCTGAAATGATCTATTTCTTTGCCCTATATATTTTCAAACATTGTAATTACAAGGAGGGGGGGTGATCCAGCCCACATATACATAGCCTGCAAATCTGAATTATTAACACCCATGGGGGGATTTTCCATGCCAGATGTGTAGGAAAGTGTTCCATAGTCCTTACCACCCCCATCATTCTGCCCGGACACTGAGGTCCAGCGCCGAGGGCCTTCTGGCGGTTCCCTCGCTACGAGAAGCCAGGTTACAAGGAACCAGGCAGAGGGCCTTCTCGGTAGTGGCACCCACCCTGTGGAATGCCCTCCCACCAGAGGTCAAAGAGAACAGCAATTACCAGACCTTTAGAAGGCATCTCAAGGCAGCCCTGTTTAGGGAAGCTTTTAATGTATTTTAATATTTTCTTGGAAGCCGCCCAGAGTGGCTGGGGGAGCCCGGCCAGATGGGCGGGGCATAAATGATAAGTTGTTGTTGTTGTTGTTGTTGTTGTTGTTGTTGTTACCAGAAGTCTTGGATTTACCTGTCTTAACTCCAGTGGCTAGGGCCATAAGAACACATGAAGAGCCGGCTGGATTTTTAATTCAATTTGTATACCTGTAGATCTCAGGGCAGCTCACAACATAAAATAACATTATGAAAAAAACAGGAAATTAAAACATAATAAAAATGAAACAAAGACAACCCAATAACCCCCCCTTCCACAACACATTTTAAAAGGGCATCGTATGTCAATCAGCCAAACGCCTGGTTGAAGGGCAACATTTTCGCCTAGCGCCTAAAGGTGTACAATGAAGGTGCCAGTCGAACTTCCCTGGATCAGGTCAGTGGCCCATTTAGTTCAGCATCCTGCTCTCACAGCCCCCAACCAGATGCCTGTGGGAAACTTGCAAGCAGGATCTGAGCACAAGAGCACTCTCCCCTTCGGCAGTTTTCAACAACTGGTATTGATAACCATGCTGCTGCTTCTGATTGTGGAGGCAGAGTATAACCCTCGTGGCTAGTAGGCATTGTCCTCCATGCAATTGTCCGATTCCCTTTTAAAGTCCTCCCAAGTTCATGGCCCTCACTGCCTCTTGTGGGAACAAGTTGCAGAGTTTAACTGTGCGCTGTGTGGAGAAGTGCATTCTTTTATTTGTCTTGAATCTTCCAACATTCAGCTCTGTTGGATGTCCAAGATTTCTATTGTTACGAGAGACGGAGAGGAAAGGGCACTGAGTTTCCACAAGGAGGCACCAGATTGAGGAAGGCGTTCCTAAACTGACCCTCGTGAAATAATAGAATAGAATAGAATAGAATAATAATTTATTGGCCAAGTACCAACATACTTGGAATTTTGCTTCGGCTACATCGCAATGTAACGTACCTTATACAAACACTGTTGCACAACACAATAACACAACAAAGGAACCCCACCCATAACTGGCCTCTACAGTACTTCCGCTACACAATTATGAATTTAACAGTTTGATGGCACAAGGGGAAAAACTGTTCCTGTACCTAGCCGTTTTTGTGTATAGAGACCTGTAGCGACGTTCAGATGGAAGTAAATCAAACAGATGATGACCGGGATGCAAAGGGTCCACAACAATTCCCTCTGCTCTCTTCCTAGCTCGGATAGCATAAAGTGTCTCTATTGAAGGCAAACTAGCACCAATTACCTTTTCTGCAATTCTTACTGCTCGTTGGAGCCTTTTCTTTTCCTTCTTGGAGGCTGTGCCATACCAGGCAATAATAGAATTACAGAGAACTAAGGCTAAGCTCCGTCCTTCATCCTGAGTTTCTTTTGAGTCCATGCAATTATTTGGCCACTCAGTAGTGGGGTCACTGGCATTTTTCCTTCAAGCAACAGGTTCCAGCATTGAAATGTGAAAACAGATGCCCCCAACTGAGTGCGGTGAAAGTGCTCTAGGGAAACATTTGCTGCCATGAAAACCCATTCCAGACTTCGGCAATACTTAGAAAACATTTGTATTGCTTCCACATTGTTACGTCTGTCTTCACACTCAAATCACTTCTACAACTCTGCTCTGTTTCAAAAAGTTGTCCGCCATGTGCTGTGTAAGAAAGAGGGCGTAGAGCCCAAAACTGTGTTGGAGCTATCCAGGTGTCTGGAACACAGTCAAGATATACAAACATAACCCACCCATATGCACATTCTGAAGAGTAAATTCTGGTACTGCAGGTTTTGCTCAGGTATGGCTCAATATCATATGTTCCTCTTAGCCTCAGGGGTTGGTTTCCTGTTAATTAGCTAAGCTCCTAAATACTAATGATAAATGTAGTAGCAACTTTATGATCCCTTCTTCTGATATGTTATTCTCTTTCAAGTATCACTTCCCGCCATACTTAGACATTAAAAAAAAATGTATTGCACAACTTAACCAAGCATAGTTGTCTGCTGGATCATCTCTTCCCAGAAGAGGACGCAACTGCTGCAACTTGCAAAGCCATGAATCAGGGTCCAGAGCCAGGGTATCTAGCTGCTGCCACACAGCAAAACTGCCCATCAGTTAAAATCCTTACCTAAGGCCTTTCTCAGAATGCAGCTGAAGTGTCAAGATTGTGCAGTTCCCTCTCTTGAAATGTTTGCCTAGAGCAGGGCCCCCCCAAACTAAGGCCCGGGGGCCGGATGCGGCCCAATCGCCTTCTAAATCCGGCCCATGGACGGTCCGGGAATCAGCATGTTTTTACATGAGTAGAATGTGTGCTTTTATTTAAAATGCATCTCTGGGTTATTTGTGGGGCATAGGAATTCATTCATATATTTTTTCAAAATACAGTCCGGCCCCCCACAAGGTCTGAGGCCCCCTGCTGAAAAAGTTTGCTGACCCCTGGCCTAGAGTCATCTCCACTGCATTTTAGATGCCAGGCTAAATCCAACCTGTTTGCCCATGCAATTTTGATTGTTAATTAGGTGTTTGCTGCTGCTTTTGCTTTGTTTTCAATGTCCGTTGATTTCAGTGGATCTACTCTGAGTATGAGAACATTGGGTGCAGCTCATCAGTTTGTATTCAATATTAGTTATAATCAGTGTAGACGCATTGAAATTAACGGGCATGACTAATTGAGGTTTGTTCATTTCAATGGGCCTACTCTAAGTAGAAATGATTTAGAGTCAGCCCATTGGGTTGTTTTGTATTTTATGGTTTCTAAGTTATTCCTCTGTTTTGATAGGAAGCCAGTATAGAGGCATTTAAAGTTGGCGAATCGAATCTCAAAATTAAGGGCTACCACTTGTTTCCACAGTGTGGGGCCAAGGTGTAAATGGGCAGACCCTTTCCAATTCAGTGTTTTCAAACAGCCTTTGCCAACCTGATGCCCTCCAGATGTTTGGATTACAGCTCCCATCAGCTCTAGCCAGCATGTTCTGGCTCAGTTGGTAGAGCATGAGACTCTTAATCATGGATTTGAGCCCAGCATTGGGTGAAAGATTTCTGTTTGACTCTCCTGGCCCCTCTATGATTCTTTGATCTGGAGGACTCCAGGTTGGTGAAGACTATTTTACAGGTTTAAGAAACTTCATTTTCCGCCGTTACGAATTGTGTTAGAGCACAAAGAGAACCAGCAGTGGAGTAGAGGCCGCAGGGGAAATGTCTTTCAAGGATAGTCAATTGGTTCTCTGAAAATCTTGACTGGATGATTAATTTTTTATGGTTTTACGTAATAGCAGATGGTTGTAGTTTGTAAGCATGGCCTGAAACATTTTATGATCTAAAATCCATATTCAGTAAAGTCCGGGTCCTTTCATAGCATTTGATCTTTCAAGGCAGGGTTTGTTTAAGTTTATTTCTTATGAAGGATTGTTTAATCTTCTTTAATTGGTGGTAACCATTTTGATGGGGTCGTCAGTGTTTTAAACATTTCTTGACAACTTTGTTTCTCTCCAGCATTTGCACAAACGTCTCGGGGTGGTGGAGGGGAAAGACTTGCTGAACAAAGTTCCAGGGTTCAAGAGGCTTCCCATCTTTGGGCAGGTTTCTGTTGAGCGGCTGGAGACTTGGAGCTTTGGTCAGAGCTGCATGGAGTCATCTTCATGGGCCCATGTTATTAGCATTCTGTGCTGTGGGTGTGGTCCTCAGACCACCGTTGTGGCGCTCACCAAATAACTATGCCTAAGCAACTAGGCAGTATTTTGCACCATACTGAGAACTTCTTAATCATAATACCATTTTATTATTCTTAGTTACTGCATTTATGTCCTACCTTTTCCCCCAAAGAGCTCAAGGGGATGTACATGGTTCTCCCCCCTCCTCATTTAATTCCCACAACAACCCTGTGAGGTAGGTTAGGCTGAGAGGCAGAAACTGGCTCATGGCCACCCAGTGAGCTTCATGGCTTAGTGGGGACTTTAAACCTCATCTCTCAGGCCCTAGTCTTGCGCTCTAACCACTACACCACACTGGCTCTCCTTATAAAGTACAGGAAACCCCCATTTTAGGCACGGCCGATATGTGCATGATTGCACACACATGGAGTGTGCACAATTGTGCACACATGGCATGTGCTCTGCTATTCTACCTCTTTTACTGCTGCAGTCCAGTGGAATGAGTGCTAACTGGTGACTTGGCTTGTTGATATAAGATGGAATGGCTGCTAATAGACTCCTTGGCAGAACTGTCTTCCTGGAGACTGAATCCTAGAAGGAAAGGGTTAAGCCTCCCCTCCCCCACCAGCTGCTGTCACCTGGAAAATTACCTCCATCCAGCAATTGAAGAACACTCCTTTGGGCAAGGAGTGTACATGCATGTGTTTGTGCACGTCTGAATACACATGGGAATACAGCCACAACCTTCATTGGCATACAGCCAATGCTCACATAAAAATGTGGCCCTCTGGCCATAAGAAAGGTTCTCTATCCCTGCTTTATGAGAAAGAAGGCATAAGAAATGGAAGGTGTTCTAGGAGAGTAATTGAAAGTGCCTGGCTTGATAAACCACGTAAACCCCCAATAAAGATAAAAGTAGGCCTTTAAGAGTGTGAAGATAATAGGCTAAATAGAATAGCTTGCTGTGGAAAATCAGTATGATCATGGGCATGTCTAATTTAAAGCCATTGATTTCAATGGGTATACTCTGAGAAGCACTTAGATGCAACCCATTGCTTTGTGTTTTATTGTGTTTTATTATGATATGGTATTGCTGTTTTTTATGTTCACATTCTGTTGTAGCGCTTGGGGGGGGGGGACTTGTCTCAGAAAGGCGACTTGCAGGCATTTTAAAAATGCATTTTGGGTTCGCATAAAGCCTGGTCTGTGCATATCACTAGGGCAGCCCATGACTAATTGCAAATGTGTGGGGTCCCAGAGAGGAGATTGCTGCTGCTTTGCTCCTTAGTTGCTGAGCAATGCCATGGTTTGACTGAGCATGTTGTCTGAACCCAGGTTCATGTTTTAGCTCTCTCTAGACAAACCATGAGCTGTAACTAAGGTTTGTCATATGGTTTACAGCCCTTGATTTGTCTGAGACACCAAAGCTTGCAAACCAAGGTTCAGATGACGCATGAAGCCAAACCATGGCCCAGCACAGCATGACACAGCTGTAGAATGACCAGAAGAGGAAAGCTGTCATGATCTCTTCTCCTGGACTCTGCACATTTGCATGTTCATGCTAAGCCACAGTTTGGCTTAGTGCTGCATGCAAATGAGGTCAGAGACATTGTGATTTAAAGACTGGAAAATTGGGAGGATTCCAACACTTGGTCCTATTTGGATTTTCATTAAGTTTCAAAGCTGGTGCCAACAAATTCAGGGGGAAACAGAGGTGTTTCCCCAAATGGTGTCAGTGGTTTTGCTGTAGCCCTTGTTTTAGGGACCCAGGTGGCACTGTGGGTTAAATCACAGAGTCTAGGGCTTGCTGATCAGAAGGTTGGCAGTTTGAATCCCTGCAACGGGGTGAGCTCCTATTGCTCGGTCCCAGCTCCTGCCCACCTAGCAGTTCGAAAGCACATCAAAGTGCAAGTAGATAAATAGGTACCGCTCCGGCGGGAAGGTAAACGGCGTTTCCGTGCGCTGCTCTGGTTCGCCAGAAGCAGCTTTGTCATGCTGGCCACATGACCCGGAAGCTGTCTGTGGACAAACACTGGCTCCCTCCGCCTATAGAGCGAGATGAGCGCCACAACCCCAGAGTTGGACACGACTGTACCTGATGGTCAGGGGCCCCTTTACCTTGTAAAAATAGCAGTTAGCATGGAAGACATGGTGACTTTTCATCCTAATTCTTAAGTATTTGTAGTTTGAACTGGAAAAAATTCTGAAGAACCATTAAAGGCCGTGGCAGTGGTGACTGATGGTAGGGAAGCCAATACAAATATTGCAGACTTCCAGTAAAATGACTTGATATTGCCATACTACATTCCAAACTGTCTTTGGGAAAAGGTTCCAATGATCATTACGGACCATAAATCCTCCATCTTCTGTGCCCTAAGAGGGAGGGGGTCCTCTTGCCATTACTCACAGGTCAAACTTTCTCTAGAGTTACTGCTAGGATTTGCTGGTCATGCCATCATTCTTGTTTTATTGTTATTTGTGGACAATAAATATTGTAATTCTTTTTGTCCAGCCAGAGTTTTACATCTGTGTAGAAATATATTCTGGAAAAAAACGTCAGGGATGACTAACATGGAAATGATGTACAGTACTGTACGATTCTTCCCCAAACTATGCCTTCCAGATATTCTAGACCATATGCTAGCTGGGGCCGATGGGAGTTGTGGTCTGAAATATTTGGAGGGCACCAGGCTGGTGCCTTGTGATGTGGGAGATCTATGATCGACGCTGCCTTTTTCAAAAAGAAATAATGGCTTAATATCACCTGTGGGATCCTTTGATTTTGATCAGAGTATCAGAGCTAGTGTTAAACCCCCTGCTTGCCTATGCCACTATCTCTGCCAAATCTGTGATGTCCAGTGGAGGAAAAGGGTGTTAGTAGTATCTGTTGTTGCTTTGTCAGCAGAGCAAATAGCTGGACAGGGGGAGTGATTTATATGTGGGGAAGGCATGGAGTGAAAGTTCATTCACATCACTTCCATTTTGTACCACCCAGAACTCCCAACAACCCAGACATCACATTTTGTGCCTTAACTTTGGGGAGTGCTGACAGTGTTGTAAGGCAGAGCTGACGTTAAGAGTCTCAGAGGGGAATGTGCTATTTTCAGAATTTTCTTGCAATTGTGATGTATTGGAATGCATGTGAACCGTACTTCTGCTTTCTGTGGCTTGCTGAAGTACTATAGCACATTTTGCTATCCTCACCAGTATGTGCTTCAGTGAAGCCTGAGCACCCGTACTTATAAATGAGTCTGTCCATTCGCTAAGGTCATTGCCCCCTAGTCTGATGGGTGGTGTCTACCTGCACAAGACAGGGTCTTCTTAGTGGTGGCGTCTATTATTAGGATTCAGGTGGCAAGTCAAAACAGGGCTGTTTCAGAGAGCTTTTGGTTAAAAACGAATGATTATTTACTTTGCTTCTTACTGCTTTGTTCTGTCATTTTCATTTCGTTTTAATTGTCTCTAACCAACCACCTTAGCATCCTTGGGTGTCTGTGGGATAGAAATGTTTTAAAACAAACAAACATAGATAATGATTTTCATGTTATTTGAGGCAAATGCTTCATATTGTGCTGCAGATTTTTCTCATCAAGCCCTCATCAAGTAGATTAAACAAGTTGATAAGCGTGCTAAATCTCTTTGGCTAGGGTGCATTAAAATTACCCACTGCTCAGAACACAATGTCTGTTTCCTATTACTGTGGGAGCATTGTCCAGGAAGATTTCCCCACACCCCAGCATAAAATGAGTAAGGCTGCTGTTTAAACTCCAGTACATTTTAAGTGGTGAATTAGCAAATGTCCTCCCCCTCTCAAAGCTACACCCCTATCCAGACAGGGATAGTCTGACTTCTATGGCCTACCCTCTGGTAACCTCTAAGTTGGATTACTGCAATGCATTATACATGGGGCTGCCTCTGAGGACGTTTCGAAAACTACAGCTGGTGAGAAATATAATGGCCAGATTGCTCACAGAATAATAATAATAATAATAATAATAATAATAATAATAATAATTTATTATTTGTACCCCGCCCATCTGGTTGAGTCTCCCCAGCCACTCTGGGCAGCTTCCAATCGAATATTAAAACAATACAGCATTAAATATTAAAAGCTTCCCTAAACAGGGCTGCCTTCAGATGTCTTTTAAAAATAGGATAGCTGCTTATTTCCTTGACATCTGTTGGAAGGGCGTTCCACAGGGCGGGTGCCACTACCGAGAAGGCCCTCTGCCTGGTTCCCTGTAACCTCACTTCTCACAATGAGGGAACTGCCAGAAGACAGTTTAAGCATATAACACCAGTCCTGGCCCAACTGCACTGGCTGGCAATTAGTTTCCAGGTCCAATTAAAGTGCTGCTGTCGACCTATAAAGCCTTTTATAGCTCAGCACCTCAATACTTTAAGGACCGCCTCTCACCATACAAACCCACCCGAGGCACTTCTTTATGTTTCCCATCCCAGAGAGGTTCGGAGGGTGGCAACATGAGAACAGGACTTTTCTGTGGTGGCTCCCCATTTGTTGAATGTGCCATCATTGCATGTCTTTAGGTGACAGGCAAAAACATTCTTCTTTACCCAATCCCTTTGGCCGTTAAATAATCTATGGCTCGTTAAATCGGGTGTGTATGTATGTGTGTGTGTGTTATTATGATTATTTAATGTTGTCTTGCTTCTATAATGTTTTCATTATTGATGATCTGTAAAATGTGTTGTTAATGTTGTACACTACCCTTGGGTCTTTTGATAAAGGGCAGTATATAAATTGAATAAATATTAAATGAATGATAATTAAGTACCCGAGACTGGCCAAGTTATTTTGGCACCTAAGGCAGAAAATCCTACAATCATCTCTGGGAGTAAAAATGCAATAAAACAAAACTTATAATTAATAGTTTATTATCCTTCCATGATTGCCCATTCCATGGGCACCTGAGGTTTTCAGGGAAAGCAAGTAGCATTTGGCAAGGTCAGGTCAAGGTAGGCAAGAACAAATCAAGGTAGAGCGGGTCTGGTTGGAAGCTCTTTCTTACAGAGGGCACAGAACAACAGGACTCTGGCAAGGTTCCAAGGTTGGGAGTCATAGCACATGACACCAAGACCCAGTTGCCTAAGGCAGCTGCCTCACTCTGCCCAACTGCAGAGTGCTGTTGCACTCAGGCTGCACTCATGTGAAGCTTGCAGGCTTCTCGCAGGCCTTTGGTCAGCTACCGTGAGAGCAGGATGCTGAACTAGATGGGCCATGGCCCTGATCCATCAGGCTTGCCTTGCTTTCTTATGTTGTTAAAGATAAGATTATAGGAGGAGAAGAAAAGGCAATGTTTCTGTAGATCAGTGGTGGCCAGACTTGGCCCTCCAGCTGTTAAAGGACTACAACTCCCATCATCCCTAAGTAACAGGACCTATCAGGTTTGATGGGAATTGTAGTCCCAAAACAGCTGGAGGGCCAAGTTTGGCCATCACTGCTTTAGATGAAAACAAAGTTTGGAAACTATTTTTTGATACAATGAGTTCCATTGGTTAAGTGTTTTTTGTTTTGTTTTTTGTAAAGCCTTCTGTTGTAACATTGTGTATGTTTTGTGTAATAACCCATTTTAAAGTTATAATTCATGGGTAGGCAAACTAAAGCCCGGGGGCTGGATCCGGCCCAATCCCCTTCGAAATCCGGCCTGCGGACGATCCGGGATTCAGCCTGTTTTTACATGAGTAGAATGTGTCCTTTTATTTAAAATGCATCACTGGGTTATTTGTGGGGCATAGGAATTCATTCATTTCCCCCCCCCTTTCAAAATATAGTCCGGCCTTCCACAAGGTCGGAGGGACAGTGGACCAGCCCCCTGCTGAAAAAGTTTGCAGACCCCTATTATAAATTGCAGTAATAGATGCAGTGGTTTTTATCTTTTTGAATCATAGTGCTAAAGAGAAAAATGCATCAAAAATAAAGTCAAATGTATACTTGGATCCTGCTGAGAATGGACTGTAATATCCTCATCTAATGTTAGGGGATTTTACTGTGCATTTGGTGTATTTATAGTAAGCAATATTTTTGTGCTAGAATGCTTGTTTTTCTTTTAAAGGCACTCAAGGGTTTAAAGAATTTGCACGAGAGAAAAATGTTATTGTTTTAAATTCACACATGGGCAGCATTATTTGATTAAATGAGAGGCAGGCTTTTATTTGAGTCGCTTTTCTACTTAAGAAAATCGATCTGAAGTTACATTAAGTAGAGGTGGATAGGATAAAATCTCGAAGGTATTCTTTTGTGCATGAAATATTTTGACGTGTGTCTTGTGATTTGCTAGCTTTATCTAGGACAGCCTAGCATTTGCCATTTGCGAGGCAACACATTATTAAATTATGGTATTCACTGCTACAACATGTAGTTATGGTCACAAGTTTAGACAAATGTGTGGAGGTATTATGACTGTGAAATGCCCGTTGTTGGGGGGCAGATGACAGAAGGGAGGGCTGTTAGTTTTGTGGCTTTCTGGTAGCGCCTAGAAGTAGGATGTTGAACTGTATGCAGCTGGTCTAGGGGTAGCCAGTGTTGGACCCTCCAGATTCTGTTGAACTACAACACCCATCACGCCTGATCATTGGTCATGCTAAGGCACTCCTTCTGTTCTTGTTCCAACAGAGATTTATTTCTGTGCTTCATACACTCAGTGGGCTGGCTCCTGACTTGTGGACTTGTCTCCTGCAGAAGCTTTCCTCTGGTGGAAAGGGCGGCGATTTTCACCATGGTCTAATTCAGGCACCCCCAAACTCGGCCCTCCAGATGTTTTGGGACTACAACTCCCATCACCCCTAGCTAACAGGACCAGTGGTCAGGGGTGATGGGAGTAGTAGTCCAAAAACATCTGGAGGGCCGAGTTTGGGGGTGCCTGGTCTAATTTCTGCTGCAGCTCCTCCCATGATGTTCCCAAGGGTTCTGAAACTGTTTTTTTAGGAGGCAGAGGAGGTTGCCAGGGGTGGGGTGGGGGGTTGCCCACTCTCTGCAACTCCGAAACTAACCCAGTGAAACCAGCTCCTGTGAATTTGCAGAATTATTATGAAGAGTTTTCTCTATTCAAAGTGTTTAATTCAAAGCCCAAGTGCAGTTTAAAGATATAGAGACCTAAAAAGGGAGAGCAGGAAAGAGCCTGGGAGGTGCCCATCAACATTTAGCAGCACCTGGGCAGCCACAAAACACACCTGGTCAGAGGCTTCCACACTATAGTGTACTGCATTTCTGTTTAAATATCTGTACATATTAATTGACACATGCAAATTTTGTATATATCTGCATCCTTTCTTGTGCTCTTTTTTTCTGGTTGTAAATAAGTGGCTATCCTTGCATATTCATGTAAAAAAATAAAGAAGCAAACAGTTCACTCTGGCCCATGGGCCAGAGCAGGCATCCCCAAACTTCATACCTCCAGATGTTTTGGACTACTATTTCCATCTTCCCTGACCACTGATCCTGTTAGCTAAGGATCATGGGAGTTGTAGGCCAAAACATCTGGAGGGCCGCAGTTTGGGGATGCCTGGGCCAGAGCAATAAGGAGTTATTCATACTGGTATTACTCAGATCAGGATTACAGTCCAGCTGATCAGAACTTTGTGTACATCCATCACTTTTGATAGGGAAGGGCAAGCTCACTGTGTCAGAGCGCAGGTACCCTCTGAGAGCTGCTGTCATGGAAGGAGGGAATGCTTTATCTTGGCCTTTTCCTTGGACTTGCCACAAGTCCCCAACTCTGTGCCTGGACCTCTGTACATATGTCTCTGGACTGCAACCCAATATAATTCTCTCTCTCCCTCTCTCTCTCTCTCTCTCATCTCCTGGGTGAGTTCTAGGTCCTTTGAATTCCAAGAAAACTTCAAAGCTTATTTTCTAATTTGTCTTTAGACTTGGCAAACAACTCTAATTTCACTTTTTATTCACTGTTAACTACAGTTAAGCTGGGTCTCATAAAACCTTTTGGTGAAGGAAACCAGAAGTTGTCATTTCTCATGGGACTTGGCCCGAGGAGTGGTTAATTTTTAATTTATTTATTTTTAAGAGCAGCACTTGGTCAGACGAAAACCTGCTTGTGCCTTAAACACAATGTTCTTTATCTTTGCTCTTGATCAAAACTAAAGTGAATCCGGCACAAGAACATTCAGTGCTGGGGTTTTTTGCATGTACAAATAGCCACAAGCGTCACATTGGAACATAATATTTGAAAGTTCAGTATTGGGTTTTTTGTTTTTTCCCAAAAAATGAAAATAAAACCCTGAACTAATTTGTTGATCAACATGCAGTGAATATGTGGATTTAAGTAAACGAAGTAGAAATGAATAATCTGTTTCACTGGAACGTACTTCATGAAGGAATCTTAATTAACTGTCCCCAGAAAAAGCAGCATATCTTAATGCATACTTGGAATCCTTTTCAGTTGTTCAACTGCACAAGGACTGAGCAAATCTAGATCTATTCCTTTGTATTTCAGTAATATGTTCCGCTATGTTAGCCTTTTAACAACCATTTGTCATTCAAACTACTCTGAAATATTATATTTGTTAGTTTCTGCATGAGTAGCTGCAGCACACAAATAGACCAGAGAAAAACAGGAAGGCATAATAATAATAATAATAATAATAATAATAATAATAATAATAATAGAAAGCACTGCTAATAATAATATTAGAAAGCACTGCTAATAACAAGGCCAGTGGAAGTGATGGTATTCCAGCTGAACTATTTACAATTCTAAAAGATGATGCTGTTAAGGTGCTACAATATGCTTCAATATGCCAGCAAGTTTGGGAAACTCAAGAGTGGCCAGAGGATTCGAGAAGATCAGTCTGCATCCCAATCCCAAAGAAGGGCAGTGCCAAAGAATGCTCCAACTACCACACAATTGCGCTCATTTCACACGGTAGCAAGGTGATGCTTAAGATTTTACAAGGCAGGCTTAAGCAGTATGTGGACCGAGAACTCCCAGAAGTGCAAACTGGATTTCAAAGAGGCAGAGGAACCAGAGACCAAATTGCAAACATGCACTGGATTATATAGAAAGCTAGAGAGTTCCAGAAAAACATCTACGTCTGCTTCATTGACTACGCAAAAGCATTTGACTGTGTCGACCACAGCAAACTATGGCATTTCTTTAAGAACTGGGAGTGCCTGATCACCTCATCTGTCTCCTGAGAAATCTCTATGTGGGACAAAAAGCTACGGTTAGAACTGGATATGGAACAACTGATTGGTTCAAAATTGGGAAAGGAGTACAACAAGGCTGTATATTGTCTCCCTGCTTTTTTAACTTATATGCAGAATTCATCATGTGAAAGGCTGGACTGGATGAATCCCAAACCAGAATTAAGATTGCCGGAAGAAATCTCAACAACCTCAGATAGGCTGATGACACAACCTTGATGGCAGAAAGTGAGGAGGAATTAAAGAACTTTTTAATGAGGGTGAAAGAGGAGAGCGCAAAATATGGTCTGAATCTCAACATCAAAAAAACAAAGATCATGGCCACTGGTCCCATCACCTCCTGGCAAATAGAAGGGGAAGAAATGGAGGCAGTGAGAGATTTTACTTTCTTGGGTTCCATGATCACTGCAGATGATGACAGCAGTCGTCACGAATTAAAAGACGCCTGCTTCTTGGGAGAAAAGCAATGACAAACCTAGACAGCATCTTAAAAAGCAGAGACATCACCTTGCCGACAAAGGTCCGTATAGTTAAAGCTATGGTTTTCCCAGTAGTGATGTATGGAAGTGAGAGCTGGACCATAAAGAAGGCTGATCGCTGAAGAATTGATGCTTTTGAATTATGGTGCTGGAGGAGACTCTTGAGAGTCCCATGGACTGCAAGAAGATCAAACCTATCCATTCTGAAGGAAATCAGCTCTGAGTGCTCACTGGAAGGACAGATCCTGAAGCTGAGGCTCCAATACTTTGGCCACCTCATGAGAAGAGAAGACTCACTGGAAAAGACCCTGATGTTGGGAAAGATTGAGGGCACAGGGAGAAGGGGACGGCAGAGGATGAGATGGTTGGACAGTGTTCTCGAAGCTACCAACATGAGTCTGACCAAACTGTGGGAGGTAGCGGAAGACAGGAGTGCCTGGCGTGCTCTGGTCCATGGGGTCATGAAGAGTCGGACACAACTAAATGACTAAACAACAAAAATAATAATTTATTATTTATACCCTGCCCATCTGGCTGGGTTTCCCCAACCACTCTGGGGGGCTTTCAACAAAAGATTTAAAATACACAGGGTCAACACAAGCAGAAGGTGGGTTAGGATCTCTTAATGATTTGAAGTAGCTCACCAGGTAAT
This sequence comes from Zootoca vivipara, assembly GCF_965207765.1. NCBI lineage: Eukaryota > Metazoa > Chordata > Lepidosauria > Squamata > Lacertidae > Zootoca > Zootoca vivipara. Next base: position 39,492,962 of record NC_142593.1, read on the forward strand.
GTATTTCTGCTGGATTAGCATTGGCAACAACAAAATGGACCCCTCCCCCAGTACCCAGATTATCACTTTGAAATCAAGAAGGTGGAAGCAGAAATAACCAGGAGTGGGTTTTTCCAGGGAAGGGCTATGAACTCAGTTCATTTCTGGTACTCAGAACAACTCGCTGGGCTCAGAATGGTATTCAGAAGCATTGCTGCCTTGGGCTGTGGAGACAGAGCAGAGCCACTATGGCGGCTGGCCAGTAGCCATTGATGGCCTTCTCCTTCATAAATCTCCTCCATAAAGTCTAATCCTCTTTTACAACCATCCAAGTTGGCAGCCATCTCTGCCACCTGGAGGAGCCAGTTCCATGATTTGACTGTGTACAGTGTGAAGAAGTGCTTAAAAGAAATCTGTCCTGAATCTCCCAACATTCAGCTTCCTTAAAGTAAAGGTAAAGGGACCCCTGACCATTAGGTCCAGTCGTGACCGACTCTGGGGTTGCGCACTCATCTCGCATTATTAGCCGAGGGAGCCGGCGTATAGCTTCCAGGTCACGTGGCCAGCATGACAAAGCCGCTTCTGGCAAACCAGAGCAGCACATGGAAACACCGTTTACCTTCCCGCTATAGTGGTTCCTATTTATCTACTTGCATTTTGATGTGCTTTCGAACTGCTAGGTTGGCAGGAGCTGGGACCAAACAACGGGAGCTCACCCCATCACAGGGATTCGAACCGCCGACCTTCTGATCAGCAAGCCCTAGGCTCAGTGGTTTAGCCCACAGTGCCACCTGGGTCCTTAGATGTCTACAAATTCTAGAGTTGTAAGAGAGGGAGAAAAACTTTTCTCTGTCTACTTTCTCCATGCCATGGATATTTTTTAAAATATATATATACTTCTGCCACATCACCTCTTCCTCACCTTTTCTCCAAGCTGCAGCCTTTCTCACCAGGGAGTCGCTCCAACCCCTTGACCATTTTGGTTGCCTTTTTCGGATCCCACAGACATGAAAGCTGGTCAGGTCTGCTGTAGAAGAAACAGGGAGCCCCAGGTTCTGAAAATTTGCTAGTGGGGAGGGGGGGTGAATAAAGAGAGAATTCAAAATAAGCTTGTGTGATAGTCATGCTCTTCCACACCCTTAAATGTGTGTTTTATTTTGATTGGTTGTCTTTATCAAAGTTTTGTCGACTGTCGTGCTTTGTTTTCATTTATTTTAAAGAAACAGGTTTTTAAAATCAGCAGTAATACAGCCTGAGAACCAGAACTTAGGAAATAACTGTTGTAGCACATGTCTCCAGGCACTTTAAAGAGAGCCATACCCTTGAAAATGCACCTCAAGAAACTGTCAGGGACGGTCACTGGGCACCAATCTATAAACTAACAGTCAGAGGCAAGAGGGAGGGAGGGAGAGAGAGAGACGGCAACCCCAGCATTTGGTAGGCAAGAATAGTCCTGCTACATCAGACCAAAGTAGGGGGACTAGTTATACATTGCCAAAAAAGAGAATACCAATCTGCATATGGTGATGCCATTTAAAAATAAAATAAAGTATGCTGTGATTTAAATACAAATGCAGCATCCCTCACCATAGTGGGGAGACAACAGGCAACTTGTTTTCTTCCTCAGTCCGCTGGCCAGGTGCTGCTAACTGTAGACGGGCAATTTCAAGGTTCCTGCTGCTCTCTCTCTCTCATGGTTTCTTATCTTTCAAAACAGACTTGGACTAGGCAACCTTCAAATAGAGGACATCTTCAAATAGCAGACAGCCCTTGAAAGTAGAGGGTGATTCTCTGCAGAGTTGGATACGTTGCCACCTTAGAACAAAGGCCTATCTGCTCCCACATGCTGTTCTCCTAGTATCGAACTAGATGCCAATGTGAAACCCACAAGTCACAAGTCACAGCAATTGCTGGAGTTTGCTGCTTTGACTCTTTCCTTTGCTGGTGGCCTCATTAAAAGGCCACTTTCAGAAGCATCATGCAGTGTTCTCTTAGGAATCTTTCTGGCATGTGTAAGGAATCTAAAATCACAATTTTGTGTCTCTGTTGCTCAATGGCTCTTAAGCCATTTATTTTGGCAAGATGGGGAATTAAGAGAATTGCAGCACTAAGCTCTGCTTTATCTCATCTTCCGTTCTTTGGGGAATGGCTCTTGGAATGCTGCAGCGCTCGCTACTTAGATGTAGCTCAGCAAATTGAAAGCTTGTTGTTAATTTGCTTTGGTGATGAGTCTTTCGTTTTGGTAATAGGCTTTTGGCGTTCGTGCCTCGCAGCTGACGGCATCGTATGCATAGGTTGCTTGTGCAAATTGCAGTCATTTTATTAAGTTTTAAGTTCTGCACATGCTTACAAATCATGGTACCATAGGAAGCTATCTTATACCGAGCTGGCGCAATGGTCCATCTAGCTCAATGTTCATTATGCTGAGTCATGGCATCAATTCTCCAGGGTTTCGGATGGGGTATCCTATACATGGCTACTAGGGGATAAGCCCTGCTGAACACAGTGAGACTTAGTTTCAGGTAGATATGCATCAGATTATTTCTAAAGCACGTCAAAATGCAAGTAGATAAATAGGAACCACTACAGCAGGAAGGTAAACGGCATTTCCGTGTGCTGCTCTGGCTCGCCAGAAGTGGCTTTGTCATGCTGGCCACATGACCTGGAAGCTGTACGCCGGCTCCCTCGGCCATTAATGCGAGATGTGCGCGCAACCCCAGAGTCGGTCACGACTGGACCTAATGGTCAGGGGTCCCTTTACCTTTACCTTTTTATAATGGGAAAGAGGTGGTTTTCCCTCTACCCTTGCTCCTGATTTTTGTGCCTTGAGAGGAAAGAGGAAACAGGCTCAGTACATATGATGGGCCTGTGCATGTGATTGAGAACACTAGTTGAGCCAGGATTTCCAGTCAAATATGCAGAGACCCTTTTTGCATCTAGAGCTGTATGCGAATAGACTCCACTTTCATATACCAATCAGTGTGTGAAAGTAGACAGGCAGCACAAGAAGACACATGCAGGATGAAGGTGGGGCTAAGATCTAGCATCCCTTTACCTGTTCATTGAAGATAGGGATGATGTCATGGGAAGTAGGCTAAAGTGGGGCAAGAGAAGGGGTTTTTCTCATCTCCTGCAGTTGCCTTGACCCTAGTCCATACTGCTTCTCTCAACAGCCAACAAAGGAAAAGATAATCAAACTAAATTGTGGGTTAAAGTGGAACTTCTAAAGTTGAGAGTACAGTGATACCTTGGTAGTCAAACAGCTTAGTTGTCAAACAAATTGCCTCCTGAACGTTGCAAACTCGGAAGTGAGTGTTCCGGTTTGCGAATGTTCCTTGGAAGCCAATCGTCCTCCACGGCTTCTGATTGGCTGCAGGAAGCTCCTGCAGCCAATCAGAAGCCGTGCCTTGGTTTTTCAACCATTCTGGGCGTCGAACTGATTCAATTCGAGAACCAAGGTACCACTGTAATATTCTTCTCGGATCAGAAACATCTAGTTTTAAATTGGAGCCACACAGGATGTTGCAAATTCCAAGAAACACCTTGTGGTGGTTCCTACATCCGTTGATAAGTGAGCCCCACCACCTTAGTAAAAGTGAAAGTAAGAATGTACAGGAATTGTCTGGCTGTTCCATCCAGTTCCATCACGAGTCCGCCACATGCCCCTGCTAACAAGCAAGAAGTGACCATCCTTTAACTGCTGTTGCTCCCATTAAAAATAATTAGGAAAAAATCTTGAATGGCAGGTCTGTTAAAAGCTGTTCATCACGATGGTTAAATAGAAACTTTGTATTTAGAGGCAACTGCTTAATGGCATATACTACATAGGTGGGTAACCTTTTCACTGTTGAGGGCTACATTTCCTCATAATCGGTGGTGAAGTTACACATACTGGCACTTTCTTCCACCCCCTTTTCTTGTCGCCCCCTTATACTGCTCATTGTCCTCAGTGATTGGTATCATAGAATCATAGAGTTGGAGGAGACCACAAGGGCCATCCAGTCCAACCCCCTGCCAAGCAGGAAACACCATCAAAGCATGACATATGCCTGTCAAGCCTCTGCTTAAAGACCTCCAAAGAAGGAGAGTCCACCAAGGAAGGAGAATCCTGGTAGAGGCTCTCCAGGATTTCAGACTGGGAACATTCCCAGCCATACCTGGAGATGCCAGGGATTGAACCAGGAACCTTCTGCACTCAAAGCAGATGCTCTGTCAGTGAGCTACACCCCTTTCCTTAACCAAAGCCTAATGATAACCTGTATATTTAGTTTGAAATGAAACAGATATAACTTAAAACCCCAAACCTATCTAAGCTAGAGGTCGTCACTTTATGTTGTATGGAAAAGGGATTCATTTGTTAATTGGATTTCTTCTAACATTGATGGGAGCAGGGGGTAGTGGGGGGGCACCTCTACTTGCATTGTCAGTCATCATTTCATAAACCATTGTCATTATGTTGGAGCAGGAAAAAAGCACACAGTCAAATTGGTACCCAGTTCATTGGAAGTAGGTTCAGGACTGACAAAGGAAATGCTTCTTCACAAAGGGAAATACAATGGAGAGAATTGTGGAGGATGTGGTATTAACACAGGGAAATGTCGTATTCACCACAAGATATGGTGATAACCACTATCCTTGCTCTAGCTCTGAAAAAGCTGCGGAAGGGCAGTCAAAATGATCAAGAGATTAGCACTCCTTCCTTTGAAGAAAGGTTAGAGCATTTAAGGCTTTTTTTCTTTTTGCAAAAATAAATAACATGACATTGTCATATCCCCAATTAGTAATTCCCATCAGTGTAGCTAAACACCTTAACCTTTTCTTCTTTTGAAAGGTGTGAAATTAGTCACAACTGTACACTCTATATCAGGAATGAGGAACATTTTTGACCCAGCAGGCCAGTTCTTTTATCACCCCACAACACCCCACCCCACCCCTGCAGGCTAGCTTTGATTGATGGGTGAATCTTCCGATGCCACAATGATATCAAATGAATGATTGACATCTGTTCTCCCAAATGCCTTACAACCAGCTGTATGCTGGGCATTTGAGAAGTGCTCCTCAAAGCACCTTGCAAGCCCTGGGCTTGGCAATCATGGAACACAGGGCTTGCAAAGCACTTTAGGCAGCATTTTCAAAACACCCAATAGACAGCTGGGTGTCAGGTGCTTCAGAAGCCCTGTGCAAGGGATCGGCAATGCCTGCAAAGCCCCTTTGGGCCAAGCCAGAACATAGGTGATGGAGGTCAGGTGGGTGTGACTTGGCTGAAATCCAAGTCACAGGACAAATGGGGATGCCTGGCAGGCTGAATATATGTCACCATTCCAGAGACTTGAAATTTTATTTCTTGTTCTTTGCAGAGGGGAGACCGACAAGCACAACTCTCACTCCCTGAAATGAGCTCAAAATTATGTTTTCTTTGCTGTGAAAATATTATGAGGGACTGAAATTGTTTCTGTCTTTTCAGTGGGCAAATTTGATTGAGGGATCTCTGGGGGAAGCAATATTTGTGCATGCAAATGCCATATGGAAAAACAAAAACAAAACTTTTTTCAACTTATATATTTATAGTTGTATTCCTGTTATAGAAATTGCATTGCTATTCTAAATGTTTGTGACAGTAATCTAGATAAACTGTTTATGAATCCAAACCAGTTTTCAAACTTACTAGCCTTGTTCATATGCAGGGCAAAATCATGGCTTAGCAAGACATAAGCAGAAAGGAGCCACCATGAGCTTTGAATTTGTGTGCTCCATCATATCCTCTCCTCCTCTCACATGGCCAAGAGGAAGACTTTAGCTACTTCTCTTCCTGTTTCCTTGAATCTCAGTTTGTTGTGTCATCAGGGCCAGTTTATCGCAAACTATGGTCAGTTTCTAAACAAGGCAACTTCAAACCATGGGATGCAGACCTGGCCTTTAAACTCGCCAGAGTGAGTGTGCAAAACTATGGTTTCTGCTCACTGGACCAGAAAGGATTTTTATCCTCTAGGACAGGCACCCCCAAACTTTGGCCCTCCGGATGTTTTGGACTGCAATTCCCATTTGGGGATGCCTGCTCTAGGATAATAACATCTCTAGGATAAGGCTTCTTTGCAAGTTTATGACCATGCAGGGAGAATAACTGATTTATGTTCAGCTGATGCCTTTTAGGAATTGACAGAGGATGTTCAAAATCATCCAGCGTTTTTCGTTTGCTTAGGAGAGGTGCAAGCTTGAATTAATTAATCCATGCAATTAATCAATTAAAGCATTGCTAGGCGATTAAAATCCCCTGCAATCAGTGGAATAATGCACACTCAACTCTGCGGTTGGAGACATGATGAACTGCCCTAGTTTTTAATGTATGGGAAGGCCTTGACTCAGCAGTAGAGCAAAAGGTCTAAGGTTCAATAGTTTTTCATTTCCAGGGAGATCCCTTGCTTGAGATTTGGAGAGCTACTGCCAAACAGTATGTAGTTAGATGGAGCAATGGTCTTATTCGGTATAAGGCAGTTTCCTATTGTAATCCTACAATATCAAAGAGCATATTAGGAACAAATGAAAATTAATCAAGAATAATCAAGAACAGCATTTTACTCATTCAGGAAGGATTAACTTGTAGCCAGACAATGAGTTCAGAATGTGTGTGTGTGTGTGTGTGTGCGTGCGTGCGCTTAAATACAAACATTGGTGGGTGGGTGTTTATTGTTGCTGATATGGTAAAGAAAGAAAAATAATAATTAATGGAGCAACTACAGGGTATGCTGCCTGCTTTTGAATTCTCCCTTGTTTTCTAAATTGGATCCTGGTTTGATTATTCACCATACCAAAGACCTGCCTTATTAACAAATGTGATATGTGAATATGAAAAGTAAAGGATCAATACAGTTGTGTAAAAGTCTATCCTTGAATGCTGGTAGCCATGGGAGGTTATTCCTACTCCTGAAAACCTGATTGGTTAACGGGGGGGAAACAGGGTTAACCTATCCCTATGGATGTCAACAAGTTCACAAATAAATGTGAGTGTTACTTGTTGCTATCTAACCTTTTACCTGGTCTCACGAAAACTCATTTCTCCCTGAAGCGTTTTTTTAAAAGTCCCTTTTGGTTTGAATTTTCATTAGCTTTAATTCAATTCTGCTGGAAGCCTGAGAAAGTTAAGGGCAGGGCATGCCTCCGTGTCATGGAAATGTTGCAGCCTTTGCATAAACAAACGAAGATGGTTTGGAAGCTAGTGAAGGTTTGTCCCATTCTGAAACCAAACAAAAGATGACTTGCAAGACAAGGCATCGGACTTCCCATGCCCCAACCCATATAAAACTGGGTTTGGGGTAAAAACAGGCCACAACTTTATTGAATACAGATGAAAGAGATTTGGCTTGGCTGTGGGGCAATTGAAATACTTCCGGCCCACCCACTGAAAGTGACGTGTGGTCAATCCAGGCGGGGGTTCCTAATACGTACATCAAATAGGGTGCCCCTGCAGGGACTGCCATCTGGGTGAGTGCCTTTGGCCCTCTCCCCACCCTGGGCATGCGGACATGGCCACTCCCCCCGGATTCCTTTAATGGGATACCCCAGCATTTGGAGGGGCAGGTGGGGACTACAACCTCCCCTCTGTCCAAAATTGCCCCAATGCCCAACCAGTTGTGACAAATTGCTATGAGGTAGGCAAAACCACCAGGTAAGAGCCAATTATCCTGGTGGGCAAATTCCTACCTGACCCCGTAAGAACAGCAACCACCATAGCCACAACAAAGTCATTGAGTTATCAATGTAAACCATGGGTGGGTGGGATGGGGAAACCCAACACAGGAACAAACAGGCTGTGCCCCAGGTGTGGGCTGCTTAAATGGGCAAGGGGTGGATCCGAGGGAAGCCCACCATCGGCTCCATCAGCTTCGCCCCCTGGCATAGCCCGCATCCCAGCCTGCATCCCTATTCACCAATGCAAGGTGCAGGCTAGGATCCGGCTCCTGATAGGCGATGGGGGCTTATGCCCCCTCTGCGTAGCAGGAAGGGCACTGAAATTTGAATTCCACCATCGGGGCCCCAGTGAAGCCTCTTCCGTCCAGAAATGCTGCCACACCAAGAGAGGTGAGCAGACTTCTGTCACCCAATAAACCGACCATTTAACCAACCATTTGGCCGGACTCACCAGTCATTTTATGGATTCTCCAAGGCACCAGCCAATCTTCCACAAATATGGCTTTCCTAATATCCTCTGAATTGGTGAAATTTGTACAGAATACAGCTATTCACTAGTCAGAGAAAACATCTTGGTTGGAAGTACGCTGGAATATAAGAAGATGCTTTGTACTGCATCATATCATTAGGCTACCTAGCTCTGTATTGCCTACACTGACTGGCAGTGGATTTTCAGGGTTTCAGATTGGGGGTGTTCCCAGCCCCACCTGGAGGCACCAGGGATTGAACCTTCTTCCTACAAACCAGTTATTCTACCACTGAGCTGGAGCTGCCACATGTGAATACAGTTTCTCACATATTATGGTAACAAGCAGTCCAATATCTTACCAGCCCAGTCCTTATTCAGCAACTGACAAATGGGGTCAGGCATTTAAATCACAATAAATTGAGAAGTTCTATAGAAATGCTCGTTACCTGGCAGGATTTCTTGACCGCATTTGCCCTCCTTGTCACTCTTCGGTATTGCTTTGTGCATAGGTCCTAGGAAACAGTGTTTTACAAGATGTACTCGCCGGGGCTCTGTATCAATGGGTGCTTCTAAATGAGTGTTTATTGTCAATTGGGTGCTTCTCATGTGTGCATTTGTTTTATCGCAGCATCGACATGACGGTGCCAGCGTCAAAATACTAGCCTGTATCCCTGCTCCCCTTTTAATCCAGATTTATTCCTTCTGAAGAGTTTAAAAGTAGTCCCAGTTGCCAACAACCTGTTGCAATATCTGAATGACCCTTTTTACAGTATTAAGCCCCTGTCTGGAAGCAAACCGTATTAAATCAAAATCTGAATGTATCTGCCAGAAGCTAGTTTTCTTGTTTTAGACCCCCATCTAGTGTCCATGGTTTTGTACTGCAACAGAAACACCTGGATGACTGGCAAATTGCAGGTGTTCCATGTTGTAGCTTTGTGGAACAAGTGTGTTCATGTCTCAGATTATATATTGACAACTTAGCAGGTTTTCCTCCAAGAGGGTTTACTTTTTCCATGAAAAAAATCATAAGGTAAAAAACAACAACCCCAAATCAATTGCCAGTGACCCATTTGCAATATTAAGCCCTCATGAATAGCAGTTCCCCTTCTATTTGGTTTTTAACCTTATCAATAAGGTTGGGAGACATGCAATTTTAGTTCTGCATTACTTTTAAGCCTAAGCAAAAAATATTATTTGGTGAAATTCGGGGGGGGGGAGCTGTAGCTCAGCCCTCAAGAATGCTTGCATCTTTTAATGCATTACTGTAACAACAACAACAACAATTTATTATTTGTACCCTGCCCATCTGGCTGAGTCTCCCCAGCCACTCTGGGCGGCTCCCAATCAAGTGTTAAAACAATACAGCATTAAATATTAAAAACTTCTCTAAACAGGGCTGCCTTCAGATGTCTTTTAAAAATAGGATAGCTGCTTATTTCCTTGACATCTGATGGAAGGGCGTTCCACAGGGCGGGTGTCACTACCGAGAAGGCCCTCTGTCTGGTTCCCTGTAACCTCACTTCTCGCAATGAGGGAACTGCCAGAAGGCCCTCGGCACTGGATCTCCATGTCCAGGCTGAACGATGGGGGTGGAGACGTTCCTTCAGGTATACAGGACCGAGGCTGTTTAGGGATTTAATGGTCAGCACCAACACTTTGAATTGGAAACGTACTGGGAGCCAATGTAGATCTCTCAGGACTGGTGTTATGTGGTCCTGGTGGCCACTCCCAGTCACCAGTCTAGCTGCCGTATTAATTGCAGTTTCTGGGTCACCTTCAAAGATAGCCCCACGTGGAGCGCATTGCAGTAGTACAAGCGAGAGATAACTAGAGCATGCACCACTCCGGAAAGACAGTCTGCGGGCAGGTAGGGTAGCAATGCAGGTGTGGGGAGCTATTTCTCTGGAGTGGTTTCTCTTGTGATTTGATTGATGCAAAAAGTGTGATTGCAACACTCTGAAGAGGGATGGGCGGAGGAAGCTGAGGCCACCTAGCTGGATGTCATTTTGCATGGATTGGGCCTTAGCTGAAAACAAATTATCTACAGACATGGAAGTGTATTTGCTGCAATTGTCTTGTTTCAAAATCCTGTTTCGGTTTTGAGTAGCACATAGTATGGATAAGTTTAACATGTGCTTAGATTGCTCTCCTGTTTCAGTAGCATAGTAAACTTCCAAGGCTCGCTGAAATGAATGGAGCTGTACTGTAGCAGCGCTGAGTCAAGCATCTAGTGACCTCTTGTGAGCACAAGGATTGCAACGCCCACTTGCATTTTCTACTTGCAATAAGTTCCTTGCTCCTTTCTGTGGATGGGGGCAGCTCTGTGCGTGCCTTACTTTCCACAAGAGTAAGAGACCACAGCTCAGCAGTCTCAACTTTGTTGTAGAAAGTTGCAGGTCCAACTTCCTGGGATGAAGATTTTGCATCTTCCATAAAAGGGATTATGGGGCAGATGACAGGAGTACAGTAAAAGCACTTGTCAGGAGGCTGAAGAAGAAAACTTACTGCCATCAGTATTGACCCTGACGCTTCCCATTTACTGCTGCCTGAGTCCATGGCAGAAGAGTTGAGGGAGCCAGCTGTGAAACCTCTGGCCTGAGGAGGAGACCCGGCTCCCCCTGAACTTTGCTTAAGTCACGCAGCAGTGGCTTCTTGAAGTGCCAGCAAGACTAGAACAAATACTGCCGTGCTTTAGGAAATATGGTTCATTCACCTATGTACACCTTTGGTCTGCATGGAGGGAGTCCAGATCTTACGGCATACACATTTGCAGAGGCAACCTTCAGGCTCCTTCCCTCAAAGATGGACCTCAGCTCTTTCTCCCCTTCTTCTTCCTCCCAGAAAACCCCTTTCTCCCCCTCCAGCAGTTATCTGGCAACCTCCCAAATCCACAGTCTCTGTTCACACCTGGGAGCAAGTTCCCTTGTATTGTTAATGGCCTCTGTTGTACTTTTTAGGTTGGTTTGCATAAGCCAGCCCAGGAATTTCCTAAATGTCATTGGCTGGATTCCTGCATTGCAGAGGGTTGGACTAGATGACCCTCCAGGTCCCTTCCAACTCTACAGTTCTATGATTCTATGCTAGTTTTCTATGCTAGTTTAGAACATCCTTCTTGGGGTGGCATAGCATGCCATCCTGGGAGCCCCCACTTGCAGTCTAGAGTGGTAACAGTCCCGTCACTGTCTTCCCCCATCACCAACAGTTGGGGGAAAACTTGAGTCTCAGTTTCTGCACTGCTGTGATTTGAGCATATTTGTCTGCAGGAAGTACAACTGACAATAAGGGACACTTTATCTAATAAAAGGTTTCCAGTGCTGCCATGGCATCTTGCTGAGCTTAAGTAAATAAAAATGCTTTATTTTTATTTGCAAGTTGCACAGAAGGAAGTGGATGTTATAGCGAGGGATGACCACCTGTGGTTTGGTCCAGGAGTAAGAGATTTCCAAGTGGCGGAAGAGTTCCTTGGTAGTGGCTTTTTTTCATGTGTGTGGCTTGCAGATCTGTTAGCTCTGTGGTATTGAACTTCTCTTCCTTTCTTGCAGTTTCGACGTCGACAATGGCACCTCATCGGGACGGAGTCCCTTGGATCCCATGACAAGCCCTGGATCGGGGCTCATTCTCCAGGCTAACTTTGTTCACAGTCAGCGGAGGGAATCCTTCCTCTACCGGTCCGATAGCGACTATGACCTCTCTCCAAAGTCTATGTCCAGAAACTCCTCCATTGCCAGTGATATGTAAGTATTTGACGCAGTGTCTGAAAGGACTTTCAAATTCACATGGCATCAGCTTCCGTGGTCTAGAATCTGCTTCATCAGGTGCAAGAAATGCCATCCTTCATTACCAGGCTGATAACAGTGGAAAGGCTGAAAGGCTGAAAACAGTGGAATCAGGTCAACACGGCGTGCAACAAGGTGTAGGATGTGAAAATACAATTTATTGGTGAAATGTATGCAAAATGAGCAGCGACAGGACAATCGGCCTAGCATAGCTAAGCTGATTGACACCTGTAGTGGATTAGGAAGACATTGTCTTTACACAATACTGAATAAAATGAAAAGGGGTTTAGACTAAACATTAGGAAGAGCTTCCTGGATGTACCAGCTGCTTTTCAGGGGAACAGACAGATTTTGAAGATGATGGGCTCTCCTTCATTAGAGGTTTTTAAGCAGATGCCATATGGCCACCTTATCCTATAAAGGGATGCTGGGAAGGGGGGTGTCCCTTGCATTGGCAAGGGGTTAGATGACATACAAAGTACCTTCCAATTCTGTTATTCTACCCTAAGGACGTGCAAAGTGTGTAGCTTCTGTATGTGAAATCTGGGATGCTGCTTATTCATTGGAACACGCAAAACTGAAGCATAAACTATATTGACTGTCAGCGGCTCCTGCCAATTTCAGACAGGTTGTTTACTAGCCTTCTCTAGTGGATTAAACCTCATAGAGGGGGTTAACTCATAAGAATCATAGGGTTGGGAGGGTCCTTGAGGATTATCTAGTCCAACCCCCTGCAATGCAGGAATATGCAACTTTCCCTTTCGGGGATTGAACTTGCAACCTTGGCATTGTCAGCATCATGCTCGTAAGCAAATGAGCTATCCACCTTCTGCATTCAAGGCAGGTGCTTTGCCACCACAGGGTCCAAATTCAAGGGAATCTCCTTGCTTGTGCAAAGCCTGTGCACACACATGTCATATGCCAATGGGCTTCTTTGCAGATCATGCCAAACACACGAAGCCAAGGGCTAGTGGGTATGATCCCACATCATGTTTACGTGTGTTCAGGGGAAAACAATGCAGCTGTGTTGATTATTATTTGTTAACTTTGTATAGCATCCTTCTCCCATAGATCTCAGGGTGCTTCACAGCATTCAAAGACAAGATAAAAGCACAAAATACATAATAAAAAGCTCCCAACCACCCCCTCCCATAAAAAACACTATATATATATATATATATATATATATATATATATATATATATATATATATATATATAAATAAATGTTAGTGGGTACACTTTTTAATCTGACCTTTTGAAAACAAGCAAATGAATATTTGTGATATGTATGTGTGGTATGTATATCTATCCATCTTTTTAGAGCAGATATTAAATGGGCATCTGTCATGGATGCTTTAGTTGTGATTCCTGCATTGCAGGGGGTTGGACTAGATGACCCTTCCAACCCTACAGATTTAACCCCAACCTCCCACCCATCAGTGGACGTCACAAGGGACCATTGGTTTGGGGGAACTGACCTGGCAGGCCAAACTGAATCCCCTGGCAGACCAAGATTGTCTTGCAGGCTAGAGATTCCCCATCACTGGCGTAGCTGCTTCCTTTTTTTAAAATAAAGAAAATTATTGGGAGATTTGATGGTGGATCTAGTCCAACCACAGTGTGCACTTGACAGCAGTGACTCCCCGCAGGAGTCTGACGAGTGCTGCCTGGTTATCAAGATCAGAGGCAGGCAGGGAGTAGATTGGAATCTGCCAGAAGATGGCTGGATGATCTGCAGGGCAACAGCAAGGGTATCTCTTTACCTATGAGTGTCACTACACTTGGCATTTGCACTTCCCATATAGCTAATTCAGTAGAGCATGAGACTCCCAATCTCAAGGTCATGGGTTCAAGCCCTACATTGGGCAAAAGATTCCTGCATTGCAGGGAGATGGGATGGTTCTCATGGCCCTTTCCAACTCTACAATTCTATGACTGGTGACTGTTCCCTAACCAGTGGGCTGGATTGGTCCTATGGACTGATAGTTGCTGCCCTCTCAAATTGAGAGCAGTTAACATGGATTTAATGGACTCTTGGGTTTAATAGCACTTAACTGTCAGCTGATTTGCCAGGTCTCTAATAGCCAGTTTGAATGTATGTTTCATAAGACCATTTAAATATTGTGTTGCTTCTTCATTGGTGCCAGGCTTCCTCCACCTTGTTGTGGTGATTATAGTATTAGGCCAAATCATGTGAACATGTTTGCGCCTGCTTAAAAGACAGTGAGGCAGTTCTATTTATTTCTGTTCTGCTTTTTTTGTCTTTCTCAGAGGTTTTGATTTTGTTTAGATGTTAAGAGTCTGCCATGTCGGGTCATGAGCAATGCATTTTCCCATTTCAGCCCACCCTAGGATCTCACTTGAATTTACAGAGTCTGGTTTTACATCCTCCTCTTTTGAGCACAGAATTATTATGTGGCTTCAAGAAGTCTGTAAAATGGAAAGGAGGTTGACCTATCTCACAGTCTTGCTGTGAGCAGAAACAAGAAGAAAGGTCTGATTTGCTTGTTAAAAGAGCTATTTACATGTCTGCCTCGTTCTCGTGATAGAACCAGAGTTTAGTTGTTGCTCTACTGATCCTCTATAGCTGTGAATCTTCTGTGGGTGTCTGCAGAGGTTTGCAGAGCATATAACAAGGGGGGGGGGACAGGACATCAATGTAAACCACAACAACACAATCCTAGGATTGCATATTAAAAGTTAAGTAGAATCATGTCTTTCATCCTAGATAGCACAAGCAACAGTTTAATTTGCGTTCCTTTACGAGGGTTCCTCCCCCCTCGCAGTCAGAGATGGAGCCATAGGCTGCAATCTTGCAGTTGGTTACGTCTGGAATTAGCTCTTCACAGAATTGCCACCTTTATCTCTGTTTGGAATCTACCCAAGGCATGTTTTGGCAGGTCTTATTCGTATTCAATTATGGGTTGCTGGAGTTTGTGAGAATGTGTTGCAAAGCTTGGCCTGACTGTTTCCCTCTTCGAGAGCATTTCAATTTTCTTTAAAAAATAATAACGAGTGACTTTATATATCATGTAATCTCTCCAGTTGATGTCCTTCTTAGGTTGGCCAATGACCCTAGTAACTTAAGAGGAAAAGAATCACCCATGTGCTAACTTTTGTGTTACTCTGCAGTTTTATTTATATGAGAGTGATAAGTACTTTGGGCTTGACGAAAGGTATTTTCCCCCTGCAAGTGTGAGTGACCTCCTTGCTTCCTGCCCCCTCTCCCGCTAAGAGACGTCATCCTGATAACTTTACTCCTACGTCACATTGTGATGTGGGTACGGTTGCTCCAGCAACAGCACACTCTCCGTAACGCTGAGGACATGTGAGTCAGTTGAGAAGTTTTACTGGGTTTTTATTAGCCTATGAAACACTTCCCTGTCATCTGCAGTTACTAGCTTGTCCGAACCTCACAAATGGTTATCCGTTCGTTAATACTTGATGCGAATCACTTTTGGTGTTCCAGTGGGCTGGCCTCGCCAATGAAAAGTAATTGTGGGCGCTACCAACTGCCGGGGCATGCCTGGTTTGTTTTTTGGGATGAAAGATTTCCCTGAGTTTAAAGGAGCATAACCCTGAGCACTCAATCTGTTCTATACAGCTGTGTGCAAGTCTAAAAAAAAAAAGCCACACTGGAGTCATAGGTGCTTGTTCACCCCAAAGTTACTAGGCTACAGCTGTCTTGCTTCTTAGCCTCCAGATAGCACAGCTGGAATGAATGCACGGTGAGAAAGTAGTTGAGGACAAGATGAATAAAGAATAATGTATCATTTTGAACCTGATGGAGGGGAGCAAAGCCATCCGATACTGATTACTCTGCTGTTTGTTTGTTTTTTCAGACATGGAGATGACTTGATTGTGACACCGTTTGCTCAGGTAGGCTCCACATGCAATGATGTAGCCATATAGGAAAGGATCAAAGGAGGGGGGGGCTGTTTTTGGGTTGAGCCATATATTTGAATGAGCTACAGTTTTTGTTGTTATTACTATTATGTTCCAAAAATAACATTCTGAAATGGAACCACTTCCATGGTTAACTTGTATTGCTTAGAGGTGCTTAGAAAGAAATCTGATGATTTCTAAATTTTATTTACAGTGGTACCTTGGTTTACGAACTTAATCCGTTCCGGAAATCCGTTCTTAAACCAAAGCCATTCTTAACACAAGGCACGCTTTCCCTAATGAGGCCTCCCACTGCCGGTGCCCTTCCACCGTTCGGATTCTGATCGTAGACCGAGGTAAAGTTCGCTTCCCAGAACACTACTTCCAGTTTTGCGGAGTTCTTATACCGGATAGTTGCAAACAGGGCTGTTCTTAAACCGAGGTACCACTGTATTTGTTTGCTACATTTCTATCCAACCTTTCCCCTATGGAGCTCAAAGTGGTATACATGATTCTGCCTCCCAATTTTATCCTCACAGTAACACTAAACTGAGGCTGCGTACACACTATACATTTGAAGCACACACCCCTCCCCAAAAAGGGGTCCTGGGAATTGTGATTTGTTAAGGGTTCTGGGAACTGTGGCTCTGTGAGGTGCAAAGTACAGTTCCCACGATCCTTTGGAGGGGGGTACGCTTTAAGCGCATGGTGTGTCCCCAGCCTGAGAGTCTGGAACCGGCCCAAGATCACTCAGTGAGTTCATGGCTGTGTGGGGATTTGAAGCCAGCTCTCCCTAGTCCTCGTCTGACATGCTAGTTGTTATACCAAACCAGCGCTCTAAGGAGCTGCATAGGTTCACACAAAGAACATGCAATAACCCAGTGGAAGGGTGGGTAGGGGGAGTTTTCTTTAAAAAGAAACTTCTTTTCTTTGAACATCAGACTGCCATGCCATTCAGTGAACTGATTTTGAAGCATGGTGAGCCCTGATGGTGCAAAGCACCTCTTAATGCGGGTCGGAAGCAAGGGCACACTGTTTGCCATCTCTGCCCCAACACAGGTGATGAGCAGTCCCACACCAGCAGTTTGTGAATGTGCAAAGTACTAGTGCATTTGAGATTCTATGCCCCAAACTGTTGCCATTTTGGATCACTAGGAGTACTATTCCGGTCCAGGTACTTTAAGGTGTGCTTCCAATGTTTGTATATAAATAATAAATTATTATTTATACGCAAAAATATTATTATTATTATTATTATTATTATTATTATTATTATTATTATTATTGCACACACGCGCACACCTATTTGGTGCCAGCAAATCAGGGTGACATGGATTTATTTCATAATAACTTTATATGAATTTCAAATGTGAGAGGATCTCATTGTGCAGTTGTTAACTGCTGGGATAATTCTGGTGCAAATGGCACTGGACATCAGTAGACCATTCTTTTCAAAGCTCTGTAATTTCAGAGAAACAAAGAGTGTTTTATACGTAATTTTTGTCTTATTTGAACAAGGCTGCTTTTTAAACAAATAATGGCTTCTTTTGTGAGAAGGAAAGCGGCGAAATGATTGTTCTTGCATTTCAAAAGCTTCTTTGTGAAGTAACGGTCAAAGGCTTCAGACACCAAAATAATCCTGGAAAGTTTTAAGAGATTGTTTAGAAAGCTTTCGGCTTGTTGACCAATGGAGCAGAGTGAGATGGGTAGCACACCTGGTGAAACTGAGATTGAAGCATCCACTTTATTTGCTACAGGTGCTGGCCAGCTTACGTTCTGTACGGAATAATTTTGCTGCATTAACCAACCTGCCGGATCGAGCACCTAGCAAGTAAGTGTGGCCTTTTCCTCCTTCCTAACATTTTGAGTTAATGCTCCCTTCATTTTTGCTTTGTCACTTTTTCCACATATAATAAACCTAATACAAAATACAATAAGCAACAACGATAGCAACTAGTCTGTCATTTCTTGGGGGGAAAGCATAACAGCAGCTTGAAGTTAGAACCACTACATAGAACAAGTTTATAATGCACATTTAAGTCTAGTCCAGTAAGTCCCTGCAGATGTTTCTGGAGGTCTGAGGAGGTGATCTCAATTGATCACCCTGTCTCATGTGGAAGATGAATGGATGTTGGGTGTTGTAATAGGATAAAGGACTCCTCTTGCTGTTGGTTGCGCTGACTTGACAGGTCAATTTGTGGGCCAGAGCAACGGACCACAACCTGAGCATATTGTGAATCTGCTGACAGGCCTGCTGCGGAATGCCACCATTTAGCAATTTCTGAATGAGCAGCTACCAGCAGAAAATGTCAACATCTCCCTTCGTTTTGTGTCATTCCTCCGTTCTACCACGTACACTAGCCTTCCTCCACCTGATGTCCTTCAGATATTCAGACTACAACTCCCATGAGTCTCAACCACCATGGCTGTACACTGATAGAGCATAGAGAAAGGTCACTGGGCTGTACACACGATGAGCCAGCTGCTAGTTCTAGGTTTGGAATGGCTTCTGGCCACTGCATGTGACCACCGAGTCCAAAGTTGCAAGTGGTATCAAATGCATGGCCACAGATGAAATAGCAACCATATGTTCAATTCCCCCATTCCCTTCTGATGCCCGTGACAGCTTAATTCTGTGCTGATGTCATGATCCCTACACCCCTACCCCCCAAATCACCAGTGACACTGATAAGAATGGTTTTATGCTGAGGACTTACATTTCCCCCCCTCTTTTCTATCAGACGGTCACCCATGTGTAACCAACCATCCATCAACAAAGCGACCATAACAGGTAAGACAACTTAATGTGTCTTGATTTGGTCACACCTTTTCGATGAGATTGTATTCTTTTATAATTAAAATTTCACACAATGCCTTGAAGTAGTGTTACATTGAGGCATTGTGGGAAATTTGCATGGTGGGCAATTCACAGCTGTCATTCCCAGTATGCCTGCTGGTCGGGGCAATAATTTCAATGGGATTAAACATGACAGGGAGCCCACCTTGCTGAAACTAAGCCAGAGTTGGGCCTGTTTAGTGCCTGGATGGGACACCACCTAGAAAATCCTTTGTTCTCTGCCTGTATTTTCACTGAGAAATAAAAACTGGGGTATAAATATTGCATACAAGGAATGCAGAGCTCCAGGCCTGCTAACATATAGCTGGGCCTGCTACCCACAAACATGATGTAAAAGGCCATGGAATGTTTATCAGCCAAATGCCTGGTTGCAGAAATGTTTTCTGGCTCCTAAAGACATGTAATGAAGGTGGCAGAGAGGCCTCCCTGGGGAGAGCATTCCACAAACAGGGAGCCACCGCAGAAAAGGCCCATTCCATGCGGCCACCCTCTGGACCTCTCATGGGGGAGGCAGCTGAAGAAGGATAATGACCAAGCCTGGGGAGGGAGGGGGTGCCAGCTACTTAATCGCAAGAAGCGTGTATGTGCAAGTTCTGTGCACTTTTGGAACTGCTGTAAGCACATGCTTAGTCCATAAAGAAATAGAAACTACCAGCCATTTGCCCTCCTTGGTCTGGGTGTGCTTGGGAGACCGCTTTTGAAAATGGCATCGGTTGCATGAAGTCATGATGATGGTGATCACCCTCCAACATTTGTGGCAGATTGTTGACCCCATTGTTTTCAACCTCTGTTTCAATATGTTAGCTTTGCCTCATTTCACATTCCATGGAATTGAATAGCAATGTTTGTGTGAGAGAGGGGTTACCCCTTTACACGCACCTGGGAGCAAATTGTTTGCCAGTCTGATGCCCAAGGGATGGCCTGAGTGAAGGGTAAGGCTGACTGGATATGCTCCACACCCACGGGCAGAGGCAATATGCTTCTGAGCACCAGTTGCTGGAAAACAACCGGTGGGGAGACAACTCTTGTGTTCAGGTTCTGCAGGCAGGCTTCCCATAGGTTTTTGGTTGGCCACTATGTGAAGAGGATGCTGGACTGTATGGGCCAACAACCTGATCCAACAGGGTCTCCTTATGTGGCTTTAAAAAGTAAATTCTCATTGTGTGTGATTGTACCAGTTCGAATCAGGACCTGGTGAGAGAGGTTGGATGCCTTAACCCTTTGCCACACACCCCCATGCTCTTTCTGTGATTGAGGCATCAATTTCTGCAATTTACTTTTTAAAAGCCCTTTGTTGCCCTTTGCGTGAACAGCATCTCATCTAGCTTGGCCCTCAGTTACTAGAAAAGCCCATCTTTGAAAATGCTATTGTTGCTAAATCAGTGTAGAAAATGCCTTGGTACTTGTCACAGACAGGAACTCTCAGGTTTATGGTTGTGATTAACTTTTTAAAGGATGCCCTCGTCTGCACTTACCGCTTTATATTATGCAAGATTAAAATTCCGGTCTAGATGAGTCCACAAAGGCGGGTTAATACAGGTAAAGCTACATTTTAGCTTCTTGTCAAACCCCTGAGTTAAAAGATAATGCAGCACCTTCATAATTTACAAAGCGGTGTGAACTGGTGGATGGGGCTGCACCCAGCTCACATCATCACGCTTGCCTCAAGAAGATTATTGCAGAGCTGGGAAGGGTTCAGAGAAGGGCAACCCCAATGATTAAGTGGATGGGGCAACTCTCTTATGAGGGAAGATTTCAACATTTGGGGCTTTTGAGTTTAGAGGAAAGGAGTGTAAGAGAAGACATGATAGAGGGGTACAGTGATGTCTCGCAAGACGAAATTAATTCGTTCTGTGAGTCGCTTCGTCTTGCGATAATTTCGTCTTGCGAAGCGCGGTTTGCCGCAGCAAAAAAAAAAAACCGCAAAAAAGGCTTGCGAAGCACGGCCATAGAAAACTTCGTCTTGCAAGTCACCAAAAACATCGCAAAACGCTTTCGTCTTGCGAGTTTTTCGTTTCGCGAGGCATTCGTCTTGTGAAGTACCACTGTATACGCATAGAGTGAGAAAGCTCTACCTGGAGATGCCAGGGGTTGAACCAGGACCCCTCTGCATGCAAGGCGAGTTCTCCACTACTGTGCTGTGGCCACTAGTGTGGTGGAATGGTTAGAATGTTGGACCAGGACTTTGGAGAGCAGGGTTCGAATGCCGCTCCGCCATGGAGCTCCATGGGTGACTTTGGGCCAGTCGCCATCACTTAGCCTGACCTACCTCAAAGGGTTCTTATGAAGATTAAATGGGGAGGACCACCTTGAGATTCACCACCTTGAGATCCTTGGAAAGATAAAGGTGGTATAGAAATGTAAGCAGCAACAACAACAACAACAATAGTAAAGCCAAATGTTCGAAGATTCAGGACAAACCAATGAAAGTACTTCTTCACACCATCAAATATGCTGCCGGGAGAAGTAGTGATGGACACCAACTTACAGTACATGGTTTTTAAAGAGGATAAGGCAAATTCACAGAGGAGGGAGCTCTCGGTAGCTACTGATCACAGTGGCTATGCTCTGCCTGCACAGTCAGAGGCAGCAATGCTTCTGAAGACCAAATGCTGGGAATCACAGGTGGGCAGACTGCTGCTGTGCTCATGTCCAGCTTGCAGGCTTTTCTTAGGCATCTGGCCGGTGACTGTGAGAATAGGATGTTGGCCTGGATGGGCTGTTGGCCTGATCCAGAAGGCTTGTCTAACATTCTCAGCTTTTGTGCCATCCCTTAACAGCTGTACGCAGCAAAAACCACATACCCCATGCAGTTATTTTGCTATGCATTTATTGCTTGTATCAGTATGAACTGACCTTATGCTTGGCTGGCCTGGAACCACTCATAGTTTATAGTATGGTTGGTATTAATACCTTTCCCACAGCTGTAGCCAGTGCTTTTTTTCTGGAGGGACGCATACCCCTAAACATTTTGTGAATCTTTGTCCATTTACTGTATTTATTTTCCCCCATCCGCACTATAAAATGGTGATTTTCTTGAGTCAAAATGAGAGTACCCCTAAAAAATTTTTAGAGGAAAAAGCACTGGCTGTAGCTAAGGGTAAGAACCAAAACAGCCCCTGAAGGTTTATTGTGGTCCTTTAAATTAGATACCAGGAACCCAGGTAGCGCTGTGGTTAAACCACTGAGCCTAGGGCTTGCTGACCAGAAGGTCGGCGGTTCGAATCCCTGTGACGGGGTGAGCTCCCGTTGCTTGGTCCCAGCTCCTGCCAACCTAGCAGTTCGAAAGCACATCAAAATGCAAGTAGATAAATAGGAACCGCTATAGCGGGAAGGTAAACGGTGTTTCCATGTGCTGCTCTGGTTCGCCAGAAGCAACTTTGTCATGCTGGCCACATGACCTGGAAGCTATACGTCGGCTCCCTCAGCCAATAATGTGAGATGAGCGCGCAACCCCAGAGTCAGTCACGACTGGACCTAATGGTCAGGGGTCCCTTTACCTTTAAATTAGATACCAGCCTGACATTTTCTCTTTGTTTTAATTCCTTGGAGTCCCCGGCAACTTAAAAGATTTGTGTCCATAAGCAATAAGTGGTTTTACTGCTGCATTGCAACTGCATTGCAAACTAGAAAGTCCTTTAAGAGACTTTAAAAAAACTCTTTAAAAAGGTAGGCAGTATGGGACTTAGTACCAATTTTCCTCTGGAAGAATCACACAGGCCTCTGTAATGCCTTCCTTCACTTCCGTCAGAAAACCTACCAGTTTTACCAGGCCTAGACTTCAAATTAACGGGTGTGCTTTGGTGTCTGAACAGTTTGGCTCCAGCATGCTTAAAGGAAATGCGAAGCAAGCTCAAAGCTGTGAGATGTACTAGAGGTTTGGCTCAGGTGGCCCTTTGCCTGAACTAGTCATAATGCTGCATTTGATGTTATAGGTGTTCCCATAACAACAGACTGAGTGGCACAAGCATAGAATCTCTCCTCAGGGCACATAAAACCCTGGTAGTTGTGGCAATGCATGTTATATGAAGGCAGAGCGCCAAGGAAGGCAGAAAGGATGGCATTGGCGCAGCTTTCCTCCCCTTCCCACACCAATTTAGAAATTTGGCGCCAGCTTTCCTCCTCACAGATTATTGCCCAGAGGTGTTTGAAGTGCCGTCTTTTGCTGCTAGTAACTTTCCCTGCTGCTGCTCTGCCTCTGCAGGCCGAGGAACCAGGACAGAGAAACAGCTGTACGGGCGAGGTCTCCGTTTGTCTGAGGCCAGAAGGGCAAAAGTTAAGAGCAACACCGGCCGGGGCCAGGAAAGACAAGAGGGAATGCTGGGGATAAAGAAAGTCTGGAGCCCTTCATTAGGGAGCTCAGAATAGTGAAACACCTCACGGAACCTCCAGCTAGTATCTGAATTTTGCCTGAGTATTTTCCATTGGATCTGCGTGCAAAATTGCTACAGAAAAGCTGTAGCCTAAACAAGGCAAAATATTGGGAGATCCATGACTGATTTGTTTATTTTTAATTTAAATCGGCTGTGGTGGGAGAGGGATTTAGCACAGGGGAGCTGTACTTAACCCTTTCCCCTAAGGGCTTCTCCCTGAAGCTACTATTTCCACCACAGTCTACCCCGCTGGTGTGCCCAATGGCATTCTCAATCAGGGGGGGGGGGGTATCCCGTTCCTTCCGATCCATGACCATCCCCACTTGCTGACCCCATTTCCCTCTTGTGTTGTTTTCACTGGTGGTAACTGCAGGCAGTGAATAAGCACCTGCCTATTCCGCCACGCACAGCATGCCCCGGCTGTGTATCTTCTTTAAAATCTTACTGACTTGTCTTCTTTGCTCTCCAGCCCAAAAGGTGTTTTCCCCTTCCAGTGAGTCATAGTTTAGGTTCACCGAAGCATGCTTATTAAATAAAGCCTTCGGTGGATAATACACGTTGGGCACAGTCCAGCCAGAGTTAAGCACTTTTAAGCCTCATTTGTTCTCAATGGTAGAAATTTAAACACTTGGTTTAACTCTCCCTCCAGACCAATGGGATTCTGATGCTTGACTTTCACTAGATCGTGCCCATGATTTGCACTGAAGCAAAAAAAAACACACAAAAAAACAAAATGCTAAGGCTTAAGGAGGTTTCATTAAAGTTTCTTTTTTGTTGGCATTTTCCCAACTGCACTGGTGACTTTTTTGGCATTTTCTGTGCTCAGTTCAAAGTGCTGATTTTGGGGGCTAAGGACCCCACTATCTCAATAATAATAATAATAGCAATAATGACCATTTCCGCTCACATGGACCAGCTCAGACTCTGTGATCTTCATCAGATGCCCTTCTCTATGTGCCTCACCTGAGGGAGGTGCTTGGGGGTGGGTTCAGTTTGTCTCTAATAATTATTATTATTAGTCCACTATTTTTATTATTTTGAGGCTGTGTAGGCTATGTTCTTTGCCATCAGGATGGTGCCTAAATGTGGTGTATATCCAGGGGAAAAAGCCATCCAAATAACTTTAAAAAAATTAAAAAAGCACCCAAACAAAATGCAGCTTGCTTAAAACCTAGCCAAAGAAAAGATGGAAAAAAAAACATGTGCAGCAGCCAGAAAACAAGCACAAAACAACTTTGTGGAAAAGTTGCACTTTGACTAAGCACCTAAAATCCAGCAGACGAATAGCCAGGCATGCTCCTCTTGGCGGAGTATTGCACTGTGTAACCCTGTGCTCTTACAAGACTGACCTCCGTACAAAACAGGGCATGGGGCATTACTCCCCACATAGATCTAATGAAGCAGGAAGGAGGGGTCCCTAAGGTACACAGACCCCAGTCAGTATTGATTAATTTAAGCCCCAAGCCACGGCATTGAGCTTGACAGTACCAAGCAACTGATGCCATCACTTGTGAGTTAAATTCAAGACAAATGATTCCTCCCCCCCCCCCACACACATACATTTTAATGTGTTTATCAGCTTACCAATACCTGGATATCTGGGCTATCAAGACGGTTTCTTGTGAAGGGTTCCCTGATCCACTAATTCATGCTGTTGCTCTCCACCGTGATCTCTGAGCAGTGCGAGATTCCAGGGGTTGCAGGTGCTTGCCTAGGGTTTGTGTTTCCTTTGGAATGAGGGAGAGCAGAGATATTTGGTTTATTTACACATACATGCAACCTGAGCCTGCGATGGAGGGGCTCACAGCATTAGCACCCCAAGAGGGTCTTGCTTTTCCCATAGGCACAGCTTTGGATTCAAACAGAAATCAAGCATCACTCTTGCTCACTCTGGCTTGTGAGCCTGCTGCTTCCAGCTTCTAGCCCCAAAACTCGTAACAATACTATCTTCTTGGCAATGCTGTAAAAGGTGTGTCTTTTTTAAAAAAACATGCCTTTAAGCTCTAATGGGATGTGGGTGGCGCTGTGGGTTAAACCACTGAGCCTAGGGCTTGCCGATCAGAGGGTCGGCGGTTCAAATCCATGCCACGGGGTAAGCTCCCGTTGCTCAGTCCTAGCTCCTGCCAACCTAGCAGTTCAAAAGCACGTCAAAGTGCAAGTAGATAAATAGGTAAGGTAAACGGTGTTTCCGTGTGCTGCTCTGGTTCACCAGAAGCGGCTTTGTCGTGCTGGCCACATGACCTGGAAGCTGTACGCCGGCTCCCTCGGCCAATAAAGTGAGAAGAGCGCCGCAACCCCAGAGTCGGTCACAACTGGACCTAATGGTCAGGGGTCCCTTTACCTTTACCTTTAAGGTCTAATGATCAGTGGCTATCATATCTGTATCTGATTCAATTCCCACCTTATAATTTTGTATGCACACTAAGATTTCACCCCTTGCCATCTGATGACATGGGCTCAAGTCCACGAAAGCTTCCTATGCCATAATACAATTGTTAGTCTTTAAGGTTCCATTGTCTCCCAAGGCTGATGGATGCCAAGCAACCTTTAAGGTGCCTCAATACTCTTTTTTTGTGATTAAAGGCAAAAATGGACTGCAGCCCGCAGGATTCTCCAAAGTTAATATGCAGTCACTGTGTGCTCTTCCATGGCCATACCGTAGAGCAGGCATCCCCAAACTGTGGCCCTCCAGATGTTTTGGCCTACAACTCCCATGATCCCTAGCTAAGAGGACCAATGGTGAGGGATGATGGGAATTGTAGTCCAAAACATCTGGAGGGCCGAAGTTTGGGGATGCCTGCCGTAGAGTATCAGTTTAAAGGCTAGGGGAGTAAAATTGCACCACCATTTTCATTTCGGGCCCTCCCAATGAAACCAGCTTCTCCCAGTTGAAAGCAGCTGTGTGGTGTTCTCTTCTTGCTGGGATACTTCCACCACCTCAGACCTCAGTTCAGCAGAAGTAGGAAGAGAGGTTGCAGTTGTGCAAAGTACTGCCCAGAATAATTGGGAAGGGTGAACGCTGAAAATGGCAAGAACTGCCCTTCCTGCCTCTCCTTTGTCTCCTGTCTTTTTATAAAAATACATTTTTTTAATCTTTGTGGTTATGCCAAAAGTCTTGAAAATATGTGCCTGTGCTCAGACCGCAGAGGGCAAACAAAAGTAATGAACAGTTTATTATTATGTCGGAACCTCAGAGGTCTAAGTCATTCTTATGGTTCAGCTTTTCAGCAACTGACACAAGCCAGTTTGTTCACAGTCATCTCTTCCTCTTTCTGCCCTCTCTTTATTCTCTCTTTTTTCAAATTATTTTTTTATTAATTTTCCAGATTATTATAAATCAAACCAAATTACTTTAATACTATTTCTAAAAATCAGGTTTCCCGTTCCTGTTGCAAACATATGCCCTCTCTTTATTCTCTTCCCAGTTGTTAAAACTTCTAGGACTTTAAGCTCTTCAGGACTGCCACTGTCCTGTTCTTTATTTCTCTGGCAAATGTGATGATGATGAATAATAATAATAATAATGGGCGGCTTCCAACAGAATATTAAAAACATGATAAAACGTAAAACGCCAGACATTAACAACTTCCTTAAAGAGGGTTGCCTTCAGATGTCTTCTAAAAGTCAAATAGTTGTTTATTTACTTGACATGTGGTGGGAGGGCGTTCCACAGGGCGGGCACCACCACCAAGAAGGCCCTCTGCCTTTTTCTCTGCAACCTCACTTCTCACAGTGAGGGAACCGCCAGAAGGCCCTCAGAGCTGGAGCTGCTAATGTAGATGTTTGATTACAGTACTTGAGTAAAGGAAGGGCACTTTCTTTTTGCCTTCTCCACTTACATGGCAAATAGTAAAATACACTTAAAATCCATGAGAGGGCAGCAGAGAGTAGATGATGCCTTCTTGTAGCACTTACAGCTGCTAATTCTGAATTTCTGCAGTTTACTGTGCCTTGAGAAAAGAAAACTGGAGAGGTTTAGTGGCCCAACCAGTGGCGAACGGTGCCCCGCTTGGCTGCCTGAGGCGGCACCTCCTGGGGGCAGGGCGTCGCAACCTGCTCCGTAGTGCGCTCTGGTTCTTTCTGCTCTGGCGGAGGAGGCGAGGGCGGCCCGCCCCCTTCACCCCTCCCTTGCTACGCGCCTGGGCCCAACATGGTTTTAAACAAAGCAGTGCTTGTAGGTACTCCCTCCTCAGTGCCCATTTCCATATACCGTTTTTTAAATACAGAAAATAAAACTGCTTTGCAAAATGCATAGGAGCTATCCCACAACCTAAGAATCCTAGGCCCCACTGGAAATTTACTCTCTAATCAGGGGTCCCCAGACTACAGCCAAGGGGCCACATACGGCCCCCGAGGCTCTTTTATGCGGCCCCCAGGGACCCCTGCCACCTGCTCTTACCGGCGCGGTGCGGCGCAGCTGCTGACTTCCGACCCAGAAAAGTGACTGAAATAGCTTGTGCGCATGCGCATGCGTCATTTCCAGTGTACTTCCGGGTTGGAGGAGGCTTCTGCACATGCGCGCAAGCTATTTCCAGCTCTTTCCAGGTCAGGAGTGTGCCAGAAATAGCATTTGCACATGCGTGTGCACAGCTACGCGCTCTTGCGCCCCCACCCTCCGGCCCACCATGCAATCTGCGCGGCGGGCATCCGGCCCAAAGCCGGGTAAGTTTGGGGACCCCTGCTCTAAATATCCACACCATCTCTTTGCTGCTGGATAGGCGACTTTTGTGAAATCCAGTTCTGGAGAGGAGCAGGAGGTTGACTTTTCACATACCATCACAGGTGTAGCAGTTATCATGCTTTGAGACCAAGCCATGCATATGTTATTGCTGATTTAAGTTCCAAAGTGCTGTCATTTATTTTATTTATTATTTCACAAGGATTATATTCTGCTTAACTGTAAGAAAACCTCAGAGCAGTTTACAAAAAGAATAAAGAACAAAACAGTCTGTTTAAAACAGTCAAAAGGTAATTAAAGTTAACAATAAGCTAAACACCAAAATAAAAACACAGGACAGCTCCTATGATTAAAACATTTTTATTAGTACAGTGAAGGCATCGGCCTGATGTCTGTCTTGAGAATCACAACTAAAAGGTAAAGGTAAAGGGACCCCTGACCATTAGGTCCAGTCGTGACCGACTCTGGGGTTGCGCGCTCATCTCGCATTATTGGCCGAGGGAGCCGGCGTATAGCTTCCAGGTCATGTGGCCAGCATGACAAAGCCGCTTCTGGCAAACCAGAGCAGCACATGGAAACGCCGTTTACCTTCCCGCTGTAGCGGTTCCTATTTATCTACTTGCATTTTGACGTGCTTTCGAACTGCTAGGTTGGCAGGAGCTGGGACCAAGCAACGGGAGCTCACCCCGTCACAGGGATTCGAACCGCTGACCTTCTGATCAGCAAGCCCTAGGCTCAGTGGTTTAACCACAGCACCACCTGGGCCCAGAGAGAATCACAACTATCAATTCATTTATTTCTCTTTCTCCTCAAACAAACTTTGTTAAAGTGTGTCAGATTCAAAGCTACAGGAGGTTATTTGCTTCTTAGTTTCTTAAAAGGCAAGCGGGCACGAAAAGGTATGAAATATGTAGGGATTTCTTGCTCAAAGGTAGGGGGAAAATAGGGGTAAGTGATATTTAGTAGAAATAAGAACGCTGCTGGATCAGAGCAATAAACTATTGAGTCCAGCATCCCGTTTTTCATAGTGAACGGCCAGGTTCATGTAGGAATCCCAGAATTTAGGGGAATTTAGAGAGTTCTGGACACTCCCTGAGGTTGTTATCACCACTTATAGACCTGACCCCCATAAATTTGTCTAACCGCACTTTAAATCTATCTAAGCTAGCGGTCACCACTGCATTGTTTGAAGAAGTACTTCTTTTGTCTGCCCTGATGAATGTTAAAGGATTACAGCTGCGTGGGTTTTGTTTCTGTTTTTTGTGTGGGGTTTTTTGGTGAACTTCTCACTGTATTTGGGAAACAGGAAATAACTCAGAGGTCAAATTGTGCAAGGGACTACTAGCTTAGCCTGGCTTGTTAAAATTCCCCTTCACACTAAGCCCTTTTACCAGGAGCCTTTACTGAGTAAATTACTTCTCTGAAGGTCCGCAAAAAAAAACTTGACAGGGGGAAAGGGTGGCATGGAGGGGAAGCCTAGCGTAGTTTGTGCCAAAACAAATGACCGGGAAATTCTCCCGAAAACAGTTTGACATAAACCAAGTTGCACAGCCTGACCAAACATTATTCACGGGGTGTGGAAAGGTCTGACACACAGAGGAGAGAGATCCAGCTGGGACAGGATCCAACCGCAGAGCTGGGAATGCATTGCAATAGGCAAGAGGTGGTGCCTTTTTGTATTAAAGGGAATGACTGCCGTGAAAGCAAGCGGGTCAGAGGAAAGGGAAATTGCCAAAGACATAGGAAGCAGAGAAAATTGTGACTTCTTTTGTTGAGCAAAAAAGAAATATAAAGCACGACTTCTCCCTCGTGTGTAGCAGAGGTTCAGAGAGAAGGTTGTCTGAGGACACCGCAGAGCGGGCAGTCCCCTTGGTCAGACTCCGTTTTGCATCTATCATGTTACTGAGCAGGGCTTTTGATGATGGAACTGTGTGTAATATCCCAGGCCTTTCACTTTGATGGGTAAAATGTTCCAGATGTTGATCCTCATCTGTTGCATGAGGACATTCTCTCTCTCTCTCTCTCCCTCCGTCCCCTCCCTGCTGTTTTCCATAGCGCTGGTTTCTCTGCCACAGTTCTGGCTTTGCATTTGCAAGAAAGAAACAGCAGTAAAAGTTTTCGTTTGCTAATTATTTCTATTTGCTTAAATAGCAATGATTGCTCTTTGTTTGCTCATTGTTTCCTGCCATCTGTACAAGCTAGTTTTCCGCGTGAAAATCGGTTTGTTTGTTTAAACTGTATTTGTTTTGTAGGAAAAGAATTGAAGTAAACTGCATACCGCTCTCCGTAGGATAACATGCTAGAGGTTCTGCTCCTGCAAACCCTTCCCAGAACTTTGATATTACTTTTGCGTGTTGTTTCCAGCTTTTGCCAGGGTTCTCTCCTCCATGCCCTGGCCTGACCCTGTTTAAACTGGAACACCTAACAGCTTACAATTGATTGGCTGCAATACTCTAGATAAAACTGCTGAGCCACAATATTTTATTTTGCTAGTAAAATGTCATGTGATTTCAAACTTAACGACTCCCATCTGTAGAGCTTGGGTGGCCGGCTGAAAAAGTGGATAGGCCTCCTGCAGCACCTTCATTAAGAGGGGCATTTCAGCAGGGCAGGAGCGGCTTGTCATACGGCCCACCCAGAGAGTGGCTGGCGATGGGAGCAGTAGCAAGCAGATGCCCATGTCAGCAGCATGGTCCAGTATGCCCACCAGAGCTGGTGCTGGTTGCTGCAAGATTATTTCGTCTTTTTAGAAGCATTTTGTGGTCAGGGAGTGGCCAGCTGGCTACTTCAGGGGTGAATATTTGTTTGGGGGGGGCTAAGGGCCAGTGTAACCCATGGGCAATCTTCGGGGGGGTGGGGGGCTGCATGTCTCATGAATGTGGCCAAAGGGGGCGTAGCAAGGAATGCTGCTTGCAAGGCTGCCTTTCAGAAGGCTGTCCCAGCAGCTATTTTACACTCTTTTACAGAATTGTTGTTGTTGTTGTTGAGTTGTTGATGTTGCTGCTGTTATTTCTTAGTTGCTTGTTACCCCAAGGTCTCAAAACAATTTACAACACATTTACACACACACACACACACACACACACACACACACGAACACACAGAGCATGGCTTTTTTAAAAAAAAACTATTAATATAGATGCATGAAAACATGAAAAAAATCCCCATAACAGCCACAGGAAGCAGCCCCCTAATACAAAGAATATAATCTCGGTCTATCAAAAAACTGAATTATTATTTTCAGGGGTTTTTTTTTAAAATTAAAAATTGCAAACTTTAAAAAAACAAACAAACCACCATCAGTTTTTTGGAATTCAATTCCCAACCATCCATGGCCACTGACAAGGGCATCCCAGTGAGGAACCTTTGGGAAAAAAATAACGGGGGAACCCTTCAGAAATATTTTTAAAATGAAAAAGGAGGTATTTTGGAGACCGACAATATTTTGGTATCACAGAAGGGACCTGTAGGAGCAGATGATGATGATAATGATAATGATGATGATGATGATGATGATGATGATGATGATAATAATAGGGACAAATGCAGGTGGAGGAGTTGGGCCCCCACAAAATATTATTCCGGGGGAGGCAAACGTGGTTTGGCTTGGCATGAATAAAGACAAGCGCCTGCAAATCCTCCCATATATATAACGTTGCCCCTGGGCCATCCCATATGCCCTGCTGCCACAAAACGGTGTTGCTGGAGCAGTATTTGATGTTTTGGTTCAGGCCTGCACCACCTGTGACTCACCAAGGCAAATGCAGCCCTCCAGCCATGCATGGCAGCTGCTAAAGGGCTGGGAACCTCCTGATTTTGCTACCTGTTGGGGCACACCAAAGAACAACAACAACAAATCCAGGGAAAACTGTATGTGAAGCACCTGGCAAGCCACAGGTCACGCAATGGGGGTGTGTGTGCATGTGCAAGTGTGCATTGAAACTCACAGCTCGGATATATCTGATTGCCCTTGGCGGGAAAATGCAGCCATATATCACAGTAACTTAAATCTGCCCTGTGTAGCTTGTGTACCACAGCTGGAAACAATACATGCAGGATCAGTTTGGTTTGTTGCATTTATTCTTTAATCCTTTCGTCACCACACCATAGTGGTGAATACTTCAGATTTTTTTTAATTTGCTCATAAACATAAGCAGCCGAGCTTTCACCAGCTCTTCTCTGCAACCGAGAGCCAAATATTGGTTGCAAAGGAATGCCTTGAGAAGTGTGAGAACACGTGTCCACATCAATGCTTGTGCCTAGATTTCAATGTAGAGCTTTCAACTCGAGGAGGAACTTCATCAACCTAATGGCACATGCATAGAACTGAGCAGGGCCATAGCTCAGGGAGAGAGCACGTGCTTGGCATGCAGAAGGTCTCAGGTTCACTTCCTGGGAGCCCCAGATCTTTTCTTAAAAAGGAGGACAGTGGAGACCTCCAGCTGAGATCTTGGAGAGCTGCTGCCAGAGTCCTACCCCACTCTTCCCATTTTTTTGGTGGTGTCCAACTAGTCCAACCTCTTGCCATGGAATATGCAGCTGTCACATACAGGGGTCAAACCTGTAATATTGATGCTATGAGCACCATGCTCCAAGCAGCTGAGCTATCCAGGCTGTCTCTCTGTGTGTTTACCTGTGCAAAGTTGTTGCTCCACCCACTTTTGCCTCTGGCTCCACCCACCACTGTCCGCTGGGAGGTTATCCAGAAGGGAATGCAGCCCTTCAGCTGAGCAAGGTCTCCCCACCCCTGCCTTACATGATCTAGCATTCAACTGTTGGGCTTCTGGAACATGCAAGTGGCCACCTTTGGAGATACCTGCAGATCTCTTCCTCCAGACTGATGCTCCATTGAACATTCCTGGAGAGCAGCATTTCCCAAACTTGGGTCTCCAGCTGTTTTTGGACTACAATTCCCAACCATCTTTGACCACTGGTCCTGCTAGGCAGGGATGATAGGAGTTGTAGGCAAAAAACAGCTGGAGACCCAAGTTTGGGAAACACTGCTGTAGAGCAAGGGTGGGGGGCCTGCGGCCCTCCAGATGTGATAGGACTCCCAACTCCCATCAGAACCAGCCACCATGGTCAATGATTGGGGTGGAGGATGCTGGAGAACAATCCACCCATCTTTGGGAGGGAAGGCATAGGGGAAGGGGAAAACAAACGACCCATTGCACTGTGCCTCCCCTGCCCGGGTTTGTCATTGGGGTTACCATCTTCCATCCAGGTCTCCATACTTAGGAAGGTTTGCTTCCAGAGAGCAGATAGACGGTACGGTAGTTCTTTTGAATCTAAGAAAAGGGTGCTCTCCTTGCTTTTATCACAATGAAAGAAGTTGAGAGTTGACATAGACCAAGAGGAAAATCCAGCTCAGTTACTGAGCCTGAGCTTCATCACTTCTGGGGTTCCGGTCTGCCGGTCTGGCCTCGTCACTTGACATCTCCTGTCTGTCCCCTTTGCTCATGGAATAATGAGCCGCCGGCAGTAATGAGTCAGCAAAAACAAGTTAAGATTTTCCAGATGGAGCCTCATTTTGCGAACATGTGGTGTTTTCAGACAAATACTGCCAGCCTGTTATAATTTGTTTAGCCCTTTTTGGTTTTCCTTGCTTTATGAACTTTTAGAATTAAGTGCCAGCTAATTACAGAGGTTGGGCAATCGCAGAACGTTGCCGAGGAAAGGCGACAGCTTTCCTGTACAAAATGGTACATCATGGACTGTGGCAGATGGGGGAAAGATCCCCAAGGTGGCATGCAGGCTTCTTTAGGTCTAATGGATCCTAACATGCATTTTCCACTAGGGCTGTGATCCTGCCATGCAGGTGTGGGGAATCTCAAGCCTGATGTGGGAGTATGGGTTGAATGCAACTCTTCAGGCCTCTTTGCCTGGCTCTCCTCAAGTCACTGCCTCCCCAGAGGCACCCGGAGTCCTTTGCCTGACTCCTGATAATGCCCTCTACTTGCCTGGACAGAGGATGCAGAGGGATGTGTGAGTGTGCGCAGAAACTAACCTGCAGTTCAAAGGAAGTATTTACATGGATTGCTCTGCCCACTTTTGCCCCTTGCCCCACCCACCATTGGCACATACTCCTTGGAAAGTTGCCCAAAGTGACGCTTGGTCTGAGAAAGGTTTCCCCTTCCAGTTGTAATACTTGGGAGGCAATCCCTTGGAATTCAGTAGAGTTTACTTTTCTGTGCAGATAGGTTTGCAAAGTGAGTAGGCGATGTTTAGAAGTATGTCTTTGTCCCCTTTGTTCCCCATACAACGCACATGCTTATCCTGTTCTGTCCTCAAAAGCACCTGGTGAGGTATCTCGGACAGGGTAGCTGGTCCACGGGAGGTCTTTTGTTGAGGAGGAACTCGAACCCAGATCTCTCCAGCCCAA
This sequence comes from Zootoca vivipara, assembly GCF_965207765.1. Classification (NCBI taxonomy): domain Eukaryota; kingdom Metazoa; phylum Chordata; class Lepidosauria; order Squamata; family Lacertidae; genus Zootoca; species Zootoca vivipara. Next base: position 39,527,049 of record NC_142593.1, read on the forward strand.
AGCTAAGCAATCTGTCTGCCATTCCACACTTCTTCCCACAATTATTAACACACGTTCAGATTCTTTAACACAAGGTTTTCCAATCTGGGTTGACAGTCTTCCTTAGAGAAATCAAGTGTTTTTACAGCGCAGACTTGTTTTCTCAGAAGCAACTCCAACAAAGTGCATGGGGACTTAATTCCAAATAGATGCATCTGGTAAAAGGTAAAGGGACCCCTGACCACCAGGTCCAGTCGTGTCCAACTCTGGGGTTGCGGCGCTCATCTCGCTCTATAGGCTGAGGGAGCCAGCGTTTGTCCGCAGACAGCTTCCGGGTCATGTGGCCAGCATGACAAAGCTGCTTCTGGCGAACCAGAGCAGCGCACGGAAACGCTGTTTACCTTCCCGCCAGAGCGGTCCCTATTTATCTACTTGCACTTCGATGTGCTTTCAAACTGCTAAGTGGACAGGAGCTGGGACCGAGCAACGGGAGCTCACCCCATTGCAGGGATTCGAACTGCCGACCTTCTGATCAGCAAGCCCTAGACTCTGTGGTTTAACCCACAGCGGCAGTAGCAATAGTAGTAATTTATTATTTATACCCTGCCCTGGGTGGCTCCCAACAGAATATTAAAAACACGATAGAACATCAGTCATTAAAAACTTCCCTAAACAGGGCTTCCTTCAGATGTCCTCTAAAAGTCAGATAGTTGTTTATTTCCTTAACATCTGATGGAAGGGTTTTCCACAGGGTGGGTGCCACTACCGTGAAGGCCCTCTGTCTGGTTCCCTGTAACCTCACTTCTCTCAGTGAGGGAACCACCAGAAGGCCCTTGGAACTGGACCTCAGTATACGGGCAGAACAATGTGGGTGGAGACGTTCCTTCAGGTATATTGGGCAGAGGCCATTTAGGGCTTTAAAGGTCAGTACCAACACTTTGGGGACGCGGGTGGCGCTGTGGGTTAAACCACAGAGCCAAGTGCTTGCCGATCAGAAGGTTGGCGGTTTGAATCCCCGCGCCGGAGTGAGCTCCCATTGTTCGGTCCCAGCTCCTGCCAACCTAGCAGTTCGAAAGCACGTCAAAAAGTGCAAGTAGATAAATAGGTACTGCTACAGCGGGAAGGTAAACGGCGTTTCCATGTGCTGCTCTGGTTTGCCAGAAGCGGCTTCGTCATACTGGCCACATGACCTGGAAGCTGTACGCCGGCTCCCTCTGCCAATAATGCAAGATGAGCGCCGTAACCCCAGAGTTGGTCACGACTGGACCTAATATTCAGGGGTCCCTTTACCTTTACCTTTACCTTTACCTTTAACACTTTGAATTACAGCAGGAATGGGGAACCTCTGACCCCCTGGGCCCCTCCTTCCACCCGTTAGGATTCCCTTCTGGCCCTTCTCCCTCCCCTCATGACACACTTGCCCTGCTCCAGGATGGAGAGATTTAGAGGGAGATGTAGAAAACTCTATTTTTATGTAGCTGGAATATAGCCTTCCATATAAAGCAAAGAGCTGCTTCCATTGTTCAAGCAACATTTGCATCTGGCACCACCCACCACCAGCATGTTGCCCCCCCCCCGGCACCTCAAAAGGTTAACCAGAAATGAATGTGAGCCACAAGCTGAAAAAAGGCTTCCCAATCCTAGTGTCTATATAGGATTGCCGCCTTAGATGTTAACAATGCTTTGGAAACAATTGTGGAGAGTGAATGTCACCTTTCCCAGCAGAGTGGAAATATTAATACAGCAACAGAACATCAATTTCTAGTCCATCATCACAGAGAACAGAAATAGAACTCTATTTCCAAGCCAATGTTTTAGCATGGAAATTTGCCTTCAGATGTCTTTGGGATTTAGAACACTCTTTGAGAAAAATGATGTTTGAGATAGACATTATTTTCTTATTCGGTTTTTTTTAATCCTGTATTTCAGTGAAATATATTCAAAGAGGTTTGTAACTCCCCTGTCCCCGAATGTACAGTACACAACAACAACACCCATTCAAAAAATATAAATGCAATCACAAACATAAAAAACAATTGGTGGTAGTCAATCAAGTTTTCTCAGAGTTGAATCACTGAAATTAATGAGCATGTCTGTTACTTTCAATGGGTCTATGCTGAGTAAAATTTAGCTGAGGGCCACCCAATAGACCCAATTCCAAATGTGTGCCTTGTATAGGAGGCAGCAGATCACTCAAACATTAAAAGCTGGCTTGAATAAATAGGCTCTCAACCTGTAGCTAATGAATGTCCCACAAGTGTTTCCCACGGTTTTGGTACCACCACCAAACAGTCCTCTACCCAATGGTAGAGAAGGCTCCCTGCTTCGGACTTCACCCTCCAATTCATGGAGAGTGACAGGCATAGAAATGCAGGGGATGGAGCTTGGCACACCAGGGCCGGACCATCCATGAGGCAGACTGAGGCAGCTGCCTCAGGCAGCAACATACAAGGGGTGCCTCTCCACTGCCACTGGAAAAGTGAAGATAAGTGGCTGTGGTGGCTTCTGGGTTCCAACCAGATATTTTGACAGCCCTGCGAGATCATACCGAGAGCGCCTTGCTTACTAGGGTCTCAGGAAGGTTGTGTGAGGCCTCCTCATAATCTCATGGGGCTCTTTTGAGATCTCACTGGAAGCTGCAGCCACGTGACCTTGGTAAGCAAGTCTTTAGTGGGGCAGGTGGGCGGCACCTTCCCATTTTGCCTCAGGCGGTAAAACAGGATGAGCTGCCTTTGCCATGCACCCTACGCACGTGTCAGCGTCACAGCTGAATAGGGCTTGGGTCTTTGTTGTGTATAAACTTTGCTGTTTGAAGACGTACATATCCCACCTTTCCTCAGAAAGAATTCAAGGCTGCTAAGAACAAAATCGCACCATAATGAAGCCATTTGAAATAGCAATGGCACAGCTTTAACTACACCAGTTATTAAGGCACAAAAACAGTTTTAGTAAAGAAATGAACAGTACGCCAGCAGCAGGTATAAGTTATTCCAAATCAGCAGATAAAAACCAATACAACAAAACAGCTGCCTAAAAAACCCAAAGCTGCCTTGAAAAGGAAGAATGGTTTCATTAGCTTCTGGAAAGCCATGAAAGAAGGCCTAGGACATGCCTCCCTCTGGACAGAGTCCCAGAGTCTAGGCACAGCCACAGAGCAGGCTTTCTCGCTGCTCCCATCCAAGTGCATATCAGGGGATGTTGGATCAGGACATGAAACGTCATCGCCAGTACCGGATTGTGCCCAGAAGCAAATCACAAGCCAGTAGGACTGTTTGAGCGAGGGATTCACATGCTCCCTATATCCTGCCTCTGTTAACAATCTGGCTGAATTCTCGACCAACTGTGGTTTCTAAGTACTCTTCAAAGACGGCTCTGCATAGGCTGCATTGCAATAATTCAGGCATCGTATAACGAAGGCATGCGTCGCCATGGCTGGATCTGCACTCTCCAGACCAGGCATAGTTTGCGCGCCAGTCTGCCTTTCACCAATTACGCCTGATCTCTGTGTGCATTTGACCTCTTTGCAAGAAGACTTATTGTAGTAGAGTCTATAAGCGTCACCTCTGGGATAGATCAAAGGGGCTGTTATTACATCAGAACCTGCATAAATTGGGGGTATATAGACCAGCTTCCAGCTGTCCCTCCTTTTCACGTGGGATTCAATCACATAGCAGCAAATCCAGGTTGTGTAATTACAGCTGATTGAGAGGTCTTGTGCAACAAACCCGCTTCCCCAGAAATTGGAATTTTTGTGATAAGTGACAAGAAAACGAAGCTGAAACTTGGCACAACACTTGCTGTGATGCAACTGTCACCCAACCTGCCCGCAAACAAATGAGAATGGATGTTCTTTAAATAGCCAACACCATCCAATTTCCCTGCAAACACATCAGGATGACTGCTTTATAAGCAGGTCTTCTGGATGTGCTCAGAGGTCTTTCATGCATGCATAGCCCTTGCAGAGAAAACTTGAGATTCTCCTGCTGTTTTGCTTTCTGCTTTTTCAAACCCCTTGACATTTTGTCACATTCCCGCTTCAAGCTGGAGCCACACAATAGGGATTTAATTGTGCTAAAGCCTCATGCTGGCTTTGTCCTTTCTGGTCTTACGTGCTGCAGACACTGCAGTTCCACGTCATATCTCCATCTATGTATATAAACGGCCTTGACCTTTCTCACTGCGCTGCTAATTCTGAATATGTACTCCCACTTTGAGATAGTTACCACCACCACCACCACCCCCTACTTTGCCAAGCATTCAGCGGTGCTGCTGTCACACTTGCACAAAACCTGAATGCTGCCAGGCCAGGAATTTTCACAAAACAGCAGTCTCCATATGAACACTGAAGTTAAGTACAGGGGTGGGCATCTAGAACTGGACCCCTATCTCACTGAAGGTTCTTCAAATCAGCCAACCTAAATCTCATTTTGCAGGCAAGTGTGTAGGTTTGCATCTAACCATGAGATAAAGTTCCCTATTTTAAAATCAATAGCTCTGGGCTCAGTTCGCTTTGTGTTAGTTGTTAATTGCGTATGGCTGATACAGCTTGCCCAACGTGCTTCTCATATCTGCGTTCAAAGAATGCTATCGTGTATATGTTTGGAGAGGCGACTGTGTTTCGGCTGGCATTTAATGAGTAAATCACATGGGGATAAAGGCATGGCAGTGTCAGACCCTCTGTTTAACAACCCCATGGAAAGCACAAATGCATTCCACTGCCTGTTCTCTGTTATTTGTTTGCTTAGTTCTAAATGGCATGTATAAATAATAAATCCTCCCATTGACCATGATATTATACAGTTCTGGTGTAAGTCTGAGTGCAAGAGAGATTGCTGGGATCTTCACAAACCAATGTTTTAAATTAAATGCATCTTTGTGAAGCCACATTCTGAAAAAAAAACATCTATAACAACAACCCAGAACAGCAAACGCTCCACGTGCCGAACGGAGGAAGTTGTTTCAACTTCTAAAACTGGGTTGGGGAGTGAGGTTGACTTTTAAAAGAACACCAAATTAGCGAAAAGAGATAATGAAACTCAACAGAGAGTAGAAATGGATCTCTTTCAGTGGAACTTGAAAGCAAAATCCAGCATTGCCAGGCCAGCATCCAGGCAGGAATTCCTTTTCACTCATCTGAGAGGCCTGAGACCTTGAATGAGCTGTAAGAGAAGCTCTATCACCTGAGAGACAGGCCTGCTGATGCCAAGGAGCTTTAGGAAGGGGAAAGGAAGGCATTATATAAGAGAGAGGGGCTAATTCTCTGGCTAAGGTTATCCCTTTAATTGGGCAGGTTTCTGCACACACCCATATCCTAAACTCTGAGGTCACAGAAATCTAAGCTAACCTGAATGTGCCAATTATGTGTCTACCAGCGTTTGATAAAGTGAGCATTTGCAAATAAGGGCATTTGTTGTCCAGGTGTGGTCATGCCACATTTATGGGGTTTTCAGGACTTATATAAAATAGTTCTATATGCCCAATAGAAAGCATTCTGATCCATTTGCCACCACTGCGTACAGTACATTTTAAGCTTCCCCCAAACCTGGAGATTTCAGAACACCACGAGTTCAAAACTCACTAGCCCAACTTTCCGAAGCCGGGTTTTTTTTTAAAGAAAAACAAATAATATTGTGCCAGGAACGTTCGAGCTCCAAATTTAGCTCCTCCGTGTTTGCAGAATCCTATATATTAGCGACAAGGGCTTTGGGGGGGGGGGGAGGACATTCGTGTTGTTAAGTAGCTTATTTCGCTCTTCTTTTTCAGCCACGCATAAACTGCAGCGGTGTTGCTAATTACAATGATTTCAACAGCGGCTTTTTTTTAAAAAAAAAGGAAAAGAAAAAAGAAAAGTTGATTCTCTGTAACCCTTTAAAAAAAAAGAAAGAAAGCGAGCGCCCCTCCCTCCGCTGCCTGCTTCTTTAGTCTCTAGCAGCCTGGCCGACCCCTTCCACTGGAAGGATCCAGTCCGGAGATTAGCAGAAGCACGAGCCCTCTGAACAAGAGTAGCCTCTGAGGGTTTGGTTTCTGATGTCGCGCTAAGCATGATAAGAATGCCATTGACGTCAGCAGAGGCATCAGCAGGGAGAATAGCACCCCTGCTCTTCAAACCACACCAGGCAATTGCAGCGCTTTTGAAAATTAAAAGCCGCTGCTCGCAGGAGGGGAGGGGCGCTCCGGCTCCAGCTGAACTCTCCAGTTGCTTCTGCATTTCCTGTAAATAAAGCGGGGGGGGGGGGGAGTTGCAGTGTATTGATGAAGGCACTTAAAATCCATCCAAGTCCGGGGGATAGGCGGTGAAGCAAAGGGGGAGAAAGATAATTTGATATTTTTTTTAGCCCTTTTTTTGTTTTCTAGGAAAAACGCAAGCTGTGCCACCCATGTGGGTTGTTGGCTGGAGCTGCTTGGCCACCAAACAAAACAAATTTCAAATTCCCCTGAATAGTAAATGGGTTGGGGTTGAGGCAGAAAGATGTCAACGGCAGGCATAGGCTGGAAGCTATCTGGAGTCCCCTGCCCCCTCCCCCCACCGGCACCCCGTTCCACTTTTGAAAAGGTTTCGAAGAAATGGTGCAGTGGATGGTGTGCACCCCCCCATCCCCCCAAAAGCCTTTATTCTTGTTCTTTGCACAATAAAATAAAATGCCTGGAATCCAGGGACAATAGAAACTGTGAGCATTTCTTGAAATGACGTAGGTTGCTGCTGTTGTTGTTTAGTCCTTTAGTCGTATCCGACGGTTCATGACCCCATGGACCAGAGCTCGCCAGGCACTCCTGTCTTCCACTGCCTCCCGCAGTTTGCTCACATTTATTCCACAAAACTAAAGGCAAAGTGCGTAGTTCTCCTCTCCCCCATTCTTTCAGTCATCACAACAACCCTGCGAGGGAGCTTAGGCAGAAAAGTAGTGAGCCAGGCACTGAAAAGTCACCCAGGGTTCAGTTTGTAAGGTTATTGTTCTGTTTCTGCGTGTGCTGCAGAGCAGGGATGTCCAACCAGTAGATCGTGATCTACCGGTAGATCCCTGGCTGATCCTGGTATCGCGGGATCCTTATTGTGTACAAAAAGTTATGGGGGGAAAGCTAAAAAAAAACACTGTGCAATCCTTCCCCCCAAAAGCTCAACAACTCTGGGCAATTCACCCACCCCACGCACCAGCCTCCAGTGACTGCCAGTTTTTTTATACTGGGAGTAGATCACAGTCTCTTCGGAGTTGGAAACGCCTGCTCTAGAGGGAAGTGAGGGGCAGATGGGGCTCATCCACCTGGGCAGAGAGCCTATCTCGGAGAAGGAAAACTCTGATCCTAAACCTCCACTGCCTTGCGGGATATCTTTGGAAGAAGAAATGCTAAGGAGTAAAGCCTAGACAAATCCGGAGTGGAGTCCCTAAGATGGTTGCCCGGCGCCTTGTGCGCCTCCTTCCAGAAACTGGAAGCTGGTGCTGAATATCTTGCTCTGCTTTCCTTTGGACCACATCAGTGAGGTTGAGACGGGGGGGGGGGGGGTCTTGTTGTGCGGGCAGCCCAGGGCCTCCATAAACACTTGCACCCTGGGGAGGTCACTTCAGTGCTGCAAATGCAGCAATTTGATTTCACCCCTGGAGGCACACATTGTCCCTCAAGACAGGCGGATGCCAACAAAGGCTATAACAAACTTGGTTGCCTAGGGAGTTTGATGGCTGAGTGGGGCTCTGATTTTGTGTCCTAATCTGATGCACTGAGGGGACGCAGGTGGCGTTGTGGGTTAAACCGCAGAGCCTAGGGCTTGCCAATCAGAAGGTCAGTGGTTCGAATCCCTGCAACGGGGTGAGCTCCTGTTGCTCGGTCCCAGCTCCTGCCAACCTAGCAGTTTGAAAGCACGTCAAAGTGCAAGTAGATAAATAGGTATCGCTCCAAGCGGGAAGGTAAACGGCATTTCCGTGTGCTGCTCTAGTTCGCCAGAAGCGGCTTTGTCATGCTGGCCACATGACCTGGAAGCTGTACGCTGGCTCCCTCGGCCAATAATGCGAGTTGAGCGCCACAACCCCAGAGTCGGTCACAACTGGACCTAATGGTCAGGGGTCCCTTTACCTTTAATCTGATGCACTAACCGCTATACCAGGAGTACAGGGTATGTGGCATGTGAGCCGACCACAGGGGTTTGAGTGACATGACCGCCCCAACAAAGTGGCAGAGGATGAGGTTGGCAGATGGGCTCGAAAAGAGACAGTGTCGTGGAAGCTCCACCTTACCCACCCAAAACAATCCAGATCATGCACACATTTTTAAGAGTTATTAATGCTCTAAGAGTTCTTAATGTTGCTCTTTGTTTTCGTAGTCAGTGGGGCTGCAACAAAGAAGAGCAGCATGAGACTGACTCATGCATCAAGGCCAGAAAATATACTTCAAAGGCAGCACTAATGCATCTAATACTCAACTCCAAAGCAGCAACCGAAGGCTAGAACAGGCTTCCTCGAACTCGGCCCTCCAGATGTTTTTGGCCTACAACTCCCATGATCCCTAGCTAGCAGGACCAGTGGTCTCCCTCCTTCCTGTCTACCATACCTCATAGGGGTGTTGTAAGGACACAGTGGGGAAATTCAAGATATGCCACTGTAAGCTCCGTGGAGGAACTATATCAATGTAATAAAAGATATGTGGGGAAATCTAAATCGGACTTTTGCTCTGTGACAGGAGCAAGGCATACGACACCATTCAGGTGATTGTTATTGCCGTTTTGGTTCAGATTTCCCAAAGACTTTGCCATCTGGACTTATCCCCTCGTAAGTCTGGGTCACTTCCTGTGTTTTCCTGCCTTTGCGCTCTGACCTCACACCTTCCTTGCTTCGTCTCTCCCTCCCTCTCCCTCACTTTTCTGCCATCTGTCTAGATTTCCCTTTTCCTGACATTGCTGCCATATGCAGAATGTCATCACATGGTATCTCCGCTATCCAGAATTCTTTCAGCTGTGCAGTACGTGCTCCGTGTCATCCTTTCGAAACCTCAACTCATTTTTCAAGTGGTGTCTCATAAACTTATCCCCTTTGTGCCTTAACAATAGCGCATTTGTTGGTTCTTTCACTGCTTGACCCCCTGGCTGAAAAGAGAGAGGGAAAGCCAAGCATTTTTCTTCGCCAAGATGTTCCCTTGCCTGCACAGGTTTGCACATGTTCAGTGGAGGAGGCAATGCTTATTTCACAGCGTTGTCAGTTGCACTGTGAGTTTCGTCGATTTGGGGCCGGACTTGGGGGTGCACCAGGCAAACTGGTCTTTTATTGGTTATAATTATTTTGAAAAATGCTCAGTATGCCTTATAATCGCTGTGAAATAAAACTGCAGACCTGGAAGATGTGATGTACAGGGAGGGAAACCAGCCAAGCAATTCTATATAGGCCTGCTCAATTATAAACCCCACCGAGTTCAGTGAGGTGTACTCCCAGCCTAGCAGTGCAATCTCTTATTTATGTCTACCCAGACATATTAAGTCCTATTAAGTTTAATGGGGATTACTATGAGATTACTGGATTTAGGATTGCAACCTAGAAGTAGCAAGTTTTCCTATCATCTCTGACTTTCCTTTCTGGCTTTTGCTAAGCACGGCTGTTCTGTGTTTGACGTCAGATCCTTTCTTGAATGCCTGCCTTCACTGTAAACATGCAAAGACGAGAGAGAGAGAGAGAGAGAGAGAGAGAGAGAGAGAGAGAGAGAGAGAGAGAGAGAGAGGGAGAGAGAGCGAGGGAGGGAGAGGGAGAGAGAGAGCACTGTGTTGGTACCAAGACCAGTTACAGTATATATCATTATTTTAAAATGCTAAAATATTGCATCCTTTCATGACATGAATTTAATTGTAAACCTCAGCGAAACCAGCCGTGTTAAGCCTTTATATGATGGGAAAGATGTGCAAACAAAAGCACTTGTACACTCTGGTCATCTTTCCAATAACAGTAAATGGGATATGCCTGGAATTGTTGCTTGACTCAAGAGGCAGGATATGACAAAGATTATTATGGGGAGCATAATAGTTGTTTACAAGGTCTGCTAGCACTCTGGATAGTGTTCACAGCGCAGGTTTAATGTTCTGACCAGATTAAAAGATATTAATTTACTTGGTTTTATATTAAGCAATGGAGAAATTAAAACATTTTCTCATCGTTTTTATAGGGAAAAGTGCACTTCCATTATTTTTTTTAAAAAGGTTGCATGTCAATACATAAATATTTTATTTTACCATGAAGGCCTGTCCTGTGATTTTCAAGAGGAAACATGCACAGAAGCCTCTTCCGTTGACACGACCCAGTTCCATCTTCGTGCCATATTGGTACAGCATATTTTTCATAGCTTTGACCTCTATGGGTCAGTGAAGCCTCCTTAGAAGACATTGGACACTATACAAAGTCAGACTGTCTGACCATCTGACCTTGTATTGCCTGGTCTGAAAGTCTCTTCAATCAGGGTCTCAGAAGAACATAAGGAGAACCTGCTGGATGAGGCCCAATGGAGTCCAGCATCCTGTTCTCACCAACCAGAAGCCTGTGGGAAACCAGCAAGCAGGACCCAAGCACAACAGCAACCTCCCTTCCTGTGGTTTCCAGCAGCTAGTATTCAGAAGCATTACTGCCTCTGACCATGGAGGCAGAGGATAGCCATCATGGCTAGTAGACATTGTGTTAGCTTTATCCTCCATGAATTAATTTGTCTAATCCTGGTGGCAGGTTAGAACAGGGGTCCCCAAACTAAGGCCCGGGGGCCAGATGCGGCCCAATCGCCTTCTAAATCTGGCCCGCGGACGGTCCGGGAATCAGCATGTTTTTACATGAATAGAATGAGTTATTTAAAATGCACCTCTGGGTTATTTGTGGGGCCTGCCTGGTGTTTTTACATGAGTAGAAGTGTCATTTTATTTAAAATGCATCTCTGGGTTATTTGTGGGGCATAGGAATTCATTCATATATTTTTTTTCAAAATATAGTCCGGCCCCCCACAAGGTCTGAGGGACAGTGGACCGGCCCACTGCTGAAAAAGTTTGCTGACCCCTGGGTTAGAACCATCCTGGCCAGTGGTGTACTGGAGGGGAAATACCTGGCTGAATGATGCCACAATGAGGTTTTCAAGTCCTTTGCTCTGAATGGATTTCTGCTTCAGGTTAGCAACATAAATGTTAGCACTGCTTTGCAAGATTGTTTGCACTCCTGATTAAAAGCTTAGGTTACATTTCAGCTGGCTGAAGACCTTTTGCTAACGAGCAATGTGTTTTGCGCAATGTGTTTTGCGAGCTTGCAGTCAGAAGTAAGCACCGCTGAATTCATTGGCGCTCACTTCCAGATAAGTGCCTGCAGCCATGCTACAAGAGAGTTTAGTTTTTATGATACCAAAGGACCCTTCCTTGAAAGACCAGTCATGCTTCCTTCGTTTGCATAGTAAAATGTCTTTACACACAGCTGCCCAGTTTTTTTGCATTCTGGCGCGGTTATGGGTGCTGTCAAGCAGATCTTCTGCACTCCAAAATCACACCACTGATCACAACTAGATAAGATGTTCCCAGTTGTTTGTGCCACATATTATGAAGTCCCTTGCCAATCACGTGGTGAGTTATTTGGTGGAATTGAAGCTTTGCTGCAGCTTGCAGAACCATAGGGAAATATGCATTGGTCTTGACGATTTTCTCCCAGTGTTTCTTTTCTTAGTACCATTTTACTGGTAAGGGATGCGGGTGATGCTGTGGTTTAAACCACTGAGCCTCTTGGGCTTGCTGATCGGAAGGTCAGCGGTTCAAATCTGCACGACGGGGTGTGCTCCTGTTGCTCTGTCCCAGCTTCTGCCAACCTAGCAGTTTGAAATCATACCAGTTCAAGTAGATAAATAGGTGGAAAGGTAAACGGTGTTTCCGTGCACTCTGGCTTCCGTCCCGGTGCTCCGTTGCACCAGAAACAGTTTAGTCATGCTGGCCACATAACCTGGAAAGCTGTCTGTGGACAAAGGCCAGCTCCCTCGGCCTGAAAGCAAGATGAGCGCCGCAACCTCATAGTCACCTTGACTGGACTTAACTGTCCAGGGGTCCTTTACCTTTACCTTTACTGGTAAAGACTTTTTGGTGCTTTGTGTGCCACAGTATCAGCTGAAGAAGCAGTGGCATGCAGTCAGTGGACTAGGGGGCCAACCTAATCCCCTAAATGTTCCCCTGGTGCCTCCTTCCCAAAGCCTGGGAAGCTCCTGCCCAGCTTAGGGAGGGAGGTGCGGTGCTCACACGACGTCGCAATGTCCCAATCCCCCTTCGCAAGCTGGTGTCTCTGGCCCTAACTGTTCCCCTTCGAATAATTTCACTTCATGCCACAGTGTGGTTGAAAGTTTGGCAAAAGTAGACGTTCATATGCAGTCATTATTTGCGAAGGGACAGATCTTACTGACTATACAGTACAATACTCATTGCTTTGGTAATGTTCAGTTTAACAAATCAAGGGTTTAAAATGTAATGACAGGAAAGTGACTCAGTAGGAGCTCCATTTGGACATGCATAGAATTGTTCTATAAATGCTCTAATAGGGCCTTCTCTAAAAGCTCCCAGAATCACTTACAAGATCAGTAGCAATACAGTCCCTGCCCTTGAGACATGGGAACGGAGCCAGTCCCCAAGGTTTTCCGGGGCCAAGCCTTAAGAAGCTCCATCGATCATAAGAAACACCCTGAGTTGTATGTGCAGAAGCTACCCAGGTACCAGCAAAGAGGCAGGAGTACTAATGAAATGTTCTCTGAGAGCCCATCCCCACCAGGAGATGAGGCAGAATTATCCTGCCTATGACTGAACTTTCTGAAGAGCCACTGAGAGCAACTACTTATCGAGGGTGATACATTGACCTAGCTTGTGGTGCCAGTGTGGCAGACAAAAAGATGCCACCACTTCCTTGGCTTCTTGGGATGGAATGGAACCTTCTGTCCTGAGCCCCCCAGGACCCCAGTAACTTGAGGTCTACCCACTTCAGATGCCACTGTTTTTAGCGGTATACAACAAACCTTAAAAAGAACCCCCCAGCAGAAAATAATGCTCAGGAAACTGTGAAGACGTAAGATTTGGCTCTTTTCTTTTTCTGTGCAATCTATTGCTGTGTAATTTCTTCACGTTTATGAAAATCCACCCTGAGCCTTCTTCACTGGTGATGGTTAGTGGCCAATCCTGGGCTGACTGTTGAACCATCGTTCTTTCCTGTTGCAGTGATAACACCTCTGAGCAGATGAATGACGGCCTGTTTATTCTAAACGTTCTGTTCACCACAAGCCCTTTCTCCCGCCCCAACCGCCCCCACATACTTTACTTTCATCTGCAAGGGATTTATGGAATTTATGACTTGGTTCGTTTGATGTGGCACAGTTCCACATGTGAGTGATGGCGAGCTGGAAAGCACGCTGGGAGTTCATGCCAAGAATAATTGGCTTCTGCATTGTGGAACAGCTCAAATATTGTGAGCATCACAGTATGTAATTTGGGTGTGCGCATTGCCCATAGTTCAAAGCATTTTGCTCACCCACAGTCGCACACTGAGTTTCCTGTTGGTTGGCTTTGTGTGTGTTTATGAAACAGGCCGAGCGCCATGCTAGAGAAGCCAGCAGTCAGAGCTTGCAGCTCTTCAGACTCGATGGGTGTTTGCCTTCTGCTCACTCCCAGGTGCAAGCTCCCAAATTTGACGTCCCCTCCACGTTGGCCTGGTAGCTTTGTTAAGCAGAAGGCAAGAGTAACTACCAGCAACACAGCAAGAATTAATGAAAAGGTTTAGGGATTAAGCAATGGATGCTTCCAATAAACAATTATTCATGCCATGTGAAAGGAAGTACGCTCCTAATGTAAACAAAGTATTCATCCTGAATGTGCATGTGCCTCAGAACTAAGGATTGGACATGTGTCCTTGGTACTCGTGTGTATGTAAACCACACTCAGAGATCACACTTGCACCCCAGTCCTCAAATACATTTCATCTAGAAGTCAGATTTTACTGGCAAGACTGAGTAGTTCCTTGTAAAAGGCACTGTAGCTGCCCAGAGTCAGGTGGCACCTCCAGTTTGCGTGTGCTAATTTTTTATGTATTAAATGGGTTGCCATATTTTGAAGAGCAAAAAAGAAAACGCCACGACAACTCTCATTTTAAATACCCCTACTATATGTAGGCTATAGAAGCTGTGCTATATTGCTGAGGGAGGCAGGAGAAGGGAAGAGGAAAAGCAAGTCTTCAGCCACCAGTTTATGTCTATGTCTCATCCAGAAAGTATAACCAGAGACATTTTGGCAAATTTTTAAAAATCCACCCAGACAGAAAATTTACCCCTGAAAAAGAGAACATGTCCTGGGGGGAAACAGGACACATGGCAGCCCTAAAGATGCAAACATAGCAATAATTTCTAGAATTTAACACATTTCACCATAGTGGGGAAGATTGTCACCAGGTGACACCCTTTGTGCCTGCGCAGGAGAGCTGTGCATATGGGAAGGTCAGGGCCGTCTTTACTCGGGGGTGCAAGGGGTGCAGGGCACCAAATTCTGGGGGGCACCAGGCGCCCACCGCTGAAGCCGCCTAAGCTCTTAACTATCTACCTGTTATGAAATAATAAATAATTTTGATCAAGCTAGAGAAACAAAATACATGTACTGTTTCACTAAAGGACTTTCAACTTTGTGCGCTCATTTACCATAGATGCGCGTGGGCAGCCTCCGTGGGGCCAGCGCCCCTCTCCTCGTCCCCCTCCTGGCCCTGCTCCAGGCGATGCTCCAGGGCACCCAGACCCACTAAGGTGAGATGCTCCTCGAGGCGCCCCCCTCCCAGCCCAGGACCCTCCTTCTCTTGCTCCCCCAATGCCGTGCTCCAACGAGCTGGCTTGAGCACCGACGGAGAGCCATGCCAGGGAAGGGGAAATGTGCATAGATGCCTGCCTTCCTGGATCCCGAGACGGAGCAGGACAGGCTGCCTCTAGGCCGGCTTCGGGGCTGGCGGGCTGAGGGTCGCTTCTGCTCACCGCATAGCAAAAAAAGAGGTTTTCCCCCCGCTTTGGCAAACTCCTCTGCCCTAAGGCGTAAGCGTGGTGTCTGACATAAGCATAATAAAAGTTAATTTGGGGGCGCTGGGCGGATCTTTGCACCTTGGCAGCGCATATGAGGATTCAGTGCAGGGTTTGTAGTCTGGAGGGAGCAGAGGTGACCTTTGGAGAGTCCTTAGCTCCAGATAGAGACTGGGAAAGACTGGGATAGAGACATTTAGGGCCTGACATTCTACACTCCTGATCTGCACACAAAGAGGTATAAGCAAGCTTGGGTTTACAGGTTTACAGATGTATGAAAAAATATTTAGGGGGGAAACCTAAAGAGAGGAAATAGACGCAGAGACATGCTGACTATTGGAAGGACAGACTGACTGACTATTGGAGAGACGGACAGCAAATTGGTGGGAGAAAGCGTGAGATGTTCCATCTGTCATGGAGGAAGCCATGGCTGGCTGACGGGAACAGGGAACAGGAGCCATCATCCACACGGCAGTGTTTTGTTGCAGGTCCCACTTGTATTACATAATATCCTACAGTACAGAGGGTTTTCCATATTGCTGGGAGGTGGAAAGTGGTGATAAAATGAATGTTTGGCTGTTTGTAGCCAAGGTTACTGCCCCATGGGGATGCTAGATAGAGAATGGTTTGAAATGATATCATACAAGATACTTCGCCAAAGTTTAATCATTGCTAATAAGCTGCCAGAAATAATGAGAAAACAGAGGATGCTGAATGAAACCACAGTGGCCTACTAGTCTGTTGCTTGGGAAAGATGCCCGGTTGGTCTTGCTATGCATCTCTGCTGCTTTACATTCGGCAAATACCTTTGGGTACTTTGAATTCAGTGGCTGGTGAAACTGGAACACTTCCTACACTTTGTATGTTTACGCGGAAGCAAGCCTTCTTGATTTCAAGCGGACTTGCTTCTAAGTAAGCAGGTTTGGATTGCAGCCTTGCTGTGCATTCCAGAAGCCGGGTCCAGTGTGTGCAATGGGATTTACTCTCTAGTAAAAGTGTTTAGGATGGCAGTTTTACAGTGCAGTCTTATGCATGTGTAAAGGGACCCATGACCATTAGGTCCAGTCGTGACCGACTCTGGGGTTGCGGCGCTCATCTTGCATTATTGGCCGAGGGAGCCGGCATACAGCTTCCAGGTCATGTGGCCAGCATGACAAAGCCGCTTCTGGCGAACTAGAGCAGCGCATGAAAACGCCATTTACCTTCCTTCTGTAGCAGTACCTATTTATCTATTTGCACTTTGACGTGCTTTCGAACTGCTAGGTTGGCAGGAGCTGGGACCGAGCAACGGGAGCTCACCCCGTCGCGGGGATTCGAACCGCCGACCTTCTGATCGGCAAGCCCTAGGCTCAGTGGTTTAACCCACAGCGCCACCCGCGCCTGTTTATTCAGAAGCAATTCAATAGGATTACGGCCTACATGTACTAAAGTTATCTTATATAATGGTAATGCCTGAAAACATGTGACAATTTGTATATAATGCCAGTAAGGAACAAAGTTTGTGTTGGGGGCTGAAGGACACATCATGGGGAAAACGGAGGAACGTGGAGCTGCCAGTGAAGAGGGTGTCCTTATGTTCTGTTCTTTCACTCCTTCTCTGTAAAGTGTAGTAAAGCTCACCAGGGACCCTAGTTTGTTGCTCTCTAACAAGTTTCTAGTTATTGGCTTGCTGACTTCTTCAGGGGCAACAAACCATGGTTCAGATATAAACATGAAGCCAAGGCTTCCTGGTTTGTTTAACCTGCTTGCACCAGGGGAAGAGAGAAGTGAAAGCGATTGGACACCAACCTGCTGCTCATTCCTGATAAACCACAACAAGCAAGAAAGCCTTGCATGGGAATGCAGCCATTGTTTCCAGGAATGCAGAGGCAAGGACAACTCTCCTAAAACACTTCTACTTGAACCAGTCCTAGTTGCATTGCCATTTTTTTTTAATTTTATTTTTTTGCCAGCTAGCATTGGCATCTGGCCCTTTGTCTCATACCATTCCCGCGTCGTCTTCCACAAACTGACCAGCTGGCTGCAGTATTCGTACAAGGGGTTAAAATACCTCCCTCATTTCTCAACATGTATAACTTTATTCATTCTGTGACCAAGTGGAGTTTGGAACAGACCTCAGTCATCTCTGTGATTCCAGCAGGAGACAAAGGGCATAAGCCCTAACAAAGTGTAATCATGGTTCACAGAACAGTGTTCAGTGTGTTGTGCACAAAGTCTATTGAGATAAAGGCAGGATCAAATTAATTCCATTAATTTATGTCAGAGTGGTTAAGAAAGCCTGCTTTATAATCACTCATTGATTTCCAATATTTCATAGGGAGTAGGGGGGTGCAGCCAGTTGTACAGTTTTACTCCCCTCCCCCCGGGGGGGGAGGGGAGAGAAAGAAAGAATGTGCTGGTGTCAACTAATTGTAGTTTTAATGTGCATAAAATTTGCAAAAACAACAGTTGCAAAGATAGATACAATTTCAGATGGCAGTTCCATATACCCACTTACCTGGGAGCAAACTCCGTGGGAATTACTTCTGAGTTAGCTCTGTTGGATATAAAAATATAAAATATAAAAATAGACATGAAATACAGGTTTACAATGGCTGCAATGTTCATCCTTGGCTTTAATTCTCCCTGTGACTCCAATGTCAGTAGCTTTTATATTGACTGGTTTCTGTCCTGAACATACAAAAGATTCTCTTAAGCCACACTGTTTGTCAGTGTTTTTGAGCTCTGTTTGAAGGCAAATGCCTGGCTTTATTTTACTGCATTTATAAACCCATCTTTCCTCCAAGGAGCTCAGGTTGGTGGTGGTGTACATGACTCTCCCCCTCCTCATATAATCCCCAAACAACCCGATGAGGTAGTTTAGGCCAAGAGGAGTGGCCGGTCCAAGTGAGGTTCATAGCTGAGTGGAGGTTTCAATCCTGGCCAAATTCTTGTGGATTCCACAAAGTGACCTGGGCTTTTGAGGGCCACTTCCTCAAAGCATATCAGCACCAATCCTTAGCTCATTGTATATCTGAACCTCTGACATCTCTCCAAAGTCCTGGATTTTCATCCACACTGTCAACTATTTCTGTTTAATTGAGGATAGACTAGCACTCTAAATGTTGTAACCAACAGGTGGGGTGTGTTGAGCTTTTTTAGCCTATTCCTTTCCATTGAGCAATATCATTTTAAACAAATGTTTGTGTACATAGGTGATCAGCTGTCATAAAAATCCCCTTTTCTCTCACTTTCAAACTTTCAAAATTTTGCTATCTACATGCAACCCTCCACTCTATGCTCTGGCTGAAGTGAAGTTAAGTGAAGTGATGCCTCGCTAGACAAATGCCCTGTAAGACGAATTTTTCGCCTAACGAAGAGCTTTTTCGAGCGAAGGTTGCCTTGCAAGACAAATTCATTTTATGAAAAATTCGTCTAGCGAATCGCGCTTTCCCATAGGAATGCATTGAAATTCAATTAATGCGTTCCTATGGGCAAAAATAAAATAAAAATTCAATGCATTCCTATGGGATTCACTAGACGAATTTTTTGTTATACGAATTGACCCGTGGAACGAATTAAATTCGTCCAGCGAGGCACCGCTGTAAATGTTAGACTCAGAGTAGATCCATTTAAATTAAACGTAAGTTAATAATGGCCACTGAATGGCATTGCACACAACCCTCAATGCCCATATGGGTCCCTCCTTTTTTTAGATGGCAAGGTGTATTACAACACTTATTTCAAAATGATGTAAGGAGGCCTTCCTGCATTTGGGGGACCTTCCTATTCATTCTGCTGAGTGGAGCCCTAGACTTTTGCCCTAAAGTCCTATCCTGACAGCACCACCAGTGTTTTTTTCTAGAATGAACACAGTTGTGTTCAGCTCTTTACCAAGTGCTTGGTGCAAATTTATGGGGCAAGCCTTTGCAGATTGCAAGAAAGGTAGAGAGAGTAATTAATCTGACAGCTCTCTCATTTATTTTACTACCTAGCCTATATAAAATGTGCTGTTTCCTGATCTTGCACATAATTTATAACAGTATTGTAGTTTAATTCTGGCACACACAAAAAGGGCTTTTAAACATAGACTCTCTAACAATTGTATTTACCTTACACAGTGGCAAAAGCAGTTATTATACAGGAAATAAATTGTCCAGCTTATTCCTTGCATGGGTTGCGTGGAACATTTCCATGAATTCACAGTACTGCAGTATATAAGGGAAAAGGATATCATATACCAAGTTTTAATTCTATGCTGTATGGGAGGGGGGGAATGGAAAGAGGGTGTGATCCTATATTTAACAATTGATCAAACAGAGCAGTATATTCACAGCTGTCAAAGAGAAGTCCATTTAAATCACCTTTCAGTGACCTTGCTTTATTTCCTTGCAGCTAAGCAAGTGTGGGCATTTAACCCTTAAGATGTATGAGTGCTAGACAGCTTCTATTTTCAGTAGCAGTCTTCTCTGGCTGTCAATCACCCGTTGGCCCACAACACAGATACTGACTAAGTGCTGGCAGTATCAGGGCCCTGTGTTCTTGGTGCTATGAACCTCCAGGAGCAGCTTGCTGGGAGGTCCAAAAGCCTTGCAATTAAGATGGTCAAAAGGTTGCTCACTGGCCAAGGTTACCTTCTGCAGTGACCGGAAGCTATACAAACCAAAGCTCTGTGGTTGAGCCCATAATTTGCATGCATAAGATCTCAGGTTCAATCCATGACACTTAAAATGTTCTTGGGAAGCTGGGTCAGGAAGTGCTTCTAATGCCACATTCCAAGATGCTGAGCAAGATGGACCAATGGGCCAGGCAGCTTCATATGTGGGATGAAAGAAGGCAACCTATGGACATAGGAAGATGCATTATATTGATCCATCTGGTCCATCTGCCTCGGCTCCCTCCAGATGTTTTAAACTGCAACTCCCATCAGTCCCAGCCAGCATGGTCATTGATCATGAATGATGGGAGCTGTAGTCCAAAATATCTGGAGGGAACCAGATCAGGAGGGAAAGGGTTGAATCTGGGACTTTCTGCATGCAAAGCATATTCCTCAGTGAGCTGTGGACTGACGTGTAGAGGAGAGAATTAGGCTGAAGGAAAGTTTGCCTCTGAGAGGAGAAAGTGGCAAGGCCAGCTCTGGATGATAGCAAGGCAAAGTCTCAGACTCAGGGGTGTGTGGCTATCTTGGAGACTTGAAATAAGAATATAGATTTTGTCCGCCTCCACCAATCACACACAGCTGCCCACTGCTGCCTTTCTTTCTCTATTTTCCTTTCTCCAGAGATTTTTGGGGGTTTTTTTAATGGAAAGGGTTATGTGATGAACTGATGACAAAACTGTTGGTTCAGTTTCCTTTAAATTGCTTATCTGGGGCTGTGTCATAAAAGGACATTAAGCTACCTGTATGAATGTCTTCTGTCTTTAATAATTTTGTAGAAGAGCCTTGTTTCAGCAAGGCCAACTCATCAAGCAGGGCATAAGGAAGCCTTGCTGGAAATCCTGCCCCCCCCCATTTTTAATAGTAGCCTCTCGGACATCTGTGACTCTATCCCCTTAAATTCTGTTTCCTGTAACCCTCATAACATTCAAGTGTGAAGCAGCATACTCATGTTTTCATTTTTTCAATAGCCTCAGTCTTCTTTAAGGGTTGTGTGTAGCAGAAGCAGAACCCTCAAGTCAACTCTTAGCTAAAGCAAAGCCTTTGTGTGGTATTTTGTGGAAATCTTTGATTGATCCAGACAGATTCAGAGGTTGTGTGAGGGTATTTGATTTATGAGTAACATGGGCCTGTGAAAAACTACTACACACTTTGCCTCAAGTAGCCAGCATGTGAGAACCACAACTTCATGTCTGACACAGGCATACCTGAAAGCTTCATCCCTTTCTCAGAAATGGGGAAAGAATATTGCCAGAGTATGCTTTCCCCCTCTTCTACTTCTTCTTCAGAGAAGTAGTCAGGCTGCCTAAACGACTATTGTGAAAGAACCAAAATTTGGTTTGGACACTAGGAATGAGAGGATTTCTCAAGCTTTTATTCCTGACGCACAGAAGGAGCAGGTTGATTCCTTTCGTGGTTTTGTTCTATGACGTGGGTCGGCAGCCTACCTGTCCTGTAAAACAAACCATTCCCATCTGGCCCTTTCTCAACATTTTATCAGCTGACCAATAACTGAAACTTGTGGTGGCTTCTCGCTGTTTTTTAGCCTCAAGGCTAATTTCTTGAGGCAATAGTACAAGGAAATGTAGCGAAGCCAACATGTTGACTCACAAGCATGCTGGCCATCAACACAGATGAAATATCTGACTAATAAAAGTGTAATAAAAGTCCTTAAAGCACTCTTTCATGCCTCTCACATCAGGTGGTTATCTTTGTGGATGGTGTGCAGCATAACCACAAGAATGATTGCACTGCTGTGTAGAAAGTGCGGTCGGGAGCTACAAAGAAAGGACTTGCTCCGTTTTACGATTATGCAGCCACTTAAATACCAGGAATGGAAATGGACCAAAAGCCCCTAAGACTTAACACACACAAAAATTAGGGCTGCGCAGGTCACAGGCTGTTAGCTGAAGTTTCGCTCTACCAGCACACTATTCCACAATCAGGTTATTTGGGGGACATCACATCCTGATGGGTGGGCAGCTTTTATTTCCTCTGTTCTCACCCTAATAATTGCTGCAATGCTGTGTAGAACAACAAACAAAGACTATGTGATGTTCCAAACTATCCTTTGTGTAGGGAGCAGGGTCTTGTTTCCCCATTTTCCTCTTGTGTTTTTCTCCCTCTTTGAAAAATGTCTCACGTTATATAGCAGCAGCAGCATCAGGATTCAGAGCAGCACCCATAGTCCTCCCTTTAGAAACCCAAGGCTCTTCTTTTCAGTAAACCAAGCTTATGAATCAATCAGTAAGGGGGACCAGTGACCTTTTAGATGCTGTTGGAGTCCAACTCCTATTAGCCCCAACCAGCATGGCCAATGGCCATTGACCAGGGATCATGGGCTCTGGGGTCCAGCAACATCTCGAGGGCCACAGGTTCACCATCCCTGGAGCACATTAGTTTTGCTACTCGCCTCAGATGGTATGGTGCAATTACAGTAGCGGCCTAAGCTGCAGCACCACTGGGTTGGATTAAAAGCCCTGCATTTGACATAGGGCTGCTAACTCTACTCATGATCGACAATCTGAGAAGTTTGCATGGGGTTAAAACAGATAGAGAGGGGAACCTCCAGTTTGCTAAACTGTCAAATTGCCCTTGTTCTTTATGCCGACCCTTCACCAACTGATATTCTCGGGTTGCAGTTTCTTCGCTTCAGCCCTCTCTATTGGACCTCTTGAGGAGAGGTCATTTTGGACCTCTCTGCCAAGAACAAAGGAGCAAGCAAGGCTCCCTTGGACTCCACCACATTTAGACTAGGAAACTGTTCTAGCCAAGTATCCAATAATGAAAGTAAGAGTTCTTACTTTCCAGTTTAAAGTCTCCATGTGTTTGCTTCCCAAGATTTTCCTGCAGTGCAAAAGTTCAAGTGTCTGTTGATGCATATAAACGGAATATGCTATCAGAACTTTAACATTGGCAGTGGGACAACATACCTCTCTGCACCCAAGAGCAGAAAGAAATGCAGGCTGTGTGACACACAGAGCTTAGGAAATGCAGGGCAGGATATGTGACGCAGACGACTCTGTCTTCCAACACCTTGCTGCTGTTCTGTGGCTCCACTTCGTCTGAGGCATCTGCCTCACTACGCCTAATGATAGGACTGGCTCTGGCACCCTGGAACTCAGAACAGGAGCACTCCACGCCACAACTCTTTGTTGCAGGTCCCACCAGCACTTAGCTGATCTT
Organism: Zootoca vivipara; assembly: GCF_965207765.1. Classification (NCBI taxonomy): domain Eukaryota; kingdom Metazoa; phylum Chordata; class Lepidosauria; order Squamata; family Lacertidae; genus Zootoca; species Zootoca vivipara. The sequence goes on from NC_142593.1 coordinate 39,549,862, forward strand.
CAGCTTATCAGAAAAGGTCCCTTTTTGCATGCCGTTCGCGGATCTGTCTCCACAATGCTTCACTAAATCAACCCATGTCTGTATAAAAATGCAGCCTTCAGCTGTATAAAATAGGAGGTCTTGGCAGCGTGGCAACTCTTGCAAAAGAGGGGCAGCTACTCCTGTTGCCCTTGAAGCGATTACATTTTCTTCTGGACAAGAGGGAGCTGTTTTGACATACTCTGTTAAAGTCATGGGCAGAACTTAAGGTGATGTGTCAAGGGAATCTTGTATGTCGTCATATGCACACACACACACAAAATCCCACCTTGTTTCTGGTACAGTACAAAGATGATAGCCATGCTGGAAGTGGTGCTCTAAAACCACTGAAGAGCACCGGTTTCTGGACAGTTAGCATAGCAGGGCTTGAAGAAAGCTCAATGAAGCAGCCAGATCTCAAAGCAAAAATGAGTACATCCCCTTTGCCTGTGTCGGGTTTTCAAGCCAACCAAAATCAAGCCCTTCAGAAAAGTGTGCTGCTTCCTCTGTTACTTCAGTCTCTCCTGCCAGTTATCCCTGAACCCCTCCAAGTTAAACTGCCCCGCGCTCTGGAAAGCTTGGACTTGGATATTTCCTTTTAGCTTTTAGGGACTACAGAAGGGAAGCTGAAACTTTGCTGCTTCTCTACTAAGCCCCTGTGAAAAGGCAGGGCCTCCAGATCTTCTTTGCCACTTCCATTATCATAGGATCTACAATGGAAACAAACTGGGTTAACAGCCATTCCTTCTCTCTAGTGAATTGCATCTCTGTGAGTTGGGGGTAGGGATTTGCACCTAAACTGCAATTCCTTGTGTTCTTGGGTAACATTGTTCCAAAACAGGATATTTCTAGTTTAGGTAAACCTTTAGAGTTACTGTTCAAAACGAGTGAGCAAATAAGACCATTTGAGCATCAAAGAAACCCAATTATGACCATGATTTTACCTCTACGCTTTGTTAAAATTATACAGAACCGTTCTTTCACTTGCCAACAGCAACAAAAGGCAAAGAAAGAGAGAAAGATGACCAGGTTATGCTACAGATCATACATATGTACATACATACAGTTGTATCTTGGTTTTCCAACAACTTAGTTCTTGAACGTTTTGGCTCCCGAATGCTGCAAACCCAGAATTGAGTGTTTGCGAACTATTTGGAAGCCGAACGTCGGACTGGGCTTCTGCAACTTCTTCCTGCAGCCAATCAGAAGCCGTGCTTTGGTTTCCGAACATTTTGGAAGTTGAATGAACTTCCGGAATGGATTCCATTTGACTTCCAAGGTACGACTATACTTCTGGGGACTCCTGCAGCCAAGCTGCTGTCAAATATATTCGCTCAGCTTACCAAAGGGTAAAACTACATGGAACCATAGAATTGCAGAGTTGGAAGGGACCCTGAGGATCATCTAGTCCAACCCCGTGCAATGCAGGAATCTTTTCCCCAGCCTTGGGCTGAAACCCATGACCCTGAGATTAAAGAGTTTCATGCTCTACCCCCTGAGCTATCCCAAGTCCATGTTTAGTAATGAACATGGGATTCCCCAATCCTTTATTAACTCTTCATGTGCAAAGTGGAAGAGGATTGGGTATCTGGAGGGGATAAGGGGGGGTCCCTTGTGCCCATCCCCTGGCTGCCATTTTCCCTCCAAAATCCCTCCCCTTCGACAGCAACTATATTTGCCTCCCAATGAGAAGTTGCCCTATTGCCTAAAGTGAGAGATGGGCAGGAAGAGAGCTGGTTTTGGTATCACAAAACATGTTAAGGAAGAATAAATTGCCTTGAAACAATACTTAATGTTTGTATAGAGCTTTCAGGTGTTCAGAGCAGCTCACAGGCATTGTCTGGATGCAGGGGTACTCTTTTCAACCTTGTTGGCATCCTCAGTCTCAAGAGACAATGGAGTGTGCCTCCAAGGGTGAAGTCAAGCTGCATTTCCCTCTGGACAACCTTCTGAGGACCTCATGCTGGTGGTGGGTGGGCCAGAGACAAAGTGGGTGGAGCCACAAATGTTAATTATACCTAGTAGGCTAGTTTCACACTCTCTACACACCCCTCTCTATCCTCAACCCAGTCCAGCAAAAGGCATCAGAGTTCAAGGGCATGTTATAGGCAAGCAAAAAAAAAAGAAAGAGTAGTTTTCCTAAAGCTCAAAATATGTCCATCCATTAGGTGATAGGAGATCCAAGGAGTTCTTGATTTGTAGCCCAGCACCTTAGGCTGCAATTCTGGGCACCCTTTCCTGAAAGTAAGATCCATTGCACACAATGAGTGTAGACATAGCCAGGATCGAATACCACCACTGCAAGGCAGACAGAAAATGTAGCCCATTGCTAAATTGTGGGGTAGGAGCAATGATGACATCTGTTTGAAGAATTATACCAGAGAGGGAGGTGGTATTATTTTATGAAACATTTAAACAAACACCCAATCTTTTAATTGCTTGAGGGATCTTGATGAGATGGATCCAATGTATTTCTGAACTGCGTATCTTCTGAAACTCTATTATTGAAAAAGGACAACTGTTACGGAAGCCCTGTCCTTTTGATAAGTAATAGGTTTGTTTTCCTCAATAAATCTGCCGCTAGAACAGGATAGGGAATCTAGGGCCCACCAGATGTTGCTCACATCATCCCTCATCATTGGCCATAGGAGACTATATTTTTAAGCTCAGTTTTCTGTCACATTGTGGTCGGTTTGTTCTGTTTTGCTTTTGTTTTTAATAGCAGAGTGTATTATAAAGTGGCTTTAAACATACAACAACCTTTTAAAGTTGAGGTAATTTAAATCTGCTTTAGTTCTTTAACTTTTGTATATTTTCAAGTAGGGTAGGATTGTTTTTTTACAATCAAGCGGCGTATACATTTTATGAAATAAATAAATTCTGTAGGATGAGGACTACCGTGGGAAGGAATTGGAACAGCTCTACCTATTTCTAGATATTGCAGCATAGGCCCTACCCCGAGGATAGATCAGGATCAGACACTTTCTCCCCCCTCTCTTCTGTGTTTTAATGCAGGGGACATTTTAAAATGCAGTCCATTTTACCATCTCATTCTCCTGCTTGTTTCCGCTCCAAGGATAAACAAATCACAGACACTTCAGTCGAACAATTTTCTTGGAAGCAGGTTCCCTTGAACTCGCTGGAATTGATAGTGGCTTTACATATTCATGTGCCTCTCTAACGACTTGCAATGGAATGGGAAAACTGACTCCATTGAAGAACACTTCATTGGAAGTGACGTGAGGTGATACAGAAATTCTGCCTTTGACTCTGGTCCCCAATATCTCCTTCACACACATGCAAGTCAAGACTTGATGTTTAGGTCATCAGGGAATAAACATGCATGGTCAACTAGCCCTCAGTTCCACTGAATTGGGTGAACAAACAAGCTCTGTCATATGATTAAGAGTGAAGTTGGCTGCCGCTGCTCTTTTAATTCATAAACTCTCAGGAAAGTCCCAGCTCTAAATATCACAGGGCATTTTATTTTATCTTTTGGCGCAAGGCAGTGCCTGTATATTTGGTGGACACCTTTCTGTTCCAGAGAAGCGAGCAACTTGGACTGTGGTTAATGCTGCAATGAAAATGATACTGGAGACATAGTAAAACGGTCTCAGCTTGGCAACTCACACTGCATCATTTTTGTTAATACTGTACATTTCTACCCCAGCTCCGAGTTGTTCTGCAACATTTGGCAGTCCCTTTGTAACATGCACAAGCATTTATTGTTCCTATGGACTGAAGCATTCTCTTGGTTATTATGTAAGGATTGTATAGTTGAAATGATGTACAAACCCAGCAAAATGTGCATTAATATGCCATGGCAGCTTGCCAGCACTGTACATTCCTCAAAAGTGACCTAATGTTTTGATGAGTCCATTAAATGTCATCTAGAAAAAAATAGAAAGGGTATTTTTAGGTAGCGTTAACTTTTGTTCAGTTTTACAACTTTGTTCCTGCAGCCAGTCAGTCCGTTGTGGCAGTGGGGATGGAGGAGAGATCCGAAAATAAGACACCGTCTTATATTAATTTTTCCTCAAAAAACACAACACAACAACAACACTGTGGCTTATTTTCAGGGGATGTATTAATTTTTTCCTCTTCCTCCTGCCGCGGCCAGCATTGCTGCTGCGCCTATCACTATGTCTTATTTTTGGGGTATGGCTTATATTCCTTGAATGCTTAAAAATCCTGCTATGGCTTATTTTATGTCTACGTCTTAAAATAGGGGAAACAGGGTATACAGTACTTCTTTCAAACATTTCAAGCTTGAGGTCTAAAACGATTGAGACATGTCCACAGCTAGCATCATTTATGGACTGTGATGCAATCGACCCTTGACAGTTTCTGAAGGCTATGTGGCTGGAACAAACAAAGCTTAATTTCTTATAGCAAAAGGTTTTGGGCCAAATTCAGCTACTCCGTTCCCTTAGTGGAAGACAGCACAAGGATTCCAGCTGCACCCACTTCAGCTACCCCCAATCCACTCGGAAGGTTTGATCGATCCCCCAGAACAGTGAGCCAGGAGTGGGGAGAGGAGAAGGGAGATCATTCTGTCTGCAAGCAAATGCTTGCACTGACTGAACTATTGCATTTGTGCTAAGTTGGAACTCCACCCTTCTGCCTCCTTCAGCTGCTTGCTGTGAATCAAAAGGTGGTGTAGCCAAGGTGGCTCAGAAAATGAAATATTCCAAAGAATTGCATTTGTATTTGTTGAGTCACATGTCTGGTATTATCCTCCAGATTTAGGCTATGTGGTGTTAAGGTATCAAGTCTATAGATTCAGAGGTTTTCTGTTGTTTCCAGTGTTCTTGGATCAGACAACATCTCTGTTGGATAATTGATAAATACTGTACAGTATAGATAAATAATGTCATTAGTAAATAAGTGGTGCAGAGCAAATTTACATATGCAATAACAAAGTACTCATACCAATGACAAACTTAGTTGGCTCTAAGGTGCTACTGGGAGGAATTTTTTTGTTTCGACTATACCAGACCAACACTGCTACCTACCTGTAGCCTAACTACTGTTGTCTATACTCTGGTAACATCAAGGTTAGATTACTGCAATGCATTATATGTAGGGCTGCCTCTGAAGATGGTTCAGGAACTTCAGCTGGTGCAGAATTTGGTTGCTCACTTGTGCAAGACGGTTTGAGCATACTACACTGATCCTGGCCTGACTGCGCTGGCTGCCAGTTAGTTTCTGGGCCCCAATTCAAAATGCTGGTTTTGACCTATTAAGCCTTATATGCCTCAGGACTGCAATACCTCAAGGACTGCTTCTCCCCATATAAACCGACCCAGACCCTGAGATCTTCCTCTGAGGCCCTTCTTCATGTGTCTCCTCTACAAGAGGTCTGGAGGGTGGCAACATGAGAATGGGCCTTTTCTGCAGTGGCTCCCCACTTGTGGAATGGTCTCCCCAAAGAAGTCCGTCTGGCACATCTGTTTTACACCTTTAGGTGCCAGGTGAAAATGTTCCATTTCAACCCTATAATTAATACCCTATAACCTTTTAAATATGTTTATGGGAGAGGATTATTGGGTTGTTTTGTTGTTGTTTTATTATTAGGTATTTTATGTTTCTTTCTTGTACTTTTATGCTGTGAACCGCCCTGAGATCTTCAGAGGGAGGGCAAGGGCGTACCCACCATGGGGCAAGTTAGGGCAGCTGCCCTACTCTAGAAGCCAGCTGGCAGCTGCCCCTCTCTAGAAGCAAAAGGACGCAGCGAGGGAGAGGAGGGGAGAGAGCGCAACACCCTCCTGCTGGAGCTCGCCCGGGCTGCCTCCCCACAGCCTTCGCTCGTTCAGCTCATTCTGCTGCTGCTCTTACTAGAGCAAACAAGGAGGGGGGAATGGAGAACCAGAATTGGAAGAGCTGGGGTGTGGATTAAAACACTGTACGTAAAACACCACACTCACTCTGATGTTCCTCCCAGGGATCGCGGTGGGAGGGAGGGGGGAAGAGAGAGAGAGAGAGAGAACTTGAAGCTGGCTGCTGAAGGATTGAAGTCTCTCTCTCGCGCGCGCGCGCAAAGAGAGGAGGCTGGACAGGGCGAGCCTTCCAAAGCTCCTGTGCCAGTATTTAAGATACAATTTGTTTCCTTGTTTCAGGTAGCAAATGGTCGGCACCACAGCATTTACTCTTGTCCTTGGGGAGGAGGGATCTTTATCAGTTTAATGAAACCTCCAGCGATAATGAGGTGTGAAAGGAGTTCCGTTTTAACTGGGTGGTTTTGCATAAGGAGGCTTGGAAGGCATGGGAATGCAATGGTGTTATATCTTTCCCAATTGTCCTCCCTCCTTTGTGTCTTTTATCATCCAAGCTGTTTGGGCAGCCACTGTGTGATGTGATCTTAAAAGATGTGTGTTAGAAAGGGTGGGCATGGATGTCTCAGTTTTCTCTTTCAGCCTTAAAGGGCCAGCACCCCTTTATTGCTATAAAGCAGGCATGTCCAACAGGTAGATCATGATCTACTAATAGATCACTGGACGTCTGTGGTAGATCACTGGCTCCCCCCAAAGAAGCTCAGCAACTTTGGCTCCCCTAAAAAAAGCTCTACATCTTTGCCCTGAAGCCCCCAAAACAGGGCTTTCCTTCCTAAATAAAGCTAAACTTTGACCTGAACCCGCTAAAACATGGATGGCTTTCCTTCCTAAAAAAAAGCTCAACAACCTCAACCTGAACCCCCAAAAGGGGGTAGATCAATCACTGCTAGTTTTTAACTCTTGGAAGTTGGCCACCCCTGCTATAAAGAGTCTGCATGTAGCTTCATTGGAAGCGATGGTATGTTGGCATTGACAACAGATATTTTTTATGTTGTTATGTATTACGGTTTTTAGTTTCTTTGCTGTCTCACCAATAGAAAAACCTGGGTGGTCACTGTTAGGGAATTTTATGGGGGGGGGCACCCAAACGAGGCTTCATTTGGGAATCAAGATTGGCACAAATGCCCTCAAGGGGACCCCATTTGATCCTACAACACCACTCTAGTATCGCACCAACACGAACCCCCTCAAGATCAAGCCCTGTGTAATAAAGGCTCCCTTTCCTACCCTTTCTCTGTTGCCTGAGACTCTATGTAACCATATTTCTTTATGAATGAATACAGTGTATCTTTATTTCTAAATGAACCCCCCTTTTGCTACTCTGGCCAAGGGCTCTCAGGGATGCAGGGAACAGCCATAATCCTTTAAGCAAGAGGTCAGGTAGCCAGGGTGGTGCTCCTCTGCATATCCACAATCCATTCAGGTACCATCTCCTGCCATTCCCAACCCTCCGAAGCCAGAGGCAATACTCACACCTGGACCCATTGTCCCCCCCCCCCCCCCGCCAGGTACTCAAGGATCCCCTCCCAGATACTTACTGGTACTTGCTTAACAATGTTCTGGGACATCGTGCATTGTTACCGTATGTTAATCCTGTTTACCTCCTGTTTACCTGTATGCTAATGCCCCTTGCCCCTTCCCCTTTTCTGACGTTTTACCCTGTCACAAGTGATGTGTGTATGATGCTTTCGATGTACATTATGGGATGGTGGTGGGAACTTTTAAAAGTTCTTGCAGCCCTGTTCATGGTGTTCAGTCTGGCATTGAACCTGCTGCACAGTAATAAACCTTGCTGTTTGCTCCGGATCGTGGCTGGACTCCTTCCTTTTATACTCTGCAACGACCACAGGCCCTTGCCTGATGAGCTGGGTGGCTGAGCATTCTCGCACCCAGAATTTTGCCCTAACAGTCGCTTTTTATCTTTGGGCGATGCTCAGAACAAAACAGGAAGAAAGCAGGTGGTGGACTTTTGGGGGAATTGGAGTCCTTTTACTTCTTCTTCTCTCCTTTAGGAGGGATATAACTTTCCATCTCCTTCTCATAATGAACTTTGCCACTGTTTGCCATGTCTTCAAACTTGCCTATTTGTTTTGCTGACATTGTCCACCATTCAGACAATTGGGTTGCATTTCGCAGGGCAGAAGAGTCCGGACCTTGGTGTATTCAGCTTGCTAGGCTTACAGGAATCCGGACGTATGAAAGGGGTCGGTCTTGCTGTGGGCAGGATTCCTGCATTACCGGGGGGGGGGTTGGACTAGATGACCCTGGGGGTCCCTTTCAGGCCAGCTCTACAGGATTTCTGTGAGGGGTTCAAGTGAAAGGAGCGGCTGTAGATAGTTTCTGTGCTTCAGGCTGCTATCCTATACAGGCTTACCTAGGCATAGATTGATTTCTTAAGATGGTTGTGTGAAAATTATTATGGACAAAGTATAATTATGTAGCGCCTGTATTGTAGGCTCAGCTTATAAATATGTGTAAATAAGCAATACATCATAAAGACACCACTATCTCCACTGTGGAAATATGAACCCTGGGTAAGTGCCTGGGCCCCTGGAATCTCACTGTTGTGGATATTGGGGTGGCATGGAACAATATTAAAACTTGCAGTTTGCCCCCCCTCCTCCATTCCCTCAATACTTTTCATATAATCATAGAATCACAGTACTCCAGGTGAGGTCTGACCAGGGCAGAATACAGTGGTACTATTACTTCCCTTGATCTAGATGCTATACTCCTATTGATGCAGCCCAGAATGGGATAAGGCAAAAGATGGGATAAGGCAAAAGCAGGCAAACTTTAATTTATTTCTGTACAGCAGGCTTTGCTAAGCTGATTCCCCTCCGTGTGCTTTGGACTACAACTCCCATCTGCCTCTGGCAGCGCAGTTGTGGTCCAAAACACGTGGAAGGTGCCAGGCTGTCAAAGGATGCTGTTCATTCATAATATGAGTGCCCATGTGCGTAGTATGGGATATGCCTTGTCCTTGCTCTTGCGTAACCACAGCTGGTCCTCAGCAGGCTCATTGAGAATGTCCCTTTTTATAGCTGCTTGTCCTGACCTTTCTCTGATCCTCCTTATTATTTCCCTGGATTTCCCCCCTTTTGGTGTTATTAGACTGGAGTCAGTTTCACCTGGGCTCTGTAGCCCCACCCACGTCCCCACTTTGTGGCACCTCCCCTCCTGTGCCTTGGCCCCTCCCCTTGCCCCTCCCCTCCCATGCCTTGGGCCCACCCCTTGCCCCCCCCCTAGTTTTGATCCTGGGTACGCCCCTGAGGGAGGGCGATATACAGATTTAATGAGTCATCATCATCTAGGCCAGCATCTAGTTCTCACAGTGGCCAACAAGATGCATGTGGAGAATCCTGCCAGTGGGGATATCTGCAGTCAGTTTCTTTGCACATTTAAAAATATGTCCATAGGAGTGCCGATAGCTTGTATCTTCCTCCGCCAACAGTGGTCCAAATCTCAAAAATGAACGTTGGCTATGTAGCTAGTGTGGTGTAGTGGTTAAGAGCGGTAGACTTGTAATCTGGGGGACCAGGTTCGCGTCTCCACTCCTCCACATGCAGCTGCTGGGTGACCTTGGGCTAGTCACACTTCTCTGAAGTCTCTCAGCTCCACTCACCTCACAGAGTGTTTGTTGTGGGGGAGGAAGGGAAAGGAGATTGTTAGCCGCTTTGAGACTCCTTCGGGTAGTGATAAAGCGGGATATCAAATCCAAACTCTTCTAGCTAAAGCCTGCTGGGTTCCAGTGCCCACAATATTGGAGCCCTGTGTCTCTCAACAAATGTCATGAGGCAGACTGTGTTACTCAGTGAAAATGCTGCACATGCTCAAAGTCAGGAGTGACAACTTGGCCCCATGACCGTGGGTGCCTAGGGCCACAGATGCCAGGCAGCGTGCATGGCCCTGGCACTGAAATTTGTGGGTGCCCGGCCCCTTCATGGGAAATTTTGTGGGTGCTTGGGCACCCAGGGCCCCAGGGAGTTGGCACCTATGCTCAGAGTCACTTTTTAATCTCATTCTGTATTTTCAATAGTTAAGCCCCTGCATTGGAAATAAGACCTGGGACTTGGTCCTTGGAAATCCTGGCTTAGATTCTTCCCTGTCGCCTAGGCTTCCTCTCCCTCAGTTGCCAGGTGACACCTTGGGGGTGGGGGAAAGCAGAATCAAATAAACCCCAGTTGATATTGAGTCTCTGAGGTAAACTTTTGGAAGAGATTCCCGCCGCCCCTCCTTCTCCCAAAGCAAACTTTGTGATGAACACGTCATTCACACACCTTCCGTCGGGGATTTGGTTTAAAGTCAACATACTGCAGTATTTGAAAATGCCTTTGCTGCTAAATCTTTGGCTAGACTGACTTATATACATTGCATTGAAACTGACTGTGCAAATATTAACTGTAATTCTCAGGACGTATGGTGGTTACCTAAAGAAAATACGGGATATAAGCTGTAAAGAGAGCTAGTGTCGTCTGGTAGACTCAGTGAGAGAGATATGAAAGGCTTAGTTCCACACATCATACCTCCACTACGGATCCATTTGGGTGACCTCAGTTCCCTCCGTGAAATGTGAGAACGCATCATCCCTCCCTCCACGAGTTGTGCTGAGGCCAGAAGAGATTATAGGCATGATCCAGCAAAAGTTACGCACACAAGTGAGCCGTATTGATTTCAGAGGGGCATTTAATGATGTGCTTAGCCCTCTTCCTCCACCGAAGCCAAAAGGGACTTAATAGCACTTATCTTGGGCTGGATTGTATCCAGAGATGGTAAAATACTTTATCTATTAAGTGTGCTATATATGTGATTAGTAGTGATAGCGGTATCCGATAAGAAGTGGAGCACAGAACACTTAACAACACAATGTTCTGTGCTCTGAAGAGGGCTGGGGCAGGTGGGAAATAGAGGCAGGCAAATAGGGGCCAGTCAATGCATCACTTAGTCCAGAGCTTTCCAAACTGTGTGTTGCAACACGTTAGTGTGTCGCATGAATGCTCCTCCCAGGGCTGAAAAGGGGTTAGTTTAACCTCCGGTTTGCTAGTTAAACTGAATTACTGTGTCGTGAAATGATGCAAAACTGAATTACTGTGTCACAAAATGATGCATGTCTAAAAATTGTGTCACCAACATGAAAAGTTTGGAAAGCTCTGACTTAGTCTCTTGCAGGGCCACATAGAACAGAAACTCCCTTGGTAGTTTATAGATCAGGAAGTTCCTGGACTTTGAAAACCACAGACAGAAGCTTCCTCAAGGCCCTTGAGCATATGCTGCCCATATGTTTGAATAGGCAGTGCCATGGGGGGGGCACGGATGTCTCTCCCCCACCCACCCCCAGAGAAACAGCTTATCCTCCACCTGCCCCTCCCATTGTTGGAACCTCATGGTTACTCGAAAGAAAGGCAGTTTTTAAATGCTCCCTCCTTCCATGCTCTTTGCACCCTCTTTACCATGCTTGTCAGAGCCTGAGAGGGTACACAGGGGAATAAAGACCCTGGAAGTTTCCTTCCCATGGTGGGCAGGTCTCATGCATCTGTTCCTGTGTGGAGTCCAGTTTAAGGCCCTGGGAGGAGAAAGCCAAAACTTGTATCCTGTGCGAAGCAGCAGGCGAACATAACTGCCTCTCCTTACGGAACAAGAGTCGCAGTGTGCCCAGGCTTTTCTTTGAGGGCTGGGCGAATGGACTGCCTCTTTCGGCCGGCCTGTATGTCCATGGAGAAGAGGTCATCTTGAGTGCCCCACCAAGGCCCTGTGAGAAAGCAGCAACGTGACCCCTTTGCCAAGGGCACACAGGATTGTGTGAAGGGGAGGGGCGGCAGCTCCGTGGCAGAGCATGCAGAAGCCCCCCCCCCCATTCAGTCCCCAGCATCTGTAGTCCAACCACATCTGGGGGTCCAATGGTTTTTTGGTTTTTTTATTGAAGGATTTTCATAGAGAACAAGGGTACATATGTCTCCTTTCTCAGTTCATAGTGTCAGTTGCATTCGGTGTCAGACACTGCTGCTGTCATTGAAATAGTGAGGTTGGGGGTGGCGAATTGGGGAGAGAGAGCAGGGGAAGAAGGTAGGGTAATGATTTTCCGTTCTTTTGCTTAATGTACATGTAGGGTTTTTGTGTCAGCATCACTAGGATAGCTTATTTGTCCGGTTACATAGTCAGGGCTGTGAGTGCGTAAATTGGCACTGGAAGGCATCAGTTTCATGCCCAGTTACCCCTATCTGGTCACCTCCAGTTTGGATCACTGCAGCAGGTTGAAGGGTGGGCTGCGTTTGGAAATGGCCTGGGAACTCCTCTCAGGTGCAAGAGACAGAATGATTTTTTTTTTATCATATTGCACCAGTACTTCTTCATCATGCGTAGGGACCCAAGGCTGAACGCTAGCAGATGAACCGCTGGTCCGACTCAGTGCCCTCTTCTCCAGCAGACATGTTGCATCCCTGGGCCCAAGCTGCTCCAGTTGAGCTCTTCCCTCTGCTTTGGCCATCTGGGCGCACGTTGCACGCCAAGGACCTCAAGGTTACGATGTGGCTTTAATCTTGTTTATGTCTCTCCTCCTCCTGCAGGCCCAGGACAGCGGCAGTGGCGCTGGCCGGGGCGATCGCTTGTGGTTATATAATGAGCTCACTGTCTGAGGGCGGGGGTGGGAGAGAGGGGGATTTCTTGGCCACGTCACGGCCCTCGCCTCCCCGCCCCCCGCAGGTGGCCGCAGCCTGTGCGCAGCGAGCTGCAGGAGGCTCCACGTGTGCGCCGCCGGAGCCGACTTGCAAAAGGGGGGCGGGCAGGCAGTGCAAGCCTTGCGCTCCCTCCCATGCCGAGTTCTCTGTCTCTCTCCCCTCACGCTGCCGCCTCCCCCCCCAACCCAGAAAACTGCAAACGGGGGCAAAACACTTCCCGCTGCACCAAACGCACAAAAACTCCGGCGGCGGCAGCAGTTCAAAGGCAGGAGCGCCCAGGCGCTCTCTCCTCCCCCTTCCTAGCAGAACCTATAAAAACAACAGAGGGGGAAGGGGGTTGCTTAAGAGCCTGGAAGACTCGTCTCCGCAGGGGGGAGGGAAGGAGGGGGCTCGTGAAAGAAACGGGCTTCCCCGAGAGTCAAAAGCAGCAGCCGCAAGCCTGGGTTCCCCCCTCCCCCTTGCGCTGTGCAAAGAGAGAAGTTGAGCAAACAGGAAACGCGGCGGCCGCGCACCCGGCAGCCTCCGCCACAGCTCTGATTCACTGGGGCTTGTAGCTTTCCCGAAGAGGGAGGGGTGGGGAGGAGGTGTTGCCCGCCCTCTTCCAGCCCCGGGGAAGGAAAGCGCCGGGCTGCGCGTCGCCCAAAGTCTCTGGCTCGCGGGAGAAAGAGCAGCAGCCCCAGCCAGAGAGACGCGGCTCCGTGCGCCCGCCTCCGCCCTGCGCTCCACGAGCTGAGAGGCTGCGCCGCGTCTCTCTCCTACGAGGACTCGCGCCGCGTCTCCTTCTCCTTTTCCCCGCGCTGGGTTCCGCTCAGACGAGCTGCGCCACCAGCGCGCGCCTGCCTTGCTGAGCTCTCCCGCCAGGGAAGAGAGGAGCGAGAGAGAGAGAGAGAAAGAAAGAAAGAAAAAGAGAAAAGTGCCTTTTGCCCGGACTGGCTAAGGAAAGGCTGGAGCCGCTCTCGTTCCTTCGTGGTTCCCGCCGGAGCCGCAAGCCCGCCTTTCTCCTCCATTGCTGGGGCTGAGCAATATGAAGGAGCAGCACTCATGTGTGGGCACTGGGCATCCCCCCATGGCTGGGTATGGCAGGATGGCCCCGCTGGAGCTCGCTGGTAGCCCTGTGAAACGCTTGCGAACTGAGTACTCCTTTCCCTATCTCTTCGCAGAGGAGGCATACCAAAAACTGGCCAGCGAGACCCTGGAGGAGCTCGACTGGTGCCTGGACCAGCTGGAAACCTTGCAGACCAGGCACTCCGTCAGCGAAATGGCCTCGAACAAGGTAGGACAAAAAACTCCACCCCGACACCTAACGCGTTTCCCGCACCCCGATCCCACCTGCTTCCCCGACGCCTTCGCCTTGCCCGTGTTTTTGCCTCCCCGCCAGCAAAGTGGCCGGCGATCTCGAGCGCTGGAGTTCGCTTCCAGCCCCGGGGCCTGAATGCTGCAAAGGGATACTGCAAACAGGACATTTGCAACAGTTTCCACCACCCACCCAGTTTAATTTCTCGGACTTCCCCCATAAATGGTAAATTCTGGTTAACTGGGAAAAGAGAAAAATGAAGGCTGGCATTTCGATGCCCGGGACCACGCGGATGTTGCAGAAAACTTGTATGCATGAGCAGCCCTAATCCTGCAATAGCCATTCTGGGAGCATCCGTAATATTAGGCAGCTGCTGCTGTTGTGCCAAGAAAACTTGCATGCGTTCTTGGCTGTGGAAGAAGCTAGTAGCTTGTACGCATTCATGTTTGCAAACTTAAAATGTGCATGGAGCACAGTGTTACTGTAATGCGTCTCTCAGTGTGTTATCTAACTTAGGTGAATCAGATTTAAATGCAAGCCTCCTTCAGGCTTCTACTCAGGAGTAGTTCTTGGTAAACTCCTTGGGACTTCTGGGGGTCAAACTTAAAAGTTGGATTCTTGCATTCTCTGTTTTATCAGCATCACTTCATCTTATGCATGCTTGCTCTGGAAGTTAAGTTCAATAAAGACTTGCTTTTTGGTGAGCCAGCAGAGAAGTGCAAAACTTTGCAGGGGTTTAAAATTATTGTTTAAGATCCCCTTTTTATAAAATCGTATCTACGAATGAATCAGATGGCAGAATTGACAAGTCCTGCATACATTTGAGATGGGCAGGTCTATCAGTTTGACCTTTGCAGTTGTATAATAAAGTTGGAGCGGGAGAGCAATACTGGCCTGGCTGGGGGTGGGCGGGTCAAAAGAGGTTGTATAGTTTGGGTTTCAAAGCTTCACATGCCATTTAAAGGTTGTGCGTAATCACTGATCAGTGTGCTGCCATTTTAAAACAGGATGAGGAAAGATGCACACACAACATTTACATACGGCACTTTGCTGTAAATGTCAACCACTAAAGGTAGTAGGAGATGTGGTTACAACTTGTTGTAAATACCCAGGAACAGATAAAAGCAAGTAAAGCCATGTGCATGGTGGAAACAGATTTGTTTTACACCTTTGGTTGTAAGTGATTCTTGTGCAAAGTTCCATTGATTTCACTGGAGCATACTTTTGAGAAAACATGATTAGGTCTGAGAAAAAAAGTTTACATTTTCATTCTGGCTTTAAAATCACCAAGAATTGTGACATGGTGACACACACCGTGCTTATTCAACAGAAAGTTCCCCACTTTCTTTTTAGGCTCTCAGTGAAGCTCTTTACTGTAGATTTCAACAGGAGTAGTGCTGTCTTAGCTTTATGCTACAGCAGTGTCTGTCTGTCTGTCTCCCCCCTCCCCCCAAAAAAATCTTTAAGAGAGTAACTCTGCTTGCAGACCACTGTTCAAATCCCTACTCTGCCACGAAGCTCACTGGGTGACCTTGGGCCCATCCCTGTGTCTCAACCTAACCTACCTCATAGATTTGTTGTGAGGAAGAGAACCATGATCTTTTTGGAGGAATGGTGCAATATAAATGCAGTGGCAAATCTAATATCACTTCTGACTACAGACTTGATCTACACAGGCAGGAGAAAGAGGGAGGGAAGCCTCTGACTCTTGCAAGCTCCTTGAGCTTTTGATTGTACAATGTAACACAAGGATACAGGAGTCGCAAGTTAGTGGATTCTTTCCCGTGCTTTCCTATTCTTGAGATACCATTTATGCTCCTGCAATAAAAGTGTCACATATTGTTTATGCTGTTAAAATGTCTCTTATCTAATACGTGTGGATGTTTTCTGTGGCTCTTGGCGTTCAACTGCTATGAACCCAGATTTGATTACTGCAATCAAACTTAAGGATTTGAACCTGCACCTTCATAGACATGTGCCAAGCAGGGCAGGCAGCTTAGCACATTGTGCAATAGCGGTCGCTGGTTTGCCACCAAGTGTACAGTATATTCAAAAGGGAGGTGCAGCCGGGAAGGCTCCTTGGTGAATATCACACATACTTGCAATCAGATATTTATTCACTGCTTTATGATGTTTGAACAAGGCTAGCTGCATAGATTTTTAAAAAATGCATGCGGATTTTAATTATTGGTGAAAGCAAAAGAGCAAATGTTTCAAGTAAAATACAGTCTCATTTGCAAGCAGTGCAATGGGTTTTCTGAATTGTTTATTTGGGCAACAGCTTGTTTCCTATATCAGTTTGTGGCTGTTTTTCATATCTGGGTTATGTTTAACTAACAGTAATAATAGTAAGTGTGTGATATTTTCATGATAATAGAAGATAGGTTTGTTTTCAGTAAAAAATATAAAGGGTACACTATAAATATTACAGTAGTTTATTTCCTTGCAATCATTGCTTAGCAATGGTGTTGCTGCCTACCTTGTAGTTAGCTTGTAGAGATTTGTTGTTATTTTATTTAAAAATGGATAGTCATTTGCAAAGGAGTTGTATTTTGGATGTGTTCAGTAGTAGAAACTCCAAATACAGTGGGCAAAGCATTTCATAAGAAATCTGCTCCTCCCATTGCTTCAGAAAACGGGATCATACAGCCAAGGTTTCCTGTATGAGATGTACAATAAGCTGAGTTGCTATAGCCACTCTGAAGGTCAGCCTGAATGATGCCATTCCTTACATCAGCACTGGAAATTTATACTGCAGGCACACAATTACTTGGTTTTATTTTGTCCTTAAAATGGGAAATGTGGGTGTTTTAGGCTGCAGTCCCACCTGGGAGCACATCTGACAAAACTCTGAGAGGCTTACGTCTGAGTACATATGTATAAGATTGCACTGCTCATTTCTTTCCTGCCAATTAAACGCTATGTGCCAATATCCCAAGCCATGCTAGCAGTACACTTCTACACTTCTATGCATATTCAGGAATAAGTGTTTTGTTTTGAGATTGCAGCCCAAAGCGTCAGTGTTAGCTCAATAAACCCCTATTACCAAGGCTACTTTTTATTTGCACATCACAAAAGGAAGTTCTTGGGCACCAAATTTTTAGGCTTTTAGTCCTGTACAAGTCTGCTTTCTAGAGACCCAGGACTTCTACTGCTCTGTACAGGAGAAATTGGCTCTAAAAAGCAGTGTGTGTGTCCCCGTGTCCCCGTCCCCTGCACAGTTCATTTCCCTTTGTTGAGAAGGCAGTCTTGGCACAGGGTCTCTGCATGGTATCTTTGGTTGAAGGTGCCCGCCATTCAAAATAATCCTAAGTAGGTTTTATGCGTTGATATGAGATAATGCTGTTTAGGGCTTAGTCACACTGTGTGCCTGGACAGATGTGCCTGTGGGTGCATGTGGATGCATAAGTCAGATACCTTCTCCACACACACACACACACACACACACACACACACACAGCGCATCAAAAATACTCAAGTGCTTTTGACTTCCAAAAAATGGCCACCTAAATAGATGCAGTTCATATTTGGGTAGCTAGGGATAATTTTTTTGAGAAAGGCTGCCCTTCTAAGCAACTTTTTCTCAGGGCATAAAGAAGTCGGTGGCAAGATAAGCAAGAGGAGCTTTTCCAATGTGGAAGGGGCAGCAATCTATTGCTGTCCATGACATGAAATATATTTCTGCATCACGCCCGACTTTTTAAACTACATGCAGAGATCTCAAGTGTGCGGAGAATGTGCCACAGTGCCTGCTCCCCCTTAAATACGTTGCAGCCAGCCCTGCCTAGTTATTCCATAACGCTAGCTTGAGAATTTATTAGGGTGGAGACCTTAAGCATTTAATAGATCACATATGTGATGCGCAGAGAAATGTGAGGATGCCACCGGATCCACTGGCAAAGTCACAATGTGTTTGCAGGATGTTTGCATATTTCAGAAAGGAGAAACCAGGACACCCTGAGCTTTTTCCAAAGTTGTTGAGCTTTTTTAAGCTAAAAAAAAACCACCATGGTTTTTCGATTGACGTATGCCAACTCTTAAGTAGGTAAGCTCTGCATTTATATGTACATGCATCACACAAATATAAGCACACACACACACATAGACAAAATACCCGCATGGCTAACTACGGGAAGCATGGAGAATTGCACTGTGGCTTGCAAAGAACGCACTGCATTTACTGCTGGGGAGAGTAAACATTGTAGAAAGAAGGTTGTTGTCCTCCAGCACAGTATTCCTTTAAATCTTTCAGCTGTATGAATTATTACCTTGGGTATTATTGACATACGCAAACAATAGCAAGGGGTGACAAGAACGTCGTATTTTTTCGGCTGCCCATGGAACGAAAGACAAATAAGCAGCACCTTTGAGATTTTTGAATAAATAACTAAAGCAGACGTGAAAAACTCTCTCTTGCAAATTACTCTTTTTGTAGGCATACTTCTAAATTTGGCTTTTTCACAAAGGGGTACTGCCCAGCAGGCCATCCCTGTTAGGCTGTGTTGATCTTGCTGGCTGTAGCTGCTGTTGTCAAGGTCATCGTCCAAATACTAAAGTTTATGTTACTATCTTTATGTGCCAGTACAAAAACACCCTCCCCAGACCACCAGGTGGTTGCACTGGTAGGGCTGTTTAGCAGGGTTGTAACCATAGGAGGATCACATCACTGGCCCCATAGAGCAGCCCTGTACATGCCCATGAATGTTACTAGGAGAGATGTGGTGAGGGGCAGGGGACGGTGTTGATCCTGCCTACGTCTGTCTAGGATTGTGCTCCTGATCTCATTTTTGGAGGAATCTCACACCAGATCAGAAAGAAATAGGAGTTCCCCCTTCTGCACACAGCCAGCCAGCCAGCCAGCCACACACACACCCCTGAAAAGCTACAGCTGCCGCCAAGTTGCTGTGTTGCACCCGTAGGGCAAATGGAAGATTCTGGAGTAGAATTGCAAATATAAATGTGAAATAAGGAATAGCAACCAGGTTCCCCGTGCCAGATAATATATACAGTCGTGAGTCAGTGGGTCTGAATTAAATAGTGGTGTTGAGGGAATTTCCTCTTTCCAGTAAGGTGGAACTTGCTTCCACCACTGCTTTAGGTGAGGCATAAGAGCAGGCACCCCCAAACTTGGCCTTCCAGATGTTTTGGGACTACAATTTCCATCATCCCTGGCCACTGGTCCTGTTAGCTAGGGATGGTGGGAGTTGTAGTCCCAAAACATCTGGAGGGCCGAGTTTGGGGGTGCCTGCATAAGGGTATCCTCCACATTTTTGCAAGAGATGACTGGGGAGATTGCTCTCATCACAAGGAGAGTTTCCTCCCCACCTTTCACCAGCTGCTGCTAGGAGAGCCTGATGGGGGAAGACTCTCCATGCAATGGTTCCTGTTATTGGGACCCATTAATCCACATTATGTCTGCTGCTTACAGTAGCTCTCATGCAGATGTGTTTTCAAACATTTTATGCAGGGGTGCAATATGTATACCAGCCCTTTGTACAAGCTTTAACATAGCAGCACGATTTCACCAGTGTTTTAAACTCCTATCACAATGGTTACAGGTAGGTAGCCGTGTTGGTCTGGATCGAAGTAAAATAAAAAAATTCCTTCAGTAGCACCTTAAAGACCAACTAAGTTTTTATTTTGGTATGAGCTTTCGTTAGGTTGACCTAACAATGAACCAATCTATGCAAGAAATACAATTTTTGGACACTACTATAAAAATACAGGATGGACGTATAGACACCACCTTATACAGAAAACCAACTGACCGACAAACATATCTACATGCTTCTAGCTACCATCCCAAACATACCAAACAATCCATCGTATACAGCCAGGCCTTACGTTACAACCGCATCTGTTCCAACTCTACAGACAGAGAATCTCACCTAAGAGATCTACAGCAAACCTTTTTAGAACTAAAATATCCACCTGATGAAGTTAAACAACAGATCAACAGAGCCAGACAGATACCTAGAGAGAACCTGCTGCAAGACAGACCCAAAAAAGAAAATAACAGAACACCACTAGTCATCACATACAGCTCCCAAGCTAAAACAGTACAACGCATCATCAGAGATCTACAGCCTCTCCTGGACAATGACCGCTCCCTTTCTCAAGCTCTGGGAGGAAGACCTTTCATTGCCTACAGACAGCCACCCAATCTTAAACAACTCCTCACCCACAATAATACAACCACCAGACTTAACATGGACACTGGTACCAGAGCCTGCAATAAACCCAGATGCCAACTTTGCTGCCACATACACCCAGACAACACCATTACTGGCCCCAACAACATCCAACATACCATCTCAGGACTATTTAATTGCTCATCCTCTAACATTGTGTATGCCATCAAATGCCAACAGTGCCCTTCAGCTCTCTATATTGGACAAACAGGCCAAACCCTACGCCAAAGGATAAATGGACATAAATCTGACATCAGGAACCAGAAGACAGAAAAACCAGTAGGAGAACACTTCAATCTCCCAGGACATTCTATACAAGATCTCAAAGTAGCTGTCTTACTACAAAAGAATTTCAGAAATAGACTGGAAAGAGAAGTTGCTGAATTGCAACTTATCACCAAGCTCAAAACCATGGAGGGACCTGGTTTGAACAGAGATATCGGGTTCTTATCTCATTATACATGATAAGCGATCTTCAGCCATCTCAACCCTTGCTTTTTCATGCAAAACCATTTGCAGTCGTTTGCGGTCATCAACAGCTATCAGTCAGTCAATCACCCATTTCCACCACCCTTCTGAGTGATCCCCCCTCCCCATCCCCACCCCTCCCCACCCCTTCTCTACATAAGTGCCTGGAAACTTCCATTTCACTGTATCTGAAGAAGTGTGCATGCACACGAAAGCTCATACCAAAATAAAAACTTAGTTGGTCTTTAAGGTGCTACTGAAGGAATTTTCCTATCACAATGTTAGATTAGAGCAACCTGTTTCCAATTAGAGAGGAAGGATAATGCTGTCACATCCAATTTAAAAGAATTTACTTACAGTATTGGCCAGTCTCTTGTATTTCCATCATTACAAATAATAAAACAGCGAAACGGGAATTTACTGAACTAGCAAATTACATAGTTCAAAGAAGACAGGTGATTTGTTGATAATTTTAATTATCATAATTTTTTGATAATTTTGATAATTTTTCAACCTTCCCGAAGCATTGAGTTACACAGAGAGCCACTGAAGAATATTGGAGGCTTGTGTTAGGCAGAGTCAGTAAAGTATTCTCACTTGGGGATTCAGATCCCAGAGGTGTCCCTGTGTCCTGCTCATAATTCTCACCTTAGGAGAGGATGTCATTTTGACTTCTTCAATTCAGACGTGCAAATCTCCAAGCAAGGCTAACGTTGCTTTTGGAGAGCCTCGGTACATAGCTTTGGCTTAATCATATGACTCTCACTTGATCGCAAGAGCTGGAACAGGAAAGTAACTTCTTCCAGATGAGGTTGGATTATGACCCTGGAGCAGTCTCTGCCCCCTTCTTTTAAGCAATTTCACTCATTCACGTGAGCAATTTAGACCATTTTCCTAGACTGCTTTCTTGAATTGTTCAGGCTTTCCTAGTGCAAACCGCATCTTGCTGGCTGGCTGCTTTTGGTATGGCCTGTAAGGGTGAATGGGTTAATTGGATGTGGGCTGGTTCATGGGCAATCAGATCAGAATGTGATCAGGTCTTAGGCAGCCTTAGGACCCTGTGCAATATTGCCTTGTAGGCTGTGAAATAACCATGGCTTGCAGGAAAGAATGAAACAGTGTGGTTAAACATTTCTGCATGTGTGTTCAAATGATTGTATTTAGCATATTAATTAAGTAGTAGCTTTCTCTGTGTTACACATCACCTTCTCTTTATGCTGCTGGCATGAGATAGAAGAGTACTGAGTCTTTGTTCTGCAATGGAGAAGGAGTGCCTCGTGTTTGAACTGTACTAGCTCTAGGTAGTGCTCCCTTACACTCAGGTAGCCATGGAGATGGACGTGGGTGGGATGGGCAGACATCATTCTCCCTTGTACGAAAGGATTTGAAAGGAGCAAGGACAAAGTGTGAAAAGCAACTTGCTGAAGAGTTTACCCTGTGTAAAAAGCCTTGTTCGCTCTTTCGATGACTTTCCACACGACTTCCACAGAACCTCACAAAGGGGAAGGGAATCTTGAGCATTTTTCTTGAGAAAAGCATATGGCAGAGAAAGGCAAAAGTGTAATTTCTGGGAAACTGCCGCCAGGGGAGCAGGTTGCACCAAATATAAGTTAGTGAGGTCAAACCAGGGCTAAAGCAACGCTAATTTAACCTGGACCCAACTATATTGTTTAGTAGCATAAAACACATGTACAATAAATGTACACACTGTAGAGAACTATCCGTGTGCCAGAGCTCCTTACAGCATGAATCCGTGTGGGGAAGTGTATTTTCTTGCTGTATTATGTGAAGCAGGTTGAAATCAAGCAGTCTCCAAACCATCCATGACAGGCACCCCCAAACTTCGGCCCTCCAGATGTTTTGGCCTACAACTCCCATGATCCCTAGCTAGCAGGACCAGTGGTTGGGGAAGATGGGAATTGTAGTCCAAAACATCTGGAGGGCCGAAGTTTGGGGATGCCTGATCTATGACATAACATCTTTCAGTCAAGCAGTTGTCCAGTTTTGCCCATTTCTTCATTTTGGGCACCTCTAGGATCCACTGTTTTCACCCCTCTGCTTCTAAAATACCTGTATGGTCTGATCATCACATATATACCACTGTAACTTTCCCTTCTTACCATGTTACTTTTCTGCAGCTGATTTGAAATGCCCCCCAGGTCATCTTTCCCCCAGTAAGCACTTAGTTTCTAAAATACCCAGGTTCAGGTCTCCCCACTACACACACAATTTGTTTGTGGGTTTGTATACGTTTGTGGGCGATGATGGTTTATGATTGCTGAAGGCCAGACACTTTCTATATGTGCTGAGGTATCTTACAAACATAATCACAGTACAAATTCTAGGTAAAGACAGTGGTTTTGGGCTGCTTCCTATAATCTGCTTCAGTGAGCGTATGACATGATAACTGTGATAAAAGTATGGTATGTGGGAGAGAAATCACACATGGCTTTCCCAAACATTCAGAATCCCACCTTACCTGCTTCCACCCTGACTTTTCAGTTAGCCCTGCCTTATTCTTTCTCTCCATCACCACACCCCATCCAAGTTTGTCATTCCCATGTATCCTTGCAGTTACTTCTATACCTATTGTGCTTTTGGTTCTGATTAAATGTGGAGTAGCAGGACATGCCCCATATTTTTTTGATTGTTAAAGATTTGGTAGAAACAAATGGCTGAAATTTAAGCCCTGCCTCATCCTTCTTGAGGACCATTGGTGAAATTTGTTTTGTGCCTTCCTTTTTACATTGCAGCAGCTCTAGCTTAAGGGTGGGACACCTGTACATGCCAGGTGACTGATGGGAGTCCAACAACATCTGGAGAACCACAGGTTCTGCATTGCAGGGGGTTGGACTAGATGACCCTTGGGGGTCCCTTCAAGCTCTACAATTCTATGCTTCTGTAGGTTTTCCATCTCTGCTCTTCATTATAGACTTTTCTCAATTTTTTGTACCCAGATAAGTTTTATCTTCTCCAAGAGGTATAAAGGTTTGGTGAGGTGTTTTTGCACATTCATGTACCATTGCCACAAAACTCCCCTGATGATCATGAACTGTCTGCCAAATAGCTATGTTAGGAAAATGTTTCTCATTTGTTACACTGGAGACACAATTCTGTGTGTGTCCCTCCATTTTAACAATTAAAGTAAGATTCTATGGGTTCAGGTGCCATGCCTACCCCCAGCTAAAATGTTCTGACTTCCTGAGTAATTGGAAAAAAAGTTGGACCTTTTTCTTTTTGACTGCTCAAATATTAGATCAAGGAATCCTATTTTGTTTTATAGTGTTTTCCTATCTCGCAGAACCCAATCTTTCCTTTGTGGCAGCCCCTAAAATATAATGTTAAAGAGATTACTAAATATCAACCCAAACTTTCTTTTGTTGTTAGCCAGCAGTTGTACAATAGTTGTACAAATCAAATTCTTTATAGAGTTCTATGCAAGCTTCAAAAAACCATGAAAAGAAGGCTTTTATTTTGAATTGCACTTTCCTAATCACTCTTATCAGGGTACTGACAGGTCTTGCAGACTCTGCTGATTCCGTGGTTGCTCAATAATTGCAAGCATTGGGCATTCTCATGGATTTCAAAATGGTCAGTGATGTAACAGTCTCTGCTCCTGCTAAGGATTTACATAGCAGGAGCTGTCTGGAAACTGGAAAGGCCATTATTTGTGTTATCTCCAAATTTATAGTGAATGAGCCCAGATATATCAGTATGAGCTAAGCCTTGTCTCATCCAAGCAAGTGAGGTCATTTGGCAAGGTGACTCGACTAAGTGGATGTTGTGTTAGTTGGACTGGCAGTGGTGGCAGATGGGAGCTCTGAGATTTGCCATGTCTTCCTTCTGGGTTATGTCTCCCTCGTCCCTGAGGGCTGTCTCCCATCAGGTCCACTGGAGAAGCAAAACAGACTCTCTCCTGCAGCTGTGGGAAAAAAGAGAGAGGTGCATTTCTAAAGTTGAAAAGCGAGAGTCACAAAGGAATGAGTAATCGTTTTTGCAAACCGAGCAGTAGTGCTGAGACTTGGGGACCCTGCTGCTGCCGTCAGCTCGATTTTCCGCAGCAGATGTCCAGGAGTTGGGATGGCAACAAATGACAGTGCTAGAGTTCCAGAGGTCAATTTGCCTTGTGCCTTAAAACTGTCCACTTCCAGGGTTTCCCAAACACTAGTAGCAGCAGTGTGGCTGTATTTAAACTTCACCCACCCACCCCCACCGCTAGTAACTGCAGACAGTATGTGGCAAAAAGCAGGCTCTGTGATTTGTATGCTGCTTAACCGTTCTTGAAATTGCCCGTTCTATGCAGAGTTGCAGAGAGCATGCTCAGATTCCTCAGCATCTCTGTCCTCTGCTGCATGCTGATCACCTCAGTGGCTGCCGCGGGCTCTCATTACTGGCAAATAGCATGCTGTGCTGATGCAGGCACCATAATAGGAAGCACCTAGGCCTGTCATAAACAAACAGGTCTGGGAGAAAAAAAGTGCAGGTCTGACGTATGGCGTGTCCATAGCAACAAGGAGAGATGAGGTTGCCATTTTGGAGTCTATGCAGGCTAGTATAGCTCTCTACAAGAAGCCAGAAAGTACCTGACAGGATTCAAAAGCTGTCTCTATGTGTACATCAGGGGTTTTGTGAGGGATGCTGTTTGCAGGAGGCCGCTTGCAATACCAGCAGCTTTAAATGCAAACTTTTAAGGCATTTTAGAGCTTTATTTGAACTGTTTGGTTTTTTTTTTCTCCCCTCCCTCCAAGTGTAATAGAAAGTTTTGCTGGAGAATGCTAGTGTTTTTACTCCTAAGAAATGTTGATCTGACTACTCAAGGCAGCCTGAGTATATCGTTGGATGCTTAGTCATTTAAACTGAGAGGATACAAATTATACGAGTAAGATGACTGTGAGTTCCTTACATTATGAAGTATGGCCAAAGTTTTTTGCACCTGAATTTTGGATCCAGGTAAGATTCCATTTAATGTTGCTGCCTCTCCTTCATATTATTTCCTGCACCACTTAAATTAGACTGAAATCCTACCCATGCTTGCTCGAGAGTAAATGTCACTGAACTTAATGGGGCTTATTTATTTATGATGGGGAATATATATTTTTATAACTTGTAGACACAGTAGATCTGCAGCAGGTTTTTCTGGTGTTTGAGACTAGGGCTTAAACAGCTATTGGTGCTGTTGCAATGTGTAAAATGACCGTGTCTTATGCATGCGCTGGGAATTTCTTTGGGCTGGGTATAGTAAATCTGTGTTTGCGATATTCCACTTTCCTCAGTGAAATCAATGCATTGAAAAGTATTTCAAGTACTGAAAATTAGGAATGTACAAGGAACTGTCCGCAGAGCTGAGTAGTTTTGTGGTAGTATGATTTTAAAAAGCAACAACAACCTACGTAACCTTTTCCCCTTCATTCCTTGCTTTCCTATCTGAGTAATTGTAGCTCTTTTCAGTTATTCATATTTACAGAGCTTACAAGAAAGATCAGCTAATAGGAGCAACGGCGTGGCAATAAAATTGAACTTACATAGTGGTTACAAGGCACAGCAGTAGAAGGCAAGCATGCTTCAACCAGTTTTCTTTTTATTTTGGTTGAACTTCTAAAAGATTTTAGTTTTTCTTAAGGAAGAGAGGAGAACCCATGGTTGCAATATGACTGTTGACTAAAGTAGATCTCTTTGTTTGTGTGCCTACGTCCACAGATGAGAGGAATTTCTTAATTGAATAGTGAAAAATCACTGAATAAATGTAAAGAACTAAGCCATATATGAATGTACTGAGAAAAGAGTAGGGTCTTCACTCCAACACTCCAGGAGCAGAATGAACTATTAACTGTTGGAAGCCAAACCTTTCTCTCCCCACTGTCTGTTATTAGCCCCTGGACACAGGGGTATCTTCTTTTCAAATAGAGAGTAGTAAGGATTATTTATTTTCCCTATAAAGCAGAAAACAGTCTAGTTGCATAGTCTCTATTCTGTTTTTTGTCCACCAGTGGGTTTTGTGGTTTTGCTTTGGGCTTGCTTTTATAGGGAAGAGATTTATTCTGCTTTACTGTTTGCATAATACAGAGGCAAGGTTTCAACAAATCCCAATTTGGGGGTGAGTGGTGGTGGGTTGTCAGTTCTTCCTCAAGCAAACCACTTCTTGCCATTGTGGGTGTGTCTTGCTTTGTTGGCCATATTCTTCCAAGCTTTATCGCTGCTTCTTCTGAATGGCATAGAGCAGTAGGAAGATTTTGCATCAGTTCCCTTGGGTAGAATCAGTGGCACTTTCTGTTGAAAATTCCAGAATTACGACACTTCTCTTTCATTACCCTGTAGGTGCAGTGGAAAGAAGGATAGTTTCAGGAACAACTTAAAGCCTCTGTTTTGGTTTTTGGTTTGTTTGTTTTTGTTATTATTATTATTAAATTAAATTGGGACCAAACATGAAGGGCTCGAAACAGTATTGCAAAAGCAGAATTGCCTGCAGCAAAGCAGGTGGCATTAGATGGCAGCAAACAGAGTAAGAGTGGAAATTCCCAGCTAGAAAAGGAATTGAAAAGTTGGGAGACTTTCAGGCCAGGCAAATTGCTACAGAAGGGAGAAAGGGAAGAAGAAGGGATTTGCAGTGGCAAGTGGGGAAAGGCAGCGACTGAAATGTGTCTTAGAGGACTTTTCCAGATGAAGATTCTTTCGTCTGGCGATAACTCAGCTGTCGCCAACACTATGCTAGTATTCTCTCAGTACAATGAGGTTCTCATGCATTGGTAGGTTGCTGGACACAAGGACCACCTGTCACAGGAAAACACCCATGATAGTTGCACTTCCTATAGACAGAATTGTAGTTCACAAGCGGCTAGGGCAGGGGTTTCCAAACTAAGGCCCGGGGGCCGGATACGGCCCAGTTGCCTTCTCAATCCGGCCCACAGACGGTCCGGGAATCAGCATGTTTTTACATGAGTAGAATGTGTCCTTTTATTTAAAATGCATCTCTGGGTTATTTGTGGGGCATAATCATTCATTCGTATTTTTTTAAAAAAATATAGGCTGGGGGACAGTGGACCGGCCCCCTGCTGAAAAAGTTTGCTGACCCCTGGGCTAGGGTTCAGTAGTTCAAGTGCTGGTAAAAAGCGATACTGCAGTGGGAGGACTTGCTGGTTGATATCCTCTTTGATACTGAAAACTGAAATGCAGCTATCCTTTGCTCTCACTACTCTCAGTACTCAAGCAGATTGGATGGAGGAGGTGGAAACACTCTGGTTGTGAAAGAATTAGTCCTGCGTTGAAATATTACCCTGCTCCGGATTCATCTACTCTGGAGTGGTCAAACAGCCACTAGGCAAGAGGGAAAAGGAGGATGTTTCATGAATGTTCATTTCTGTGGTTTATTTTCAGCTTGTACTTGAAACCTTACTGCCACAGTTAACACGTGCACGGTTCTGAGAGTTTTGCAGATCCTGCCAGCTATCAGTAATTTGGTTGTAGAGCCTCATTTGGAGCTTAGGGGTGTTTTATCATGATTCTTTTTTCCATGTGATGCAAATACTCATAGCAATCCACAGGGCTGCTCCCATCTTTCTCCAGTGCTGAATGTATGCAGATGCAGCCGTTACCAGTGCCTTGGTGGCATTATCCAACATGAGCCAATATTGGCATTATCCAACATGAGCCAACATTATCCAATATTGATGGAGCTAGAGGAATTTGCTCCAGACAACAGCCGCCTGTTGTTTAGGGTAATACTGTGATATATTGTCTCAATCAAATATCTGTTCAGCCCCGTGCTTTAATCTAGGACTGTCCTTTTGGAAAAGGAAACCAGTTGAACCTCCTGGTTTTTTGTTTGATTCTCCCACCCACCCCATACAACTCATTTTAACATGACTCATTTGTTTGGATTCAATTATGACTTAGTTCTTGCCAATGAGGACCCTGCTCTTAGTCATTGAAATGAGTTTGGGGCTGAGCATTCGTCTACTCTTTTTACATCTTTATCAAGCCAGTATTGGTATATTTTTGAGTAGTGGTGATTTCATCCCATCTTATCCCCCCACCCATAAAGCTATGAGCTGCTGCAGGGGGAAGCCCCAAATACTTAAATAT
The DNA here is from genome assembly GCF_965207765.1 of Zootoca vivipara. Classification (NCBI taxonomy): domain Eukaryota; kingdom Metazoa; phylum Chordata; class Lepidosauria; order Squamata; family Lacertidae; genus Zootoca; species Zootoca vivipara. The sequence goes on from NC_142593.1 coordinate 39,578,420, forward strand.
ATATATATTTATTTGAAAACCTTTCTAGACCACCTATTATTTAAATGCCTTTAAGATCTGGCTTTAATAGAACAGATTCTGTGGGGCTCTATATTTTGCATTCGACAGACGACAAAGAGGCTGTGTACACTAAATAACTTTTAAAGTACATTTGAAGACCTCCCCCCCCCTCCCATGTGCTTTAAAATTATAGTGTGTATGAAGCCTGAGAATGATGAGTTCTGGCCGAATATATACCTAAGGGAAGTGGGGACACCACTTTCCCCACCCAGCATACAAGTTTCATTCTATTCTGACCTGCAGATTTTGGAGATAATAAAAGGTTACATGAAGATGTTTTTTACGCATTTGTTTGTTTTTTTAAAAAGGTCTAAAATGCTTGGTATTTTAAAAATCTCTAAGCAGTGTACAGTATGAAAACAATATCCATTGACCCAAGCAAATATGCAGCCTAAAATCAATACAATGGTATCACAACATAAAAGCATATACAGTAAAGGTATTCAGTGGATTCATACACGTACATCAGAGTCCAGTCTTCTGGGTCAGGGAAAGTGGGCAAAAAGGTAAGAAATTTAAAGCTACAGGTGGTTGCTTTGGATTACAAGTCCCACCATCCATGACCAGGACAGTCATGATGGTACTCGTAGGGGCAAACATCTGGATGGGCAGCAGATTAGCACAGGCTGATGTAGCATGTTCAGGACAAAGAATTGTAAAGCTTTAAGGACTAATGAATTTATTGTTGCATACATCTTAAGTTGTTCAGAGCCCGTTTTGTCAGATACATAGTGTTTTCATTTTACATATATACAGTATGTGCATATCTTCAGTGATATACAGAGAGGGAAACAAATGTAAGCCCAAGTGTCACGAACAGTGTTAAAACAGAGGTATGAGAGCTAGGAGCTAAATGTCATCTTAAACCAAGGTTATGGGCACAACAGTGGAACTTTTAGAGGACATCTGAAGGCAGCCCTGTTAAGGAAGCTTTTAATGTTCAATAGATTATTGTATTTTAATACTCTGTTGTAAGCCGCCCAGAGTGGCTGGGGAAACCCAGCCAAATGGGTGGGGTATAAATAAATTATTATTATTATTATTATTTAATGTCTAGATGCACTTTAAAAAAACAAGAATACAAACCTGAAAATGAATGAACTGCATCTAAAATATTATGTTCATTTTTCAAATGGTCTAGTCCCTCCCCTCTCCCCCCCCCATATCCTTAAGAGGATCTCTTCTCCAGTCTTCAGAGAGTAGCTGGAAGTAGAGAGGCAGTAAAGGTTCCTCCTTTCCTTCCACTCTGCAGTTTTAATCTAAAATCTTAGGCACAGTACTGTGCCCAGAGCTCAGAAACTGCTCATGTTAATGAAATTCCCTGTCGCAAAATGCCCCTAGAACGATAGGAGTTTTGAACACTGGTTGTGGAATGCAAGAGGTTCAATAGGTCTGGGACATTTCTGGGCAAAGCTCAAACGTATGGTAGATAAGCACTATGCTCACTTTTGGTGATAACACAGCTGTTCTAGTTTTGGGTAGCTAATTTAATGCCTGTAGCAGGGAAAGAACCCATAGGCTCCATGAAGACCTAAGAAATCTCCCATTTCTGCACACTGGATTATTATCTCTGACATTTCTGTATTGCAAAATGGTGACTTTCAGGACAGCTGTAAAATGTCCTGGGAGACTGGTATGTTCTTGCCCTAGTTTTTGAAGATTGCCATTTTTTAATATTTAAATTGTGCCCACCTGTTCTTTTCACTCACCATTTATACCTAGTCGGACAGCAGCTGATGTCATGTATGACACTGGAAGATCAATAGCTCTACAAGCCTTTGATGATATGGCTTAGGTCCTGTAGTAAAGTATCCTGAATGACTCTAGAGAGAAGGGTGCATCTAAGTTTGGTGTAGAACCGGGATTCCTGCCTAAATTTGACAGTTCTTTGTGCTGCAGGGTAGTCCTTCAGTTTAGAGGACAGTAAGGGCAGATTGTGAATGGAGGCACATTGTCCAGGATGGGCTGTATATCTTTGAATGGAGGAGTTCATTGGGGAGCAGTAAGTGTCAACATACTGCATTTCTTTTCTGCCACTGCAGGCTCATTTGCACACTCTTATCACCTGCCAGCATTTCCCCTTTTTGATGTCTGCATAGGATAACGGGTCATTTGCGATGAAAAAACCTCACCTGGAGTACTGTGTCCAGTTCTGGGCGCCACAGTTCAAGAAGGAAACTGACAAGCTGGAACGTGTCCAGAAGAGGGCAACCAAAATGGTCAAAGGACCTGGAAACGATGCCTTATGAGGAATGGCTTAGGGAGCTGGGTATGTTTAGCCTGGAGAAGAGAAGGTTAAGGGGTGATATGATAGCCATGTTCAAATATATAAAAGGATGTCATATAGAAGAGGGTGAAAGGTTGTTTTCTGCTGCTCCAGAGAAGCGAACATGGAGCAGTGGATTCAAACTACAAGAAAGAAGATTCCACCTAAACATTAGGAAGAACTTCCTGACAGTAAGAGCTGTTCGACAGTGGAATTTGCTACCAAGGAGTGTGGTGGAGTCTCCTTCTTTGGAGGTCTTTAAGCAGAGGCTTGACAGGAATATGTCAAGAATGCTTTGATGGTGTTTCCTGCTTGGCAGGCGGTTGGACTGGATGGCCCTTGTGGTCTCTTCCAACTCTATCATTCTATGATTCTAAAAAAATAAATGGGCCCAAATCTGACTTATTAAAAAAAAACCAAAAGAGGGAATGTTCAGAAGCCAGAGCTGGAACATTTTCAGCCTCCTAGGACATGTCCGTTGCCACACTTCAACAACAAAAACTTCAAAGGAATACTCCATTGAGAAATAGAATTTATCAGGGCATTTGACTTTATTCATTTGGTTATTAAGCGAGTTTATGGATTCCTCCCCCACTCTTGATACAAAATTAGCATAGCAAAGGTAGGACTGTTGTATTGAGCTACTTATTGCTGCTTGTGAATGGCCGTACTGCATTTGAACTTCACTTTAAAATGTCCTAGGCCTGTTGATTCTCTTGCACTTCCTAGCCTTATGCCCCTCTCCCGCCCCTTCCCCCAGAAAAAAAAAAAGTGTGTGTGGCATAAATATGACAAATGGCTTGAGGCCCACAAATGCTTCTGCCACAATGCATCGATTAACCTTTAAAGTGCCTGGAGACTTCATTGGTTTTTCTGCCACAACAGCCTGTCACGTTTAGGGTTGTATTTTAAACAGAGATAGAAAGTTCAGTAATGGAAGAAGGCCCAGAGTGTTGGGCGTGTTTTAATCAATTTGATTTTTTTTTCTCCTGGGTTAAAATTTCAGCAAATATCATGTCACAAAATAGAGAGTTGGTTTAACTTACTGACTAAGGCTGAAATTCTCTCTATGCACTTACAGTATCTGTGAGTACTTCGAACTCATTTGAGGCATCTCTGTGTAATTTAGTTGTGAATCTGGAAGACACTGGTTTTAATTGCACTTCTGCAATTGTACTGTCTCTCAGCTCTGTCCTATCCTCTACCTGAAACCGTAACCCCTTATGCAGGCACCCCCAAACTTCGGCCCTCCAGATGTTTTGGACTACAATTCCCATCTTCCCCGACCACTGGTCCTGTTAGCTAGGGATCATGGTAGTTGTAGGCCAAAACATCTGGAGGGCCGCAGTTTGGGGATGCCTGCCCTTGTCTTTAAGCAGTGGCCAGCAAGCCAAGTTCCCTGTGTCAAATCCAATCATTTGTTGGCCAACAAAACACTCACCATCAAATGGTAGCTCTCAAGTCTTTCCTGAAGGCATAGGATGCAGCCACCTAGCTGAGCCTTAAGCTGGTCTGAGTCTGGCAAGGGGAAGGGTCTAGGCTACGGGAAGGCTACTTGGAGACCTAATGTATGCTGCCTTAAGTTCCATGACGAAAGAAAAACAAAATATGAATCACAGTATTTACATTAAATTAAAGTGCTACCCAACCCTATCAGCCCCAAACAAAATTTCTTACAAACACTTGCCTAGTCCATGAAAACGAGCATTCCAGTTACACAGACCCATTGCCTGTCATTTCGGCTGCTTTGGCTGTGAATCCCAAGGAGCCGTGCACATCAATGGGCAATGAGTTGTCTGCAAAGGAAGCCTCTGGCAGTGTTACCCACTTCTGTCCAGTATGAATGAACAATGTTTTGTTCAAAGACAAGCAGGAATTCAGCTCCATGTTAACATCAGCAGCTTCCTCGCACAAGGGCTAACAAAAAACTACACATGTGTAACGATAAATTCTTGCTCCAAAACCTAATGATGGATTTTATAAAAGACATCTTTTCTAGGAAACAGAATTATTTGTTAGGTTATAGAAACAGAGCCGTTGACTTTTCCTGTGTAAAGGAACACATTTATATTTGGATCGATCTTTGTATGTGTAGATGGCACACAAACAGCTTTAATCAGTTTGGGAGCTTAGAATAATACAGAATTGAAGAGTTGGAAGGGAACACGAGGGTCATCTAGTCCAACCCCCTGCAGTGCAGGAATCTTATATTGCAAGCCTTTTTATATTGAGAAAATATAAAATATCTGCGTCCAAAGCGGAACAAATCTTTTGGGCTAAGTGAGCGCTGAATCAGTTCCCTGCTGAAATATTAATATTGACCTGCTACCCTTTTCAGGAAGGGGGATGATAGCAGTGCTTCAATAGCAACTGAAGCTTGAGTCAACAAGTTTGTGTGGAGCAGCTTGCAATGTGCCTTTGAAATTCTGCTATCTAGTCAGGGTGATTTATAGGCTCTTGCTCTGGCATGTACATGCTGGGGCCCTACTGGGCTTGTTTGTTTTTGTGTTAGCTCGGTTACCTAGCACTCCACGAAGTGGTGGCTCTTTCCTTTTTTCTTTTTTTAAGTGACACACAAAGAATTTAGCAGGGATACTTCTTCAGAGTGAAGGGGTAAGGTGGCAGGCAGCTGGGGACAGGAAGGGGGTGGGGAGAGAGAGAGAGAGAGATCCTTCAGCTTCTCTCCAAGCTTTTATTTAAAATTCCCTTCTGCATGGAAACACTTTGCGTTTGGGGTTAACATGCATTTTAGTTTCTTCATCTCATTTATGGCAAGCTATGCAAGTAATGTTCATAGGAAACCAGTATCTGAAGAAGTGTGCATGCACACGTAAACTCATACCAATGACAAACTTAGTTCGTCTCTAAGGTGCTACTGGAAGGAACTTTTATTTTGTTTCGACTACATCAGACCAACATTGCTACCTACCTGTAACTTACCTTGATCTGGACACTAGAATTCTGTTGATGCAGCCTAGAATCTCATTAGCATTTTTTGCTGCTTCTTCACACATTTGACTCATGTTAAGCTTGTGGTCTATTAAAACCCCTAGATCCTTTTCACATATACCACTACTGCCAAGCCAGGTGCCCCTGCCCCCACCCCCCATCTTATATTTGTGCAGCTGGTTCTTTATGCCTAAGTGTAGAACCATACATTTGTCCCTATTGAATTGTTAGTTTGGAACCAATTCTCCAATCTGTTAAGATCATCTTGAATCCTAATTCAGTCTTCTGCATCATTAGCTACCCCTCCCAGTTTGGTGTCATCTGCAAATTTGATGAGCATCTCCTCAGTTCCTTCGACCAAGTCATTTATAAAGACTTTGAACAACAACAGGCAGGACAGAACCCTGTGGCGCACTCCACTTGTCACTTTTTTCCAGGATGACAAGGAACCATTAATAAGTACTCTGTGGATTTGGTCAGTCAACCAGCTACAAACCCACCTAACAGTTACTTCATTCAGCCCACATTTTAGCAGCTTCCTCGCAAGAATATCAGTGTGTGTGTGTGTGTGTGTGTGTGTGTGTGTCAGTGTCAGAAGCCTTACTGTAATCAAGATATGCTATGTCCGCAGCATTCCCCTGATCCACCAGGTTTGCAACTCTATTAAAAGGAAAAAGGAAAGAAATGAGATTCGTTTGGCATGACTTGCTTTTGAGAAACCCATATAAATGGCATATTATAAAGGACACATTCCTTCAATACGTTCTTCAGCCACAGATATCACTGATATGAATGGAATTTCCACAAGAGCGTTGTCCATGCTCTTGATGTTGTACTGAGGATTGGGCCAGAAGGACTTTCCTCCTGGCTTTTGTCCAAGGCAAGGAGAACTTGCGTTTCAACTTATGCTCCATTTGCCCTTCAGAATTCTCAAAGCATTATCCTTCCTTGGGGGTAAATCTTAGAAGCAGGTAGGAGAAGAAAGAAGAATTGCACAGCTCCTACCCACGTCTCTCTTCCTTAGTTGCTGGTTTTTTTTGGGGGGGGGAGGGATGAGTTTGCCTTGTCTGTGATATTGCTGAGGTATTCATCTCAGAAACAACCATTTTTCCAGACTCCACACGGATCTCAGGTGTGTGCTTGTAAATAAGAAACAATCCTTGCAAAGCCCTGTAATTTTGCACTTACCGCTGGGCTTCTTCCAGCTGTTGTGTTTAAACCGTGCTAGAAAGCTTTGCTGTGATACTTCCCACTTCTGCAACTGCCTGCTTCAAGGAAACAGCCTTTTTTTGGGGGGGGGGAGACCTGCAACTAAATGTTGCAGTGTGAAAAGCTTGTATTTTCTGTTCCATCTGGTTTTCTTTCCCATTCAGTCCAACCAGGATTCATTGGGCTGTTTGTGGGTCCCGTCCCACCCCACCTACCCTTAGGATTTTAGAATGTCTGCAAAGCTTGGTGTTTCCCTGAACTTACTGATATCCCCGTCATGTACATGGGTGGTGCTGTTTTAGCTACTTAATGCAGCGGCACCAACCTCTGAACTTAGGAAATGGAAGGAGCAATATGATGGGTTACTCTTAGTGGTTCAACCACAGAAGTCTGAACGGTGCTATCCCATTCAATTCCAGCATCTAACTCAGAATGCCAACACCACAATCATTTTTCACTGTCCTCAGACTCAGCAATGCCTGGGCTGTGTGATCATGCTTCGGGCTCAGGGGTAAGAACAGGAGAGAGAACATCAACTTGATCGACAGCTTTACTGCCTTTTAATCTCTTCTCCATGCTCCACTCCTCTGGTTTGCCCCATAAAGCTTTCTAAAACAAGCAAAGGAAACAAAAGGTGTTTTTGTGTTGAACTGATATTTGAACGTTCGCCTGCAGCAGTCCCTGCTAATGGTTCTGCCAGGAATGTCGTAGTCTCCCAAAAAGTGACATTTTTGTTTGTCTCTCTGTGTGCGTTTAAGAGAGGCCACGTTTAGACAAAGACTAGGTAAAGGTAAAGGGACCCCTGACCATTAGGTCCAGTCGTGACTGACTCTGGGGTTGCGCGCTCATCTCGCATTATTGGTCGAGGGAGCCGGCGTATAGCTTCCAGGTCATGTGGCCAGCATGACAAAGCCGCTTCTGGCAAACCAGAGCAGCAACATGGAAACGCCGTTTACCTTCCCGCTGTAGCGGTTCCTATTTATCTACTTGCATTTTGACGTGCTTTCGAACTGCTAGGTTGGCAGGAGCTGGGACCAAGCAACGGGAGCTCACCCCGTCACAGGGATTCGAACCACCGACCTTCTGATCAGCAAGCCCTAGGCTCTGTGGTTTAACCACAGCGCCACCTGGGTCCCAGACAAAGACTAAGATGTACTCAAACTGCTCATAAGCGCTTTCAATCATTTCCTAATTGTGCGTTATAAAATGTTTTCAGGTTGAAATCACAAGATTCAACTTTGTGCATGTTTCATATATATATAAGAAAGGCAAATTTCAATGCATACTCACCCAGAGGTAAGCCCATTGCATTCAGTGGCATTTAAGCTGCAGTCTTGCACACACTTACCTGGGAGTATTGAACACTGGTACTTTCAGCAGAGAAAACATGCCTAGGATTGCACTTAGTTATGTCTTGTCTCTGGGTATATTCCCCCTCTCACCTCTCCATCTAAGAAACCTTGGTTTTGCCACTGGAGGCTACCTAGATTTTTGTTCAGTTAAGTTCCTGAACTTGGTCCTTGGTCTACAAACTGCATGGGTCCTTGGAGCCTTGAACAGTGGTTTCAGGGCTTCCTGCAGATCTCCCTGCGAGCTAAGACTTGGATAGAAAAATAGCCAACCAGCTTGCTTTTGCGTAATTTGTTTGCTCCTTGATGAGCAACATAATGCAACATAAACATAACATAAAATGGAAACTGACAGCAAATTTTTTGATTATCATATTCCTTTCCACCATGCGCAAGGCTATGCTAGTATTTCTGGAAAGATGTGTACGCCTGGGTAGCTCAGTTGGTTAGAGCATGGTGCTGATAACGCCAAGGTTGCAGGTTCAATCCCCGTCTGGGACAGCTGCATTTTCCTGCATTGTAGGGGGTTGGACAAGATGTTCCCCAGAGTCCCTTCCAACTCTACAATGATTCCATTTATGACTGTGTGTTGGGTTATGGGCCTGTGTCAAGGTTTGGTTTGATTTGGCAGGGTGACAACTCCTGATTTCCTCAGACATTAAGAATTTGGGGGCACAATATAACCAAAATAGAGGGGTTAGTTAAGTGAGCACATACTCAAGTGTCACCCGTTGAAATGGGTGCAACTTTTGCTGGATCTTTTGCTGTTTGGGATACAACCTTTTATGCACCCGTGTACACAAAGAACTGTGGATTATTTAGAACAGTGGTAACTTCACTGCTACCCACAGCAGGTGAGAAGAACAAATGTTTCCTAAATATTCACCTATTAGTTTTTGTTGTCACTGAGATATTTTTAAATATTCCCAAGTAATTGGGCTTTGATGTTTACTTGCACCTCATTCCTCCCCTTGCTTTCCAACTGGTACTGCTGTTTTATCATTCTACGTGGGTTACAAATCTCTTTAGAGGGTGCTGGCCTTCTCACGTCAAGGTCTTCCGTCACTCAATTCTGCACAGGCTACTTCATCATCTGTTTCTGTTCACATGCTTCTACAAGCTGCTTTGGGACAAACATCAGCAGCACTTCACAAGTCTTGACCCTAAATGCCCCCCCCTCCCCTCGCCTTAGGAAGTTGCTCCTCACATTTCTGGTTTCCTGAGTTTTTAGCTTGCTGACTTTATCCTATGTGTCAACTTCGCCCATGTTCATTTCACTTCCTCTGATAAAAGCGGGCTTGCATGATGCTTCACCGATTATCTGAATTTTTGTGGCGACCGGCAGTATCTTTTCCTAACTGTGACGCATCAGCTCATTGATAAAAGTTACTTATGGGGGGGGGGGACACCTCTGAAAGAGGCTGGATGAAACAGATTCTGTTAGAAAAATAAGAAGTGTAGCTGCCTTTTTATCTCTTTCTCGCTTCTTTTAATGAGAGGCATTGACGCAGTTCAGATGTAGCATATGAAGCTTTGCATGAGTGAGCAAACATACAGTCATACCTTGGTTCTCGAACGGCTTAGTTGATGAACAAATCGGCTCCCGAACGCCCAAAACCTGGAAGTAAGTGTTCCGGTTTTCTAATGGTTTTTCGGAACCTGAACATCTGACGCGGCTTCTGCTTGAGTGCAGGAAGTTCCTGCAGCCAATTGGAAGCTGTGCCTTGGTTTTTGAACAGTTTTGGGAGTCGAACAGACTTCCGGGATGGATTAAGTTCGAGAACCATGGTATGACTGTATACAGGTTCTGGAGCAAAGACAGCAACTACTGCGCTCCCCTCCTGGACCGGCTGCTGCACATCCTGGGGTGAAGCTACTCAGGCTCCACACAGGCGATAACAATTTTTCCAGGTTTGACTGTTAGCTGGGGCTGCTGGGAGTTTGGGTTCCTTGGAGGCAGGGCATTGCCTAGTATTTGTCACCACTTCCTTTACCATAAGAAGCAGAGAAGCACATATTGGGGCTGCATCCTTTCGCTATGTAATATTTTCTGTGCAATTAGTTTTTTTCTTATAGGGGTATTGTGCTCTAAACAGAGTCTCAGTATTTCTATTGCTGCTTACAAAACCTAAAAGAGCCTAGTTGTTCTGCAGCGAAAAGCACATTTGTTGTCAGAAGCTGACTTGATTAAGATTATTCCAGTAGCACCTTAAGATTATTGATTAAGATTATTCCAGTAGCTCATTCCTATGACAAACTTAGTTGGTCTCTAAGGTGCTACTGGAAGGATTTTTTTATTTTGTTTTGACTGCATCAGACCAACACGGCTACCTACCTGTAACTTGATTAAGATTAAAAGAGCATTTATAGGCAATAAACCAGAAACATAATCTCTCTCTCTCACTCACACACACACTTACTCACTCACTCACTCACTCACTCACTGTGTAATAACTTCATCCTGGCAAGTGTTGTGCAGCCCATAAGCCTTACAAAACCCACCCTGAAAGCAGTAGACAGAGAAGAATAGTGTTGTGGAGGGTGGCCCTCTGGTGGTGCAATTTGTAGTTTCGCCTTTCTGGCCTTGTTTTGAAATCTTAGCCTGAAACAAGATATCTGTGTTAGAAATGCTGTCAAGTGAACATACTAAATGCTGGTTCTAGCCTTGCTTGATTAAACGTTTGGTTGTGTTTGATTGTTACTTTTTTTATTACCGTAACCCACATATAAGTGGAAAGTCTGGATATAAGTTTCTTAAATAAATAAGCACACTCTGCTTTGCAAAAAAATTCCTCTGCACCATCCTTCCCAACACTTTGCATATGTGTGGTGCTGAAGCGTGGCTCTGGGTCCAATAATATAGATTTTTTGTTTATACTGACAGTGTGATGACATTCATGTCGTGAACTTCCTGCCCTCACACCTGACACACACACACACACCCAGTTCTTTTGTCCCTCTTGCAGTGGGATTCCAAGGCAGCCTTGGTGAAAGACAGGCAGGAAAGACAGGAGGCAACTTGGACGATGACTCACCCAATTTTTATTCTTTTAAACAGTACAAAATGCAACAATACGGTGCAGAGCAGCCGTGCAGTTATTGTCAATGTCAGTTACATATCTCATTGGCCCAGTTGTGTAGCAGAATAAAAATGAAGTGCTGATTGTGATATAAATAAGTTAGGCATAGCTTCATAATATAAATATTCTTAACACTGCTTAGGGTGGTGATATGAACAGCTCCTGTATAGGTTGTTGATAGGTAGGTGTAAAGGGACGCGGGTGACACTGTGGTGTAAACTAATGAGCCTTGGGCTTGCCGATTGGAAGGTCAGCTGTTCAAACCCCCGCAACAGGGTAAGCTCCCGTTGCTCAGTCCCAGCTCCTGCCAACCTAGCAGTTTGAAAACACACCAGTGCAAGTAGATAAATAGGTACCGCTCCGGTGGGAAGGTAAATGCCGTTTTCGTGCGCTGCTCTGGTTTCGCCAGAAGCGGCTTAATCATGCTGGCCACATGACCCAGAAAAATTGTCTGTGGACAAACGTCGGCTCCCTCGGCCAGTAAAGCGAGATGAGCCCCAGAGTCATTCGCAACTGGACTTAACTGTCAGGAGTCCTTTACCTTTAGGTAGGTGTACACATTGTCCAAAATGAAGAAATTTATGAATAATGACTCATTTAAACATAAATACAATTCTCCTCAACATAGCGGGGGAGATTGGGATGAGGTAACCTTCCTATGGTCCTTTAAACTGGATTTAAACCAGAGAACTCTTCTAAGAAATGATGAGCCACTCTTCCTTTACATATGGGTAAATTTATTTCCCCGGTTTGGTAACATTTAAGAAGTCATGCAAAGCAACACTTTGAAGGCCTGAGCCTGTCTCTTAGTAGAGTAACCTGGCACCTTCCAGATGTTGGATTAGTTGTAGTCACATCTGGAGGGCACCAGATAGGTGAAGGGTTTAGCTGGTACAATGAGTAAAAGTAATTTCCGATTTCCAACTTCTACAAACTGCTGTATACATAAGTCTGCTGTATATAAACACACAAACCCAAGAATATTGTTAACAGAAATATTTTACTCTACCTATTAATGTTTGGAATGCAGTAATAATTGTACCTTAGTTTGCAAAACTTTTAAGCAGCCTTATTCACAGCTGCGGACATACAAGCTGTAGTTGATTGCAGTGACTGAGCAAACTTTGCTAGGGAGTCTGCAGTACAGAAACGCTTAGAAAAAACAAAATAGCTGCTTTAAGATACCGTTTATTATCAGTAGAGGGCAGTACATGCGAACAGAATTGAACAGAACTGTGTAGTGTACACACAGAAATGCCAAAACTTTATACAGTACATTGAAAAAGTAATTATTACAAGTTTAATTCACAAATAGATGCTTCATTCTACCTAAAGACCTCATCATTCAACAAAACAGTGTTTTTCGACAGAGTGTCCTAAAACCATGGTTTTTGAACGTTCTGCTTCTGGGAACCATTTTCATATTGAGTTGTTAGATGAAGAACCCATGGGAAATGCAAAGGATTCCCTTGTGTGAGTGTGTGTGTGAGTGTATTTGTTCTAGGGTGGGCATTCATTTCATGCAAGGTGCAGCCTTGGCTTGGCACATCTCACTTTTGCTCTTAAGTGCTCTGCGAGAGCATCTGTCCTGCCTTGGTCCCAGAGACAGGTACAAGGTGGGAGAGCTAGATCCCAACGACAGGAAGTTGGCCAAACACCAGAGCATCAAGGGAACACCAGGTCCATCAGGGTAGAAACCACAAGCTGGGTTGCACAGAGCTATGGGCGTGTTCTGTTCCAGCAACCCGCAGTCTTGAACCCAGACCCTGCTCGGGCCCAGCTGCCTTCCAGGCTCTCTGTTTCCAAAGAGGCCCCTTAAACTCCCACGAAGCTGGGGCTAGGAGCAAGTTTGACTTCCGCCTCTAATTCTACGGGTCAACCCTGTCCACAGGCCTCCCTAGACCGTTGGCTACAGGTGGTACTGCTGATATTTATGCCGTGTGGCTGGAGGTGTCTGGGGTAGTTCAGATAGAGGGGGCCCCATAAGGTCTTCAGGCTGGGCAGCTTCGGGGTTGGTTACTTATTTTTATTTTTTTGAATCTCTTTTCAGACCTATACTCAAAAGTGTCGTTCTTGCCCTACTCTGAGCAGAATCCCGAAGAACGTGTGCTTTGAAATGAGGGCGAGGGCTATATTTCTATCAGTATTTAATAGGAAACAGAAGTAGCATTAGCTTTATATTAGTGCCATGTGTTTCATTAGTTACTACTGTATAGTTTTATAGTTGAGGTGTGAACCAGGGTGTTCCTGGTACAAACCTTGCATCAGATGTGACTTTACTGGAGTGACCTTGAAATGGGATTCATCCCATTTCCTATAATAGTGGGGTAATAGTGACCTATCTTGCACAATGCCTGTAATGATAGCTGAAATGATGCAAATTAATGGGCTGTGAGGACTTGGAAAAGCGCCAACCCATTCTATTACTAACCTGGCTGTCGCAAAATCTAGTAGATCAGACCATCCTATTTTTAGCTTTCTGGCTTCTCTATCAGTTTAGGCTTCAGATGGATCCAAAAAGAATGGAATTTTAGAACCTAATTCAAACAGTTTCTCTGGCCTTTCACTATTCAACAGATTCAGCCTTAGTTTCATTGCCACCCTGTCATATCACAAGTTGACATTGTAAGGGGGCTGAAGTAAAATTGCCAAGCTTACAAACGTATTGTGTAAGTCGTTGTTAAGATGCATCAACTGAAAACAATATTTGTAACACACAAATTTCAACATGACCCTTTTGTAGGTGCATCCAGAGGGTTGGTGCTGGTGTAATTGAATCACTGATTGAGCCCCTCCTTCAGCTAAGATCAATTCATGTTTTTAATATAACTGTACTCTTGGGATTATTTTCTTTGGCTCTAAATGCTGTTGTGTGTAGTATCTAGGTCAGAGTCATAGAAAAGCATTTCCGAGGAGATTAAAGCTGTGCACCTCTAGCTGCCCATTGTCTGCTCATTTCAGTTTTCCTCTGCATGCATTGCAATTCTGTCTCTATTAGCAAAATCAGCTATCCTCTTCCGCCCTCTTTCCTATCACTACAGCGGGAGAAATGTGCACAGGGAACAACTGAGTCTTATGCATACCTGCCAAGTCCTAGACTGCAAAATCTGGGATTGGCAGCCGCATGACACCAGAAGTTGCGTAGTCGCAACTTCTGGTGTCGCTTTGCCCATCTATGGGCACCGAAAATGGCCGGCGCCAGAAGTCATGCCTATGCACTTCTGGACATGCGTAGATGCAACTTCCGGTGTCGCTTTGCCCATCTATGGGCACCAAAAATGGCCAGCGCTGGAAGTCACGTCTACGCACTTCCGGACATGCGTAGACGCGACTTGCGTTGCCGGCGCCGGCCATTTTCGGTGCCCATAGATTGGCAAAACAGGAAAAAAATATGGCCCCTGGCAGGAGTAGAATAAGGGAGAATAATGGGAGAGGAACTGATACGGGGGACCGCCGGGAAATGGTACGAAAAAATGGGGGTTTCCCGGGAGATACAGGGTACTTGGCAGCTATGGTCTTATGCTAACCTAACTTCTGGAGAGTGCCTGCTTGCATAAAGAATTTTGCACCTATGCTTTTTCTGTGTGATCAAGGACACCTGGTCTTTACACAAAGGAAGGTGAATAAATTCCACAAGTGCAACAGAGCACATAACTGCCTGGTGGCTGAGTCCTCCTCTTAATTTACTGGCTCTTGATTAAGGCAAGAAATTCAAATCCTTTGCAAAAGGTTTTTCAGGTGGGTTGTGGTGCCCAAAAAACTGACTCGGTTCTGCAATTGATGAGAGGGCTGAACTGTGTTCATGCTGCTGTGAATGTACTGCAAATCAGGGGCTCTGAGTCACCATCTCTGCCATTTCTAATCACTAATGGTGACCAAGATCCCTGTAAATGACAAGCCTGTGTTTTGCTGGGTATCGGAATCTGACTTTATTTGACTTTCACATCCCTAAAATGTTTAAATTCATGCAGAAGGAAAATGTGGCAATTGGAAAAGCTGCTTCCTTTAATAAGTCAAGGCACCCTCAGTGACATGTCAGCTTCCTCTTCTACGACTGGAAGCAGGACAATAGGTGCCCCCTTCCCCCGGTACCGTAGTATATGTACTTACCACACCGTTACTTCTATTAATAGATTTTTGCTGTATTTTGCAAGTGCTTCAGAACCCACAAAATCACTTTGACTAGGACTACTCTTCAGTCATTGTCCAGATGTTGTTCTGTAAAAGAAAACTACACCTCACATAAATAATAAAAATTTCTGTTATTTAAATTACCTGGTCTGGGTGTTAAATGTATCAGTGTGAAAATAATAGACAGATTAATTACCCAAGTAGGTCAGGCTAGCAGACAATCTAAAGTGGCTATTGTTGCTGTGGTTTGCTTAAACCTTTTGAATGTGATAGCAACCCTGGAATTAGGTTACTCTACTCTGTTCAAGAAATAGTCCCTTAGGACGATGATCTCTGAACATCCTATTCCCCATATTATACATAAATGCACCTTAAGAGATCCTCTGTTTTTGCTGCTTGCTGGCCTTTTCTGTTTAGTTCATCAGTGTCACGCTGATAATAGCCCTGGTTTATTATTTTAATCCTGAACCTCACATGTTTCGGGGTTTTGTCAAAGCAAACTGGAACTATTTTGAGAATTCTAATGTGAAATTTAGATTACAGTACAGTACACAATTTCAGAGAGTGGGGCAGGTCCTACCCAACCAGATGTAACCTTGGTGTAAAACCATGTGTTAGGCTATGATGCCTGGATTAGAGGTAAAATGGACCAAGCAGACTTTACTTTACTTCATTTGATTTTTGAAATTTAAAGTCAGCTTTCATTTTGAAAGCTGGGGATAGCTGAGTTAGTAGAGCACGAGACACTTAATCTCAGGGTGATGGGTTCAAGCCCCATGTTGGGCAAAAGATTCCTGCATTGCAGGGGGTTGGACTAGTTGACTCTTGTGGTCCCTTCCAACTCTACAAATCTTTGATTCCCTGCAGAAAAGTCCTATTAAATTCAGTAGGACTAACTTCTTGGTAATCATACATAGAAGTGGGTTGTAAGTTTTGGGGCTCAGGATTATGTGGAGTAGAATGCTCTACTTGAATGCTAAACGATACCCATTCTCCTGTCTTCTCATCCCTTATGACCAGGAGGAGGACTTCTGCTGCGGTTACAGTGAATCTCCGTTTAGCATTACATGCAAGAAAGGAATCCCAGTTTAAAATGAACAATGGTTAAACAAACCAGCCTCATAAATCATGGCCTGAGGCTGGCTTGTTTATCAGCTAACCATTGTTTGTTTTAAAACAGAATTCATGGGTTGACTAGGAGAGGGTGTTTTGGAAGGCTGAAGTGCTGCTTGGGACAACCAAGCCCTGTATAGGTAGAGCTCAAGTCTAAAGTGCAGCTCATCGCATAGAGAAGCTTGAAGATGGAATTTCACAGTACTTTAAATCCCAGAGTATATGGCATCTTTTAAATGCGTCTTTGATTATTTTTGGTTTTAAAGTTCACTATTCTCTGAGTTTAAAAAATAGTATAGTTATTGAGAATATAATTTGCACTGTCATTTGCACCACATTTTTATTGAGTGTTTGGATCAATTCACACATTCTAAATGTAAAGGTGACACACTATTATAAATAGACTTGTTCTTTTCTTAATCTTTATTTAGAAGATTTATCAACTGCTTAAAAAGTTCTCTTAAGTGGTGTACAAATAAAATTGTGGATATCATTGTAGATAAATTGTTATCTCAGAACAAATCAGCATGCAGCGGGACTGAGTAATATTGCCCAAAAGAGACAATTCCCCATCAAACTTAACAAAAACCATTTGTGGTTTCCTCAGAGGTACTCATTCTAGCTATAACACCAAACCACAGTTGGACATTGCTTGAACAAACCTTACAGTGCAATCTTGGGCTTATTCCAAGGTAGAGGAGTATATATTGAGCTCTCCTCTTGCCCTTACATGAATTACTTCCTCTTTAGTACAAACCATAATTTGATGCTTTTGCCCAAATATGGCAAACTGTGATTTGAAGCCAATTTCCAAGGTCAAACCATAGTTTGTTTTCTTGAATAACGGGAAACAATGGTTTGCACCAAAGAGAGGTAGTAATATTTAATCAGGGCATGTACAGGTTATGCAGGGGGGGGGGAGTATAAACCCAAGGCTCACTTGTGTATCATGGTCTGGCATTGTGTGTTAACCAGCACACTGAAATTTGTCTTGGGGGAGATGCAAACTTTCTATATGATTGTGCATGGCAACATTTTCCTTTTTTTGGAATTACACAATGCCCCCCCTTATGTGGGGTTTACGTTCTAAGGCCCCACACGCATAAGTGAAATCACGTAAAGTGGGGAGTACCACCCCCTTTAATAGGGAGGGCACACGGGGGGGGGAGAGGACCATAGCTGCCAAGTCTCCCGTTTTCCCCGGGAAAACCCCTTTTTTACTTACCTTTTCCCGGTGGTCCCCTGTATCACTTCGTCTCCCGTTTTTCTCCGTTATTTTCTCCTGCCAGCGGCCATTTTTTTATTTCTGATTTGCCCTTCTATGGGCACCAAAAATGGCCGCCGCCAGCTTCAAAAGTCGCATCTACGCATGTCCAGAAGTGCATAGACGTGACTTTCGACGACGCCGGCGGCCATTTTTGGTGCCCATAGATGGGCGGAGCGACACCGGAAGTTACATCGACGCAACTTCCGGTGTCAAATGGCTGCCGGTCCCGGATTCTGCAGTCCGAAACTTGGAAGGTAAGGAGAGGACTCACCCTGAACATTTCTTGGGGCCTTTGCCTGCCTGCCAGTGCATGTGGCAGTGGCAGCAGCTGGTCATGGAGGGCCAAGAAGGGCGCCCAGCAGAATTGGTGCCAGGATGGGGTTGTGGGTGCGAGGCGGAGAGCAAGGTAGATGCAAAGGTGTCTCCCACTCTGCACCAGTGGTCAATCGAAGGCCACCTTCCCTTGCTTGGGCAGCAGCCCTGAGCAAGAGAAGGCCTATCTATCTATCTATCTATCTATCTATCTATCTATCTATCTATCTAGCAACAGCATGCATAAGCACGGTCACGTGTAAATGGGGTGGGTGGGGGCCTGTGTAGGCCTTTTTTGAATACCAGATGGCGGTGTAATTCAACTATATGAAGGTACTCAATGAAACACTTTAAGAATAAAGTTGGTGTGGTTTAGGGCATAGCTATACATTCACTTTCAAAAGCTTCGCTTAATTGAGCAGCCCCAATCTTTCATACTTGATGTCCTAGCTGTAATTTGGGGGGCTTACTTTGCTTGGTGGTTTACTGAGGTAACCTATGGGAAGCACTTTTAGTAATTAGGGGAAGTGCTACACAAATACTAAATATTACTGTTTAATTGAGCAAAACGTACTTCATGTTTTCGAAAGAAATACAACCCTTGCAGCACGTTGCATTCTCACTAGATGTTTCACAAATAGAGATTGCCGTTTGCTCTTTGGCCTATTTTCAGTGGACATTAGTAACGCACATATAAAAATCCCTCAAGGATGGCTTCATAAATTGGTAACGCCGAAGTTAATGCTTCGTTCAGCTGATGGAGAGGGATACAGTCTCTGAGATCTTACGATGCAATGAAGAAGTTGGCCTTTAAGGTGTTGCCGGATTCTGTGTCGTGTTCCCTGCAGCAGCACACTGACAACGGCCATCCCTCTGTAAATTGATTCTGTTTGTGATGACGCAAAGAGGGGAAGCTGCAGTGCTACGGCAACTCTTTTGTTGACTCTGGTTTCTTTGTTCATGTTGCTTCGCGAAATGCTTGCACCTGGCTTGAAATGTAGTACAGGGTTGGTACGCATAAGTGCTCCTATCTAATTTCCCCCTCTTTTGGGGACACTCTGTATGTGAGCTGCCAGGCTGACCAGGGGCTGTGTGTACACACCTAACAATGCAATATGGATGCTGTCAGATTGAAATGCAGTAGAATTGCTGCACTGCAGACTTAGCTAAACAGTTTTGCAAGGGTTTTCATCCTGTCCGGCTGTTTTAAAAAAGCATTTTAAATGCTTTTTAAATTTAAAAGTGCAGTGAGCTAATAAGCCAATGACATTTAGCCTGAGCTGAGCAGTCACTTCTGCCTCGTTGAATGGGTGCAATGAGCCCCTCTCACTGAGCTAGTAAATGCTACTGAGACACACACACACACACACACACACACACACACACACACACAAAAGTTCAGCTAATTAATCATGTCTGCACAGAGGTAATGCTGCAGGGAAGCCATTATTAAATGGCATTTAGCGCAAAAGAAGAGAGCTACCCTTTCCCCAAGAGATTCACCTATGCTGCCCAATCAGAAACTAGCACACACATGTCATAGCTTTCTTTTCTGCTTTTATATATTTCGCCAGGGACGTGATTGGCTCTCATCTGAGATTAATGGGAGGCATTACTTGACACCGGTTGTAGCTTCCCTGCAGATTCTTATTTGGTAGGCTGTTGATATAGAACAAGTCTCTTTCAGCAGCTGAGCATCTTGGCATACATAATTCATTAAGTCGTGGTGTTCTGGAAATATGCAGATTTCTTTCCGCTCTTCCGATTTCTCTTCAGCTGGTGAAATATGTCTTTCCAACCAAGTCCTTGAATTTTACTGCACTTTGGAATTTTGCAAATGGCTCTTATATAACCAGAAGATCTCACAACTGGAATACCAAGTTAGATGTTCTCTTGTGTACCTAATAGCAGGGAATCAATAGCTCAACAAAACGAACAAACTGAAAAGCAAAATTCATTTTAAAGAATCCAGCATACTTTCCCCTGTTATCTCAATAACAGCAGAGGACTGGAAAATTCTGTTTTAAATTGGTAACACTAAAAAATATCAAAAATGCCCGAAGCAAACTATTTACTCTCAGTGTCTTGGGGCTACATAAAGGTAGGATTGCGTTCTTTTTTTACTTTTTAACCATACTTGTCTGATTGAAAGCATAAATTATGAAAAAACAAAATTGTGGAAATAATCATTTGAAAGCTGTGGTTGTTTTTCTTTGCATTATAGATTGAGACTGCATTGGTATATTAGAATAGCTTGTAATATCTAGCTGGTAGCTGTGGAAAGAGATCCTTCATTTTTCAGTCATGCCTGATTATGCCTATAATAAAGTTGAAGTCTGCTTTTTGGCGAATATCAGATTGGAACTATTGTGCCATATTCCATTAACCAAGGGGAACTTAGTTAAATAGATTGTGCGACTAATAATGGCTGAATGGATGCATTCATAATGCTTTCTGGTCACAACGTAGATCTCTGTTTCCAAGGATGTGTTTTAATAGCATATTCTGGTTTCCTGTGTGTGACACACAGCTTCTGTTGATTAAATCTCATCTGAAATGTTGGGAGGCTGAAAATGGTCTTCCCTGAATGTTGACCTGTCTTACAACTTATACATGCTGAAAATCAGTCTTGGTTTACAAAGCTTCTATAAAAGAAAGCTCAATAGGCTTTTCTCTCTTTTCTCGCTAGTGGGTATTCTGATTTATTCATCACATGCAGCATAATATGCTGCGTCGGATTCCCGGAGTAAATCACAGGGTAGGGTGGGGGGCATAGCTGCCAAGTTTTCCCTTTACTCGCGAGGAAGCCTATTCAGCATAAGGGAAAATCCCTTTAAAAAAGGGATAACTTGGCAGCTATGGTGGGGGGACATGTATATCTTCTCTGGGTTGTTCTTTAATTATACACCCATGTAATGCTTCCACATTATCCTCTTTTCCTTGATACAGTGTGTCCAGTAAAATAAAATCAGTGAACTTCAGTTAAATGCATCATATTGCTAAATCAATTGCAGTATTGGCTTAGGACCAACAAAGATGTCTTAGAATGCTAAACTTCGATATAAGCTATTTAGGTCACCAGGCACTTTGATTCTAAAGCAGACCACTCACCGCAACCCAATATTTTTTGTTTCCAGAATTTCGAATAATTCTCTCTTCAAGAACTGGTTTTCCCATATGCCAGATAACTTGTTTTCAAATATTACAAGTGCTCTGTTTCTGCTATATTATTAGAGGGGCCTTCTACTTTGCTCGGGACCCTGTGGGTTCTGTCTTCCAAGTACCACTCGACAATACTTTGCCCCCAAGTAACGATGCCGTTCCCACTTGGTCAAGTACAGATGAATATCCCGAGTCAGCAAGGAGAATTCTGTGTGCAAAAGAAATCAGGCTTTCGCACATGGATTTCCCAGCAAAAGGCTGCTCTCTGTAGAAATCCCCAACCAGCAACCTGTCATGTGCATGCAGTGCTTCTGCGTTCAATGCCGAACAACAGATAGTTGGTTATCCCTGTGTATCACGTAGTACAGAGAGCCTATGTGGTTCAGGCTGCTGGATTTGTACTAGGAAATATTTCTCCAACCATAGAATCATAGAATCGTAGAGTTGGAAGAGACCACAAGGGCCATCCAGTCCAACCCCCTGCCGAGCAGGAAACACCATCAAAGAATTCTTGACATATGGCTCTCAAGCCTCTGCTTAAAGACCTCCAAAGAAGGAGACTCCACCACACTCCTTGGTAGCAAATTCCACTGCCGAACAGCTCTTACTGTCAGGAAGTTCTTCCTAATGTTTAGGTGGAATCTTCTTTCTTGTAGTTTGAATCCATTGCTCCGTGTCCGCTTCTCTGGAGCAGCAGAAAACAACCTTTCTCCCTCCTCTATATGACATCCTTTTATATATTTGAACATGGCTATCATATCACCCCTTAACCTTCTCTTCTCCAGGCTAAACATACCCAGATGCCCTCCTGATCTTTTGAACCACCACTCCCATTGTCCCTGACCATTGACCACACTGGCTGAAGCTGATGAGGCTTGGTGGCAAAAACTATCAGGAAGGCGGGCACCAGGTTGGAGAAGACTCTGCTAGGGAAGCCAGGGTACTCTTCTTTGAAGGTCACTTGGGTGGCCTTGGGGAAGTTCACCTGCTTGGGCAAGCCCCCAAAATGGGATAATCCGGAAGTATGCTGCCCTGAGCTCTGTGGACATACAGATTTGATAGAACCAGTGGAGGATGGGGTAACCAGCTGCAAGAAACCCATCCGCACCACCACCACCACCACCAAAAAACAGGGTTTTCAACACTCCCTATGTGATATTGAAGTTTGTTCTGGCCAGTCACCCCACATGCAGTTTGCTGTTATACACACTGACATTTATTGTGGCACTGAGTTTTCACTATTGTTAATTAAATCTTAGCAAGCAGAGTAAGAACCTCAAGTGATGAGACAGTTTAATATATGTATTCAATAATATACCATTGTACTGGTGTTTGGTTTTGTTGGTGGTTTAGTGCATGAGTTTTGCTGGCTTACGGGTAGGGAGAATCTTTTGATCTATGCAGGCTTTTTTTGCCAAATCATTAAAAAAATGTAATCAGTTGATTTTCCAGTGGATCAGTTTTGCATCATTGTGTCTGACAACAAATGCATTTTACATCTGGAGAGAAAGGGGTTGAATCCCTTTTAAAATTTGCTGTTTTGCCCCTGAAAAGCTTGGAGCTGAACTATTAGTTTCTGCAAAGCTGAAAATGAAATGGCTGGATCCTATTGCTTGGTGTAAATTAGACTCCTTTTTGGTGGCACTTCTTTTTCTAGGACGTGAATGTCTTTAGCTGCAAAGTCCCATTGAAGTAGGTAGGAGTTAAGCAGTTACTTGGAAGTACATCCTGCTGAATTCAAATGTGCAAAGGATTGTAGCCTTACAGCACAATCCCACGCTTGTCTTCTTGAGAAATAGTATCATTGAGTTCAATAGTGATTACTTCCAGGAGAGGTTCTGTATCTATAGGATTGCAGTATTGTGTTGAGTAGGCACCATACATTTAAAGCACAAGTAATTTTCTCTCTTAAAAAATTCCTGGGAACTATAGTTTACCTCTCACAGCTACAGTTCCCAGTGCCCTTAGGTGCCATCGCCCAGCACCCTGATGCTTGCCCCTGGGCCCCATGTCATCATTTCCCTGCCTGGCTCAGCACTCCGAGGAGGGCCAGCAGCTGGATTGACCAACCATATTGATATCCCACAATGCCCCCTTTAATGAGAAATCTAAGGTAGTGTAACATGCATCTGTCCGCCCTTGCTCAGAGCTAAAGACCCCTTTGTTGCCATCTGCTACGGGGGATAGTTCCCCAGTTACAGAGAGAAATTTGCATGTGCCAGTCCTCAGAACATTTCTGAGGTCCTTTATGGATGTGCCTTCGGGAAAACACCAGGGATCGAAGCAAACCGGTGCCTCCCTCCTCTCCAAACAGGAAGGTTCTCTTGGCTGTCAGGAAATAACCAGTGATAGGGACCCGCTCCTACCTTGTGCATTTGCACAAAGAGGGACATGCATATTGTATCAAATAAGTGCTGCCCAGGAAACAGGTAGATATGCTCCTCATTTGCAGGCTTAACTGTCTAAAGCAAACATGACAAATGAAAGAAGCAGAGCCATGTAAATTTAAAAGAGCAAATGAGAGTGTCTGAGCAAAAAGAAACGAAGGGCGTGGACTGCTTTCAAAGCATGTATCCTGGCCCATTTTCTCTCATTTAGCCCACATAATTTTTTTGTTTTGTTTTCAAGTTATGCAGTTTGTATGGGGAAATGGTTATCAGAGAGAAGTAGTAGACAAGGAGTTTGAGAAAACGTGTTCAATGTTCTTAAGTTAGGAGACAACGTTGGAGGGAGAGGCATTGGCAATGCAAATGTGCATTTTGGCCAGTGCCAGTTTTCCATTTATAACCTGATGAGCTGTTTTCAAGCCTCATGTGTGAAGACACCCTAGAAACAGGGGAAAGGCACACACCCTGTTTTATGTCACATGGGGAGCAGTCCCTTGCTGCCAGGTGGAAATGGAAAAGCACAAATGGCCCATTTCTATTAAGTGTGATGGCTGTCTTTGCTGCCTATGGAAATGTTTGGTGATTTATTAATTCATAGAATCATAGAGTTGGGACCACAAGGATTATGTAGTCCAACCCCCTGCAATGCAGGAATCTTTTGCCAGATGTGGGGCCCACAACCCTGAGATTAAGAGTCTCATTCTCTACCGACTGAGTTATCCAGGCCAGCGTGCATTTCCCTAACGGTCTAGCAAACATGTTTGTCCACATAGAAACCACAATTTGGATTTTTCCTCCTCATCGCCTGCCCTAGTCTTTCTCTCTTCTTCTGTTCATGCCCCCCAGATCATAGGACTGGACCCACAGATTCCTGTGCCCTTGTTTAAGTTGCTAGGAGTTGGCCTCATTGCCCTCTAACCAGCAGCTAACATTAATGCCATTTCAAGTGAGAAGGGACTGCCGAAGGGAAGTTCCTTGGAGGATGAATCATATCAGCTCTCCCTGGACCCTTGTGCCTATATTAAGATTCTGGAGGCTTGGAACGCTTTATGCCAGTGCACTGTGCTGCTGAAGAACTTCAGCCTGGGGAAAGCTGAGCTAGGAGATTGCAGAAATGGATTCTCTCCCCCCCCCTTGCAGTAAGGGTAGCTGTTGCAGCACAAGCTGCTATATCAACCTAGCTCCCAAATACTGTAGTCTTCAGAATTACACAAACATATGATTGCAAACCCGTTACCAAAGCACAAAATAAAGTTTTGCAGCTCAGGATAATAATGATTAAATATTGCACAGGAATATCCATTGGAGGGCTTTGCCAGTTGATACTTGGAGTGGGCTGTTGTACCTCCAGTTTCATGATCTTGTTTTCAAAATGCCAGAGATGCTTTTTTATTTGTGAAAAAGCTATATCCACAAACTAAAAATGAAGAGTGCTCCAGTTTCCATAGCATTTGGGTCATTTTGGGGAGGGGGGGCTGCTTTAGATGCACATACATATTTTTAGTGAGTGGATGAGAGCTTTTGATATTTTTCATACTCTTTCCAACAAGGATACTTGAAATTATGGAGGGTTGACATTTTTTCAGTTTATATGATGGCTTTTTGAAAAGTGCACTTCATATCAATATACAAAAATATGGCCTAGGTATATGAGAAACCAAGAACATTGTTTTCTTTCTTCTGTAGGACAAAAGTAGGTGTGGGTGTATATAAACATTTGAATGGCAGTAATCCCCCTTCCCCCAATATTAAAATCTAGTAAATTTGCAGTGTTGATTGATCTGTCTGCCATCGTTCCCACAGTTTGTTTTCAGCATCTGTTTATATAACATTAAGTAGAATAATGTATTTCTCCTGGAAATACCATTTGACTCTGCATTATGCCCATTGAAGTGAGCTGGTTTGCTGAATAAAATGTTTGAATATGCCTAATATTAAAATAACT
Organism: Zootoca vivipara; assembly: GCF_965207765.1. Lineage (NCBI taxonomy): Eukaryota > Metazoa > Chordata > Lepidosauria > Squamata > Lacertidae > Zootoca > Zootoca vivipara. Next base: position 39,603,650 of record NC_142593.1, read on the forward strand.
CTGAATTTTCTCATTGCAAGGACTACAATTCTTGCCTATTGACGTGTCCTGTTTCTTGCTTTTCTTTGCAGTTTAAAAGAATGCTCAACCGGGAGCTAACCCACTTATCTGAAATGAGCCGATCGGGCAATCAGGTCTCTGAATATATATCCAACACCTTTTTAGGTAAGCTTACGATTATGGACACTAGTACTCTTTGTGCTGTTCCTTGTGCTTTTCCTTCCTCTCCACCACCCACCACTAACATTTCTGTTGGAAGCCGCCCAGAGTGGCTGGAGAAATTATTATTATTATTATTATTATTATTATTATTATTATTATTATTATTATAACATCCAGATGGGAAGTTTATGAAAATTCATATCCTGTGCTGTTGGTTTAACTGCAATATTTTTCAAACGTATGCATATAAACGTATGCCCTGTTTTATTTTTCCACACACTCTTTCCTTTACATTGAATATAGCCCTGTTGCATTCAGAAAGTTCAATTGGGCAGAGTTCTCAAATACTGTTCCCTTTAACTCTAAAATAGAGTATTGTGACGTATTATTTGACAACCTGTGTTCAAAGCCTATCCTTGCTTCTAGTGACCATTTTGATAACCATTCTCCTTTTCCTCTATATTCAGGCTCGAGCATCATTGCTTATCTAGTTCAAATGGCACTCACACACATATCAGCAATTTTGGGTACCCCGAGGTTTGCAGAAGTAGAAAATATTTAGACGTCTCCATTCCCCTGCCCACAAAGCTCCAGTGAGGACTGAGTGTACTCACTGGCCACTGAATCCTGACTGACTGCTTTGAGAGTAAGGTGGAAATGGAATAGAATATCCTGGAGGGGAACCCTGCAACATTTTCTTGCAGGTGCTAATTGTTTAATATAGTCCCGTTTGCTAAATACTCCCTAACTATCTATCTATCTATCTAAGAATCTATCTGAAGACAAATTAAACATGGCAGCTGCAAGCCTAAACTCCCATTGAACAAAATAAAAAAATTCCTTCAGTAGCACCTTAAAGACCAACTAAGTTTTTATTTTGGTATGAGCTTTCGTGTGCATGCACACTTCTTCAGATACAGTGAAATAGAAGTCCCCAGGCACTTATGTAGAGAAGGGGTGGGGAGGGGGGATCACTCAGAAGGGTGGTGGAAGTGGGTGATTGACTGACTGATAGCTGTTGATGACCGAAAACGACTGCAAATGGTTTTGCATGAAAAAGCAAGGGTTGAGATGGCTGAAGATCGCTTATCATGTATAATGAGATAAGAATCCGATATCTCTGTTCAAACCAGGTCCCTCCATGGTTTTGAGCTTGGCGATAAGTTGTAATTCAGCAACTTCTCTTTCCAGTCTATTTCTGAAGAAGTGTGCATGCACACGAAAGCTCATACCAAAATAAAAACTTAGTTGGTCTTTAAGGTGCTACTGAAGGAATTTTTTTATTTTACTTCGACCCAGACCAACACGGCTACCTACCTGTAAACATCCCATTGAACAGTAAGTAGGACTTACTTCTGAGTAAGCATGGTCCAACTGACCAATTCTGATAGTGCTTTATACCCTCAGCTGATGTTGATGCCGCAGTTCCCACTGCTGGAAAGACATACTGCTGTTCAGTTTTTAAAATGGCTTACCATTTTAGCAGAGGGAAGTTGCAGCATCGAGCAAAACTCTGTGTGCACAATTCTGCCCCCCACCAGTGTCTTGCTTCTTGGGATTTCAGCCTAAATCTTCTGTTACGGTCATGGTTTTTCTGTAAAGTATTACTTGCATTCTGTGGTTTGGTAAAGAAGTATAAATTGATATACCCCCTTCAGTCTTTGGGTTGTGTCCAGTGGTTGCTTTGAACGAGCAGAATTGCTTACAGTCCTGCAAAGCAAAACAAATCTGCCCACCCTATTGCAGCCCTCTGCATTATATCTCATACTGTTCCATAGAATTCCCCACCCCCGAGAAGCAGCTTGGGGGAACACAAGGAGGTTATTATATGTAGAGGAGAGATCCATAAACCAGGTGCCCTGTCTTGCACGAATGGAAGTGCTTTCCATTGTCGGATGTAGGTACAACCCATTGCTTGTTATTAATTCTTCTTTATTTAATTTCCCATAAACAGATATTAATGTGCCGTAATACCACTGCAGCCAATATCGCCATTCCACACTTGGCAAATGGGACATAGCTATCCACCCACATGGTACATGTGATCACGCTTGTGTCATACTGGTTCACACTCGTGCCAACAAAAGAAGAAGGCATTGTTGTTCCAGGACCTTATTGAGGACCATTAAGCTTGCATGGTGCTCTGCTCTTCCTACATCACTCACTTTTGTGGCATCACAAACAGCTGGCCATTGGTGCATAGCTGCCAAGTTATCCCTTTTTTAAAGGGATTTTCCCTTATGCTGAATAGGCTTCCTCGCGAGAAAAGGGAAAACTTGGCAGCTATGCATTGCTGGGGCTGAGCAGAGCACTGGTGCAAGAGGTCAGCACTCTTGTGCTCTAGAGATAAGGGCTTGCACTCAACTTAATGGGCAGCCTGCTGTGCTTTCCTGCAGCTTATATAAACCATTGCCAAGACACAGCTGGCCAACTTAAAATTATGTTGATTATTAGGGAAATGTGACGAGGGAGAACATTTGGCGTCCGAATTTGCTAGACCAGAACTTGGTTCTGTTCGATGCTGTGGCTTAAAAACTAAATACCTTTTCCTATTTAGATACACCCGAAACAAATCCTTTATAAATCAAAACTCTGCTCTAAGCCTTTGAAAAATGCAGGTGATCTCTAAAACTGAATTTAAGGAACTCTGTGCCATGAAATTCTACTGAATATTGATCCAATGTATAGTTAGTAGAGTAAAACTTAAACATGTTGCAGGATTCCCCCAAAAATAGACAAAAGGCAATTAATATTTCATCCAGCAGAGCTTTCCTGCTACTGAAGGCAAATGAGCATAATGGTCACAAATCCAATACATTCAGGATTGGCACTATCCATAAGACACCCAGTTGCAGCAAACTTAACTTAAACTTACAATAACTTACACTTACAATAACTTACAATAAGACTAAACCTTAACACTATATACAGAACACCACATCCGAAGGAAAAGAGATAGAAAGTGAAACCCAGGCTCCTTCTGGCCTTACTTTTATAGTCAGCATGACCTTGACTAAAAGAGAAAACAGAACCAGTTTAAATCAGCTGTACTCAGCTTCTCTGAAGGAATGACCCAAACACCATGAACCTTCTGCTTGTTTCACACAGAGAAGATCCCAGAACCCTCTTGAAGTAATTAGAATAGGAAAGATCACACATCAGATCAATACTTTCTATACTAAGAAATGCAAACTGACCCTCTGGTGAAGGAAGGGATAAGTTTAGTTTCAGAAACTTTGAAAAAAAGCTGGAATAAGATTGCCGACAGAGATGACCTACATAGGAGGATTTTCTTGCTGTGACTCATTGAAGAATCCAATACTTCACTGTCTGCCTGTGTTTCTGTGGCAGCAAGGGCGATGCATACCCTAAGGAAATGTGTCCACCACAGACCTATAAATTGAACTATCCTGTAAGCAGCACTCAATCCTGTGTTACGTTAAGCAACACAGATCCATTGTTAGACCAGCTTGTTTATTTTTTAAAAATATATATTAGTTTTTCCATGTATAGATCCTCTAACAATATTTATCTAACAATTTTCCATATTTCCTCCCCTCCTCCCATGGGGAACCCTCATATTCCTATTTTGTTTTATTTCCATATTACTCACCCTGTATGTTGTTTCCCGAATTTCCCCCCATACATATAATCTTACTTTTTGTAAGATTGTGTTGTGAATAAACAATTGTGTTTGTTTATTCAAACCCTGCCAGTGAGTCCAAATCTTTATGTTGCTTCTTCGTTTATTCTATAAATGGTTCCCATTCTCTTTTAAAGTCTTTGTTATCCTTTTCATGTAATTTATCTGTTAATTTTGCCAGTTCTGCATATTCCATAAGTTTCCCTTGCCATTGTTCTTTTGTTGGTATTTCTTCTGCCTTCCAAGCTTCTGCTAATATAATTCTTGCTGCTGTAGTTGTGTACATAAATAATTTCCAATTTTCTTTTTTTTTAAATCTTGGACTAGAATTCCTAGGAGGAATGCTTATGGTTTCTTAACAAAAGTCTTTTAAAGCATTGTTTTTCAATTTATTATATATCGTTTCCCATTAATAGACCAGCTTGTTTAAATAGATTTTGGAACTCATAAACAAAGGACCTTGTGCCTATATCATTTCAGAATCCCAAGTGGGGGGCAGTCACTTATTTCAAAGTGTTCACATTGTAGCCTCTTCTCCTGGCCTGTTTTATGCATATGGGGTCGGCAATCAGATTGTGGGGAGAGGGTTGAAGAATCAATCCGTTGCATGCACTCTTAAGGTGTGACGATCATGCAACAGACAGTGCCATGGTATCTCTCCCTCCCCACCCCCCAATAGTTTGCATCTGACTTTTGGAGCCTGGTGAAAATTTCTCATTTCTTCAGCTTTTAATGACCCCTTATAGCTGGGGTTGGAAGCCTGTTCCCTATGTTCTTGAGTATCTCCTCTCATCATTGCTGATGGGAGCTGGAAAAAACCCTATCTGGAGGGCTGCACATTCTGTATCCCAGCCTTAAAGACTTAATGCTGCGACTCTCTCTCTTCACGGTTCTGGGTCACATTGCATTCATTTCCTAATTTTCAGTGCAATGAGCTTTGCTTCCTATGGGAAATGGGTATGAGAGGAGACCTTAAAATATTGTGTAATCCTTTCTTAAAAGAATTTTGTGTTTAAGGAATGCAGGGAGGGGAAAGGAGAAATATTTTCTAGGCTGCAGAACGGAGCCCAGCACGGATAGTGTTAGCTGTTTGCTCACTTTGAACAAAACCTTAGGAAAACCCATGGAATTCCATGCCTCATCTAAAATCTTCCGGACAGACACTTCCTTTCACTTGAGTTCATCTGACAGTTCGCTTTACGATCCTCCCTCATGATGGTCCTAAACTTTGTGCATATGACTGAAGCCATAAACATCAAGGCAGGCACATGAGTCACTGCTCTTCAGCTACTGTTGGTTTGTGCCAGTCAAGTGCTCTTCCTTTCCTCTGTGTTTTATTTAATTGGTGATCAAAAGAGGAGCAGTGCAGGGGGAAGGAATGGATGCCCAAGGCTAAAAGTTGGTGACATTTTCACTTGTTTGCAGAGATTCTCTGCTGTTTCCAGTAAGTGCTAGTCTGCTCGGAAAGGTTACAGAAAAAGAGAGTGATGCTAAATAAAACACAGATGTAGCCGTGGTCATATTGCATCCCTTTGCATTAATGTTGGTTGTTAGGTGGAGTAAATAGTATGCATATACTTCTTTAATGCTCTTGTTATTGTTATTTATTGTTTTTATTTGGGGGAAAGATGAGATCAGTGAAGAGAATCTCAAGACAAAGGTGATAATTTTACCTAAACAGCTTAATTACAATGCTGTTGTGAGCCTGGTTGTGCTAGCTGGAGTGCTTGCACTGGCTTCCACTAATGGAACTGGGTAGTTGTATCCAACGGAGAATACTTTTTTATCAGTACAGTGGTACCTCTGGATACGTACTTGATCCGTTCCGGGGTGCCATTCTCACCCCAAAAAGTATGTATCCGGAGCAGCGCTTCTGCACATGCACAAAGTGTGCAGAACGCTTCTGCGCGCACTTCCGTGCATGCATGCGTGGCGGAACCCGGAAGTAAACACTTCCAAGTCCGCTGCGTTCTTAAGCTGAAAATACGCAACCCACAGCAAAGGTAACCAGAGGTATGACTGTATTGCTTTTCTCACAACTCTTGCGTGGCCATTTCTGTTCCTCCTGTTGTACAGATGGCAACACAGCCTTGCATTTAAGCACTTACCTATTAGGCAACAACAAATTGCATGTGGTCAAGTACATGGAGTTTCATGCAAGTGATGGAAGAAAGATGTAGCATTCCATCCTTCCTATGTGCTCTGCATAAACCAAGTGAGCTGCTAGGAGAGAACAGAATTATTCCTCTCTTCTATGCCAGTCCCTACCAGGCTAGTATTTTTATTTAAAAGGCTGTTGTAAAATTAGACTGATGAGAAAAAGTGATCTGGTTAAAGCCATAGCAAATCCATTGCTAATCTTGGATTTGAAGCCATCTTTTATGAAGTCAACTGTACTGGCTGATTTCAATGTTCCTGTTTTATTTTTTAATATCTATGAGTCATATATCTACTGTAGGGATGTTTTGTGAAAGGTTGACTTTGGTTCAGAGAGCTGAACTTGTATAAGACAGTTCTAATATACAAACAGATTAACAGTTTTCTTTCGCCCTCCCTCCTTTCATAGACAAACAGCATGAAGTGGAAATCCCATCTCCTACACAGAAAGAGAAAGAGAAGAAGAAACTGCCAATGTCTCAGATCAGTGGAGTGAAGAAATTGATGCACAGCTCCAGCCTAACCAATTCGAGCATCCCAAAATTTGGAGTCAAAACTGACCAAGAAGATATTCTGGCCAAGGTAAGGGCAATTCTGCTCTCTAGCTGGTTTTCTCACTTATAGTGGAGCAATGTGACAGGCCGGTAAATCACATTCACAAGTTTGCCCACATTAGTATTTATTTACACTTCACTGCATGTCCACTCTAGATATGGCAATTTGCATTGAGGAGAGTTGTCATTGCAACTACATTAGTGGACAAGTGAAATTAAATAAAGCAATGGAAAAATGAGAACTGCAGTATTTATGGTAGACTTCTGCATCTATAGCATTTCAACAGGAAATTGGTTGATATGCTTATACCAAAAGAGTCTCAAGCAAGGGATGTAACATGCAGACAGCTCCAGGTTCATCCCCATCACCTCCAGGTAGGGATGGGAATGCCTGAAACCCTGGAGAGCTGCTGCCAGTCAGTGTTGACAATACTGAGCTAGATGGATCAACAGTCTTGGGTGTTCCTAAGCTTTCCCCCCTTTGACCATTATGGTACTCAGAACATCCAAAAGCACTGAGAATAGCAATAAGAGTATAGCATCTCTGAAGGCTTTCCCACTGATCCCTCTTATTACTGGGTATCAGTGTGCTAGTGAAACAATTCCATTCAGTTTCTCTCTCTAAAACAAGATACTCCCTCCCTGTTTTAAGTCTAGAAAACTGGTAGCTGACACACTGAGAATGACTGGGATTGGTAACAGCAGTCCAGTGTTGCAGTTTTGCATAAACTTCGTTGAAAAACCCGGTATTAGATTCTGTTTTCTGTTCGGTTTCATTTTAGGAACTAGAAGATGTAAACAAATGGGGCCTCCAGGTGTTTAAAATAGCTGAATTATCCGCGAACCGACCTTTGACCGTCATCATGTACACTATTTTCCAGGTATGTGTAACAAAAGGAGACTTTTCCATTTTCTGTTTTCATCCTTTGCATGTATTGTAAAGGCAGCCATCTTTTCTCTCTTTCATTCCAGGAGCGGGAATTACTAAAAACATTTAAAATTCAACCAGACATGTTAATAACTTACTTGATGACACTGGAGGACCATTACCATGCAGATGTGGCATATCACAACAACATACATGCTGCAGATGTTGTACAGTCTACGCATGTGCTGTTGTCCACCCCAGCTTTGGAGGTGAGTTCACAGAAACAGAAGCTTTGTGTCATGGAATCCACAGACGTCAAATCTTACCCTTGCTTTTTTGCAGGAATCCTGCGGCATCTGTTTTCAAGATACTCTTTGTCAGTTCAGTGGAGCAAAAAATACTTCTATTATTTGTTATTTATTTATTTACATCCACCATTTGTATGCTGCCTCGTAACATAAGTTCTCTAGGCAGCTTGAGAGGCACACACAGACTTTGTTCCTGTTATGTTTGCTTTTCTCTGAACTGGTGTAAAAGGCATGTTTTACAGAAGCTGTGAAATGTCCCAAGTGTATTTCAGCGTCAGTGTTTCAGTTCAGCCTTGATTTATATTCTGATGGGTGAATCCAGCATTGCATGAGCAGCCGTCAACTTGCAGTGGGGCCTTCTCTTCCTTTGTCACCCCTCTCCCACCTACAGCCTCCTAAATCTGCCCCAAACTTTCTGAAGCAGATTTGGGGGGCAGGACACGTGGGAGGCTACAGAGCAGGGAAGAGAAAAGGCAAGTCCCATTGTGCAAGTTGATGTCTGTTGTGCTAGCTTTTACGAGTTGCTGGCTGCTGCCGCCAGCAGGGATCCCAACAGCACTGTGTGTGTGTGTGTGTGTGTGGTGTGTGTGGTGTGTGTGTTTGTGTGTGTGTTCGCCAGCCACATGTCTTTTATCAAAAAGTGTTTCTCTCCATTTACTCTGTTCTTCCTTCCCCCTCAGGCGGTGTTCACGGACCTGGAGATTCTGGCTGCTATTTTTGCCAGTGCAATACATGATGTAGATCATCCTGGGGTTTCAAACCAGTTTCTTATCAACACAAGTAAGTGTGGTCTATTTCTGGTAAAACTTGCTCAGTTCATGCATCACATTAAAGCCATAGGATTATTATTATTTTTTAAAAAAACTGTGGCGTTAGGTAAATGAGCAGCACTCTGAGGACCGCTGCTGGAAAGGTTCTGGGGGTGCCCCTCCTGTGGCCGTGCCACCTCAATCAAAACAAAGCATAGTTTGGTTTGTTGTATCCCCCAAACCAACCACAAGTGGTAAGCCAAGAACAGGCCTCAGTTACCACTTGTGGCTTGTTTGAAGGAAACATACCCATAGCCTTTGTTTCTACAAAAGAACAAGCCAGAGTGGCTCATTTTGTCCAGGATCAGGTGTGCCACAGGTATTTAAGAGCACCATGCACCAACTTACGCCTGCTTGCTTATGTGGAAGTAGGAGTATTGTGTTTTTGCAGTATTAACGTATGCGACCTAGTTCTTCTTACTTATTAAATTTGTATACCGCAGATCTCAGGGTGGTTCACAACAAAAAAATGCAATGTAAACGCACAAAATACATGTTGAAACCCCCTCCAGAAACGAATAACACCCCCGACCCCTACGAAACGTATCAACTGCATATTGTTTCTTGTTTCTGTTAATTAATAAGAATTTATTACTTATATGCCACCCATCTGACTGGGTTGTCCCAGCCACTCTGGGCAGCTCCCCCCCCCCAAAAAAAGCAAAAAACAATACAATATCACACACTAAAAACTTCCATGTTTCTTTGCTGCTGCTGTGTTTACTAAAAGCCACAGAGACGACAGTCTAAGGTGGCACCCCCAGATGAAAGGAACGTTGGCTTCCTTAACTCTACCTCCACAATAGTGCAGTTTGTTAATTTCAGATTCTGAACTTATGGTCTTATGGGCTTTCAATGAAGGCTATGGTGGCCTGATCCAACTTTGCAAACAATGCTATAAATCTGTAGGGCAGATGTTGCTAAGTTGGTTGGTGTGGGGATGGGAATGCTCTGGCCCTCATTCAATAATAGGAACCTAATAATTTTTCGCTCCAACCCACTGATCACCCCTTGGGGAAGGGCCTTGGCTCAGTTGCAGCAGAGCACAAGCCTTGCAGGTGGAAGGTCCATGGTTCATCCCCCCCCCCCCACGGTCTCCAGGTAGGGTTGGGAGAGATCCTGTCCAAAATCTGGAGAGCCACTGCCAGTAATAGAATTAGAGTTGGAAGAGACCAACTTCTGCAATGCAGGAATCTGAGATTAAGAGTCTCATGCTCTTCCAAGTGAGCTATCCCAGCTGGCAGCATAGACAACACTGAGTGAGTGAGGGGGACCAATGGCCAGACTTTTATAAAGTCACCCCAGTATACTTTTTCACCCAAGCATTGCCATGGACTTCCCTACTGGGCTACTAAAAGAGATGGTCGCTTGAATGGGGTGCATAAAGTGTATTAAGTTTAAGGGTGAGTAGGTGAGAGACACTGGATTACATTATCAGTGCAGAGAGTTACTCCTCAGTTGCAATTTTTAGAAACATGGTTTTCCACTAATATACAAGTAAGCTATTCCCTGCCACGCAGAGAGATCTTGGTCATAAAGCAGTGCATGCCACTCACTTATAAAATGCTAATGTGTTCAAAAATTGTTTTGCATACTGTTCCTGAGAATTACAGGCATCTTGCCATATCACGACAACTGGATAATTATTAGACGCCCAAAAACCCTCTTGCGTCCCTCATTTTAAATACTTTTTTAAAAAAATGCAGAGCACTAAAAGCTTGAGGATTTTATGAATTAGTCATTCACTGTGGGAGGTTACTGTTCTACAAAGTGCAACTTTTTTTGGTTTTGATTCTTAAACCTTTCAGATGTGACTAGGAGATAGGGAGTTCATTGGCAAAACAAGGTCTCCCTCCCCACTTTCTGTCATGTTACGCCTCTGGGAGAAAAAGAGCGAAAGGGAAGATTCCTTGGCTCACATGTTTGCAGAAAAATAAATTGGAGCTCAAGAGCTTCGGCATGCGGTCCTGTTGAGCTGCAGGCATTTTTCAGCCAAACTTTAAAAAAAAACAACCCACAAAACCCTAAACAAAGCGACAGTCCGTAGAACAGACTGATGTTCAGCTAGCTTTAGGATATGGAAACTGTAATAAGCAGAAATTAATGTCAACCAATGACAGGCAGTGTGTTTCACGGGTCTTGTATCTAGAAGAATCTAGGCTGAATAGAGGGAACAAAACACATCTATAACTGAGTGCTTCGTTAGGAGAGTTGTAAATAAATGCAAGTTGACTGGTTTTTGTTTTTCTTATCACAAATCTTCCAAGATGTTTGTGTGTGAACTTTACTTGATTTCGTTATCATGTACAGACCGAGATAGAGATTTGCATTTGGAGAGCATAGGACATCTCTGCAGTTTTTTGTAGCAGTGAGCAGGAGGAAGCCAGGAATTTCAAACCAATGCAAGGAAAGGATATATGCAAACTTGGTACTAGAATAGGCTCTTCTTGGGGAAAAGGGGACAAAAAGGCAGTGAAAGTGAGAAACTGCTTACAAGGAGGTAATTACTGTGCAGTTTAAATCAGGCATCTCCAAACTGCGGCCCTGCAGATGTTTTGGCCTACAACTCCCATGATCCCTAGCTAACAGGACCTGTGGTCAGGGAATATGGGAATTGTAGTCCAAAACATCTGGAGGACCGAAGTTTGGGGATGCCTGGTTTAAATCCTTCTAAAGGAGTAAGACATAAATTCTACATGCCTCAAATATTCAGTGGCAGGAGGAGGACTCTATGCCCAATGGGACCTGATAATACATGCAAAGGAGTTTTGGGGACAAAATTCATATTGATATTCACTGAGTGCTTATTAATGCAGAGTAAGCCTTTGCTGCAAGATTTGATCATGATTGTTATGGTTTCCTCTTGCTTCTGAAATTTTGCAAAGCCTTTAGAAGAAAGATGTTTTTCAAAATTCCAAGAGCAGGAGGAAATCAATGATCATGATCAGATCTTGCAGCAAACACATACTCTGCATAATGCAAGCATTTAGTGTTCTCCAGAACAGTTGTAGCTGAAGAAAGGTCTATTGTCAAATATTGTTACCTGCAGCCTTCTGAACCCAGTTCTGGTTTGGTTTTGTTGTTTTGGCATTCTGCACATAGCAGCTGTCAACTCTGCAGAACAAGACGTATCTGAGCCTGCTCAAGAGAAGCAATGTGATGTTCCAACTATGTAAATTATAAATCGTTCTTTTTGGATACCTTACAACTGTGAGAAGTCAGAAAGAAAACTTGTGGACAGGTAGGAAAGGGATATAGGCTTTCTTAACGTTCTACCATGTGACTGTCTTGCAGACTCTGAACTTGCCTTGATGTACAACGATTCATCAGTCCTGGAAAACCATCATTTAGCTGTGGGCTTCAAGTTACTGCAGGAAGAAAATTGCGACATTTTCCAGAACTTGACAAAAAAGCAAAGGCAATCATTGAGGAAGATGGTCATTGACATAGTGAGTTGCCATTTGAATGTACCTATCTTATCTATGTACTTCCTGCACCCCAGGTTTTCAAATATAACTTGCCAGTAAACTACAGTAATTTTCTGGTAGGATTTAAAACCTAAATTTGCACACAAGGTGCTTTTTAAACTTTTTAACAGAGCAGATTCTCAGTAGCTTGTTCAGTCTTAATCAGAATTATTTTGAATTTACCCACCTGTTCTGAAAAAATACCCTGCTGCTGAGTTATGAGTGATTACGAACTGTTCCACACAAAGTGGTTTCCCCTGGGTTTTGCTGTTCGTGGGAACACTCGGCAAACATTTATTCTGCACCCACATAACCTCTCTGAATTGGTGTTGCTATAGATTCTAGCTAGGTATTTAGTATAAGATGCTATGCCAGATTAAATTCCCAACAACAACATCATCATCATCATTTTATTTGTATGCCGCCTTTCCACAGTTAAAAGCAATGCTCAAGGTGGCTTACAACATGACAAGATTTACACAATTACAAAAGTCATAAACAATAAATAAACCACATCAAAACAATAAACAACCAAATGGAAAACAATTTCCACATAAATCAAAATCTAAAACTTAAGAATACAGCAATAATATCACAGTTTAAAATGACATAGGTAAAAAATAACAGCAATTTAAAACAAAAACGGAGCCCCCTCTGGCCAGCGGCAGCAGTTTTTTTGTGGAGCCTTTCAGGCCCTGCCCTAGGCCAGGTGGTGAGTGGCAGGATGGGGCCCTCAGGCACTCAGCAGGGAATCGTCCTAGAATAAATTTGTAGATAATTTTAGTAATCCATTGTTTTCTCCTCCAAGGTGCTTGCAACAGATATGTCTAAGCATATGAATCTTTTGGCTGATCTGAAAACGATGGTTGAAACTAAGAAAGTGACTAGCTCTGGAGTTCTGCTGCTTGATAACTATTCAGACAGGATTCAGGTAAGAGAGATATGCTGCTGTGTGCAATATTAACCTAGATTACCTCTCATCTTCCCACCGTGTGTATTACAGTAGACGTACATCTTGCTTTCTTAGCTGGTTGTCATTCCTACCTGCAAAAAAAAAATAAAAAAAAATCGGTTGTATCTATTAAATATGCTTTGCATAGACCACTATGACTCGCTGAAATCTTCCCTATGGTTGAGAGCAGCCAAGTTGCATAGCTTGATTAAGTTTGCCTAAGGGGCCCCTCTCCTTTGAAACTGATCAGTCTTGCACTTACAGCATTTTTGGCCTTTTAATACAGGCAGAAGCTGCAGATGCGAGATAATTGGAAGGCTATTAATGTCGGTGTGAAAAACACACAGCCCACCACCCCTTTGCTGTTCAGAATAAACCTTGCACTCGGTGTATTTTTGAGATTCTGTTTTCACGCCCGTCAAATGTGCAAATGGGAAAAGGGCTCTGTCTCCACAGGTTTCTCCAGAGAAATATGTTTTCTGTCCACTTTAGGTTCTGCAAAATATGGTACACTGTGCAGATTTGAGCAATCCGACAAAGCCACTCCAGCTATATCGCCAGTGGACAGATAGAATAATGGAAGAGTTCTTTCGGCAGGGAGATCGAGAACGAGAGAGGGGGATGGAAATCAGCCCCATGTGTGATAAGCACAATGCATCAGTAGAAAAATCACAGGTAATCTTTTCAGAAGAGAGCAAAATGCAATGTGGTTGATAGTTGGGAAATGGCAACTCTTTTGTGTAGGTTTGCATTTTAAAAAATATATAAAAAATCATGATTTTAAAATGGGGTCACATGCCAGCCAAAGCTGGTGATTAGTGGAGCCAGAGACAAAATTGGCAGCCTGCCTGGCACCTTCATTACATATCTTTAGGTGCCAGGCAAAAAAGTTTCTCTTCAAACAGCTGTTCTATCTTTGTAAACATGTTTTTTGGGGGGGGGTTAGTGCTTTGTTTTCTCATTTTATATTTCTCTGTTGTGAACTGCCCTTGGGATCTTCAGATGAATGGTGGTATCCTAATTTAATAAATAATATTAACAATGATCTGGAATTAAAAACATGCTGCTTCAGTTTTCACCATGGCTTCCTCTCTGCCCAGTTTATTCAGAGTTAGGCCCACTGGGCTTGACGGAGTTACTCCGAAATAAGTATACACAGGATTTTTTTAACCAAAGGAGCTACAGCTGTGTGTGTGATATATGTACACAAAAGTCTACCAACTAAAATTTGAGGTACTTTTCCCTTAGTATGTACATTGATTGCTCTTGCCAGAGCACAGAATTATGGAGAAGAGTAAGGACAACCTGGGACGACTCCTGATGCTGCACTGAGGTTCAGAGTCACTTGGAGAACAATGAAAATATTTTCTGCTTTTCAATAGTTAAAGGTTTAGTGTGCTGGGGCAGGGGGGTAAGCTCCCATTTATCTCCTCAGCTATGGGCTGGAGCAGGCATCCCCAAACTTTGGCCCTCCAGACGTTTTGGACTACAATTCCCATCTTCCCCGACCACTGGTCCTGTTAGCTAGAGATCATGGGAGTTGTAGGCCAAAACATCTGGAGCTTATAACTCCAAATAGTTGTGCTGGTCTCAAGCTCAGTGTAGTATCAGAAGACCCTAATGATCCCTCCCCTTGGAGAACAAAATTATGGCAGGCCACAAAGTTGATCCATGACAAGGCTCCTCTGCAAGATAGGATGCAGGAGACAGAAGGGAGAATTGCAGAATCTTTCTGTTAGGCTTGTTTAGTAGAGGAAATTGGTCAAGGTATTGCCTCCTTCTTTGAAATAACCTCTCCTCCCTAATTTTGCATTACAACAGGTGGGTTTTATAGACTACATTGTTCATCCTCTCTGGGAGACCTGGGCAGACCTTGTACACCCAGACGCCCAAGACATCTTGGACACGCTGGAAGACAATCGTGAATGGTACCAGAGCACAATCCCCCAGAGTCCATCTCCTGCCCCGGACGACCAAGAGGAGGGGAGACAGGGCCAAACAGAAAAATTCCAGTTTGAGCTAACGCTGGAGGAAGATGGTGAATCGGACACAGAGAAGGACAGTGGGAGTCAAGTAGAAGAAGACACCAGCTGCAGCGACTCCAAGACTCTTTGCACCCAAGACTCAGAGTCCACTGAAATCCCACTTGACGAACAAGTTGGAGAGGAGGTGGTGGAGGAGGAGAGCCAGACAGAACCTTGTGTGCTAGAAGAACGTTCTCCTGACACGTAACGGTGCGACGGCTCTGCCGCTCCCTCTGCTTTCTCTCTCTCCTACTCTCTTTTCAAGAATAAAAAAATGGTTTCCAAAGTGCATGTCACTCGGCACAGCCATGGTCACGCCTCACTGTCATCTGCAAGAGATGTTCGCTGATCAAAAACTGACCTTGATTACCTTGTTTGGCACTCAGGAATATTGTAACCAGAAATGTTCATTGTTCATGGCATCAAGAGAGCAAAGGAAGGGAAACACCTGCAAAAAGAACAGTTTAACGAGAATTCAACTTGGCAGATACAATCAGAGAGAGTGTCGACTCCAAGCTGTTTTCAAAAGGAGTAACGGCTGGTCCAAAGCTTGTGTGTGCGTGTGTGTTTTGTATTGGTTTTTAGTTTCTTGAGAAGAGGCATTAGTAGCATACATCACCAGAATATACAGAAGGCGACCAGCGAGTGAACAAAAGGTTATTAGCGGAAAGCGATTGAGCTCAAATAATGAATGGGGACACAACACGAATTTGTTACCAGTAGGAAGATGAAGCTGTGGAAGTCACATAATTTTCTAATTTCAAGTCTTCCTAACACATGACTGAAAAAAAAAGTGTAACTCAGTGGGTTGCACTTACGCCTGCATTTTGTATTATATGTAAAATGGAAATCTTTTTGTAGAGTTTACTTTTATTATTAAATGTATTGAGGTATTATATTTAAAAGAATGCAACACTCTCAGAACTTCATCTGCCACTGATTCTTTCTCCTCCCCCCTCCCCGCAAAAAAGAGTAACTTGCAAGTTTTCAGTACAAATATGAGCTACACTGGATAAATCAAATTTTATATTTGTTTGCACTTAAAATTTTCATACCAATTCATTCAGCTGTTATAAAACAACTCTGTGTTCTAGACCAATGACAGCCATCAAATGCTCATTTTCCCCCTCCCATGTTGCAGAAAACATGTTTGTTGGCATTAATTTCTGGCTTTTCTTACTGTAATTTCCCCAAAGCAGCAATATTTCATGCACGAAATGTCCTCAGAGATAGCTTGGTTGCTGCAGACCCAGCTTTTATTGCTGTGGGCTTGCTATAAAATTTCTAAAATCTAATGGGCCGTTGCAGTAGCAGTTCCCCAAAATTTGGATTGCAACCCACTGCTGGATGGCAGCAGCCCTGAGTATTGAGCACCAAACTCCTTACCGCAGATGACGTGGGGTCCAGAGAGTGAGGACTCCAACAAAGAATAGGGTTATCAGGAGAGATCCCGAGGAAGCTCCAAAACAAAGATGAAACTCCATTAGCAGCTCCTAAGAAAGAAAAGTTGGGGGGACACTCCTATTAGAGTTGGGATTTGCAAGTCTACGGCTAACATGAACGTGACTCTTGCTATAAATACAAACCTTTTCTTTGCTAATTACATCATTCCCACAAGGCTGCTCCTAGTTGTGTATGCAAAATTGTGAGTGGTCTGCCGCAAAGATTTGCTGTACCAGCAAGTAATAATACTTAGGGTGAGGACATATGGAATGCTGTGACAACACAGTGCTACAGACTATGCCTGTGCAAAGAGTACTTACAAACAATTTGTAGTGGAATCTTTGCTGCTTCAGAATCAGACTGAGGCACTCTGCTGTCCCCACCCTGTTACTCCCCCTTAGCAGCTTTTTGCAAAGGCTGGGCTGGGAATATAATGTAAAAGGTCACCAATAAATCAGCCCCTTTAAAAATTGGACA